>NC_090929.1:1580559875-1580868265 GCF_040938575.1 Ambystoma mexicanum | reverse complement strand
AGAGAAGGAGCCAAGTACCCCCACCTCAACCACCTCACCCATATTGCCTATATGTTGGGATCCCGGATATGGAAATTGTGCGGTACCAGTGAAAATACCAATACCTAGGAAATCCTGGAGGCAAGGTTCCCATTGCGAAAACCGTACTTGCATACAAGGAAATATGATGGTCGTTTAAATGAAATTCTGGAAAAGCAGAGCAAATGAATGGCAACACTACACAGAGCTGAGCCTACGTACAAAGAAGGGATGCAGAGACTGTAGAATTCAGATATTGTATAAAGCAAGAATAAGTGACATCTTGGCATCAGGGTTTAGAAACCGATGCCACAGAACTGGTAGAGATATCAAGTCAGTTCACACCTGTACAGATGCAAAAGAAACGCAAGCAGACAAAGTTATCCTGAGGCTAGCTTTATAGTGAATAGATTGCGGCATGCACCAATATATATATACATATATGCATAAAGAGTAAAGGATGGATGTTTCCACTATGTATTATAGGAGTGCTGGACTGTAGAGAGAAGGCCTTGTTTCTAGTGAGTCGCAGTAAGAAAACAAATGAAATACCAAGTGAAACTCGGAAAGGCGAGGTTGGATGAGCCATGAAGCCAATCCAAGAAGCTGAGGTCTTATCAGTATAAAGTTAACTAACATTGGATACAAACCATGGGAAAGAAGAGCTCCTGTTCAGAAGGCATGGACAAAACAAGAAAGACAGCAGAAGTCTGTTAAAAAATAGTATTTTAAAAACAGTGAAAGCTCAAAATCATAGTCTTCAGTCACGTGGAAGGATGAAGTTGGACGAGCAAGATGCTCACACCTATGCCTGAGGGCAGAGCGTGCCTTCACTCCCTGATTCTCCACAGTACAGAACAAACTCATGGCCGAGCTTCAAAGCCTAATTGACTACGCTGACTACTGAGGTGATTATAGATTTATATGCTAATTGTTGGGAAGCTGGGTTTAAGACAAGCTCACCAGCACCTGGAAGGCTAGCCTGCGTGCTGCTAACGTAGGTGGAAAAGTATTGACAAAGGTTAGAGTGGCAACCAATTGTAGGGGACCGCCTAATTCGGGGTCCTATAGGTTGTGTAGCCAATGGGACGTTGTGTATTTAGTGATGTTCATAGTTGCCATTTTGAGGGGAGGGCTTAGTTGCCTCACCTGATGTTAAGAAACCAGTTACCTTCACTCACTGTGCCATACTACTGCGGATCAAATACTAAGATGTTTGCTAAGAGCCTATCACAGTTGCCACTAGGTTTTTGTAGTTTGCCACGTAGGATGACTTTGGTAGTGACGTAGGTCAACGTCAATGATGACGAGTTTTGGATATAAAAGCTCTGTTTTTTTATGAAAGTAGCTGAGTAAGAGGATCGAGCAAATTTGTTGATGTTCGTTATGCTCCCTGTTTTAGACAATTGAAAATAAAACAGTTATCCTTTTGCCAACTAATAGAGTCATTTTGATTATCGATGTATGAATAAAATCTGCATCCCCATCCATCTCTAGGGTAATTGCTACTTATCTTAAAGGGCTGAGGTTATTCAGTTCGTTTACCAAAGCCTTCTCAACAGATAACTAAAGAATGCTTAGATCATGCACATGTGTTTGGCACTGTACTCGGTTATGTTGAACCAAATCTATCTTTTAAGGTTTGGAGGGTATTAACCCTTATATCTCTGGTTTTTAGACTCAAGCACAGCTGTGAAGAAGATATGGCAACACTGTAAAACGAACCCATCTATGGCTGCCCTCATCCAGGTTCTATTTAAAAACTATTCTGCCTAGTAATGTTAGGTTTGGTGAGGATGGGATACGAATTAAACTGCATTTAAAGCAGCTTCTCTTGAAACAAGTAGGTTCCAGATTCCAAAATGACAAAGCAGCTTCCAATATTGCATCAGGTTCAGGTTATAGGTAAGACCCATTAACTCCCAAGATGACACATAGGGGGTGACACTCACTGGTACATCATAAGGCTTTCACAACTTGGGTCTAACTGAAACTCTTTGAACCATACCTGTATCGCACTCACACTGCATTCTCTGAGCCGTCAATCATCCACATGCCCCAACATTCTACAAGTAGGAATGGAGGATCAGTGACATGTACAATAACATGACGCATACACTAATCTCACATATGCAAGATATAACAAGACGTCATATGAAGGAAGTGACATTTGCCTAAAAGAAAAATCAATTGCAATGACACTCTGAGCTAAATGAGCCCTCACTTCACAAACGTTAAGTACAACACCAACACATGGATTTGAAACAGCTGGAGACAAAGCCCTTTGTCTGACACTGGATGTGAACCCGCTAAATGTGTAGGAGCATAATCTGGAGTGAGTGGTCAATCATGTATTTTGGGGTGTGCCCCAAGCAACTGAGGAAATCTGATTGCCTGTCTTCATTCTTGGTGTTATCACTGCATGTACATGAGCAATCAGTATCTATGCACTGCCTGTGAGGTGGCGGGGGCGCACGTGCGCGCACACACACACACACATAGAGACTCACTCACTCACACTGTGCTGTGCACCAACAGGGAATTACAGTATTTATTCACCTTCCATCAGAGAAACAGACGATCCCAACGGATGCCCTGTGCACAATGGACGGAAGGGAGCGCAAATAGGGAGAATTACAAGGGTCCCTGGGTAATGGAATGAATACTGCTACATACATCTGAAAATATGTTGGAAAGCCTGGGACAGGAGACACGTCTCACATGGCAAACAGGATGAGGAAGGCGACCATCATACAAAAGAGGGCCATGGCTTCGGAAAGGGGGAATCCAAGGAAGGCATACGAAAAGAGCTGCTGCTTAAGGGATGGGTTTCTGGCATATCCAATAATGAGACTTCCAAACACTGTTCCAATGCCGGCCCGAGATCCAGCTACTCCAACAGTGGCAGATCCAATGCCAATAAACTTGGCAGCAGTGTCAATGTCTCTGGACACAGCACTGGTTTGAAACCCAAGTCTCCCGACGGGAGACTTGGGCCAAGACATTCTTCACTGGCCGCAAGGAGAGCACCTGCTCTGTACTGGCTTCTGGTCGGTTCAGCACAGAAGTGGAGAGGGGTCGACAAAGGAGCCTGGAGCCATTCTTCACCAGGGAGGGTGCAGACACGAACTTGGCACAGGCATACATGTTCAGATTCAACAGGGATGGAGACAAACTGCGATATGTGACAAAAGATATGTCCTACCTAAATACATCAAGAGTGAAACCACCTTCTCTAAACCATTATTGTCCGGACACCCATGCACCCTTTGCCCCAATACTAGACTATTATCGTTGTGAGTGATCTTTGATGATTTATGTATTCTTTTTCAATGGCTGACAAGCCCAAAGAGAAATTAACAGCAACTCACTGCTCCATCCACGTGCAGCCCTAACCAGACGCTGACTTTCTCACGTGCAAGGTTGAGCTGATGCGACATATGGGGATGTGTTAACACTCCTCTACGCGTGGACATGCTTCGAGTGTACGGTCTTGGATTGTGAAGTGGTTCTGTAAATGTCCTCCAATTAGGATGAAGCATGAGAGCAGGAGTCACATCCTATCAATGTCTTTATGAAGTTTATGTTTGCAAGATTATGTCATTTTTGTCATCCGGCAATCGACCATATGGTGTGTAGGATTGGGGAAGCAATTCATTTGCCCAGGGATATGAAAAGCATTGAACATTTTTTTCATTTTGCACTTACGATAAGTAATAACATGCAGATTCTGCTCGCATGTGTTCCAGATCAGCAGTAAACAAATTAAGCATTCTACCATAAACAGTTCCCTGGCAATGCATTGCTGTAAAGTGTCACAGAAAACTATGTAACAAGCAAAGATTTAATTACCTGCTGCAGTGACAGCGGGATGCTGGACTTTGCTGGCTCAAGCAGCAGGCATTGTGACATCATAGCTGATGCGTAACAACTCATTCCGGAGCAGCAGCAGGCATGGTGACATCACAACTGATGCATAAAAACTCACTGCGGAGCAGTAGCGGGCATTGTGACATCACAACTGGCGCCATTAACTCATTTCATAGCAGCAGCAGGTATTGTGACATCACAACTGATGCATAATAACTCATTGCGGAGCAGTAGCGTCCATTGTGACATCACAACTGATGGCAATAACTCATTTCAGAGCAGCAGCAGGCACTGTGACATCACACCTGATGCATAATAACTAATTTCAGAGGAGCAGCAGGCATTGTGACATCACAACTGATGGCAATAACTCATTTCAGAGCAGCAGCGCGCATTGTGACATCACATCTGATGTGTAAAAACTCATTCCGGAGCACTTGCAATGTTGTTTTCTTATTACAGGTCAGTTGTGATGCAACATCTCGCCTGTAACAATACAATTATTTATAGGCCTTTGTACGGATATTGCAGGCAACCATGTATTATAACAATATACTATAGATCCTCTGGGCTGTTCTTTCTGAAACCTTCTCTGCCACTCTCCCCTCCCGCAACTCCACTTGCAGGCACCATGTCCTGCATGATGGGTCAGTGCTTGTGCTGTTCAGTGACTAAGAGGCAATCATGTTCTCGGTATTTAAGGATGTGAGCTACAGCAATGGCTATTCACATTGTATGCTCTAGCATTAAACAGTGTATATCCCCATCAACCACGGGCAAGAAAAAGGTTTTTGATGATAGTCTTGTGTTGCTATTTTAATTCAAACATTTTTGATATTGTACTACATGTAAATTGGCTGCTCTCTTATGTACAGACCACATGCTGTGATTTATTAAAAGTGTGCTGTATCCATCCCCGGCAGGGGTTAGGTGGGGTAGCCTCTGTCCCCGTTTTCTCATACTCTAGCATCTAGCTACTTTTCAGAAGCCGTACTGTGCCCACGGCTCAAGTCCAGGGTAAACGCGCCGTGGCGATAGAACCACAGTCATCAAGTTTGTAGGTCGGCCACTTAACCACTGCACTTTATAACCTGATGAAAAATAACAAACAACTAAAGGTAAAATGTTCCATTTCGGTACTGCAAGTCCCAGGAAAACATTTGTATAGGTTCTTGGAGTTTAAAACATGCACATCTTTTAACGTTTTCAAAAGCACTATTAGAAGAAAATATCCTCTCTGGGTTTTGTGTGTGTGTTGATTTTATGAAAGGCAAATGCCACTTGTCCTGTGCAATTTGGGTGGTTGTGAAAAGCCAAATCAATGAAATGTGCATACTTCACCTTGATATGCTAATCTCTGGCGACTGCACATCCCATTGCATATGTTGATCAGTCCCCCCGCTTTCATTTTTAGCGCCCCTTTGCTCATGGAAAAAACACTTCTTTTTGAATTGTAGGAGACAGTAAACTGTTGCACTCCACACATTTGAAGGGCTCCCTAATACTGTATCACTTGTTTGACATTGTCCCTTTCCTTTTAATCAGGTACCTGACATAAACTCCCCTATCATTTACTACCCAGGGGTGGGACCAAAAGCGTTAAGATGCCTGGGTTCTATGCGTTTTCAAACTCCTTTTGAAGACCTTCATCATGCCAGTCCCAGGTGCTCAGTAAACCCATCAGTATGAGACATTTGAATTGAAATGTATCACAGGAAAACATAAGGCACAGCATTAATGCAAATCCTTCCCCTCATTTTCTTGTATCGTGATGTTCCAATACCCCTGATGGTATGCACGAAACTGTTAACTGATTATGAATGAACGATGCATCAGTTCTCTTTAATTTGGAGGTGCAAGCTCTGGTTTGTTCCCAGACAACACACACACTGTTAAGGGATTCCCTGATTCTGTAACACTGACACAACAGTGTGTGTCGACTGTGGATGTGACCATTTATTTTGAGGCCACCCTCAACCCAGGGAGTTCATTCCCTCCCCAATCTAGGGGTCACACAATAAACAGTCTAATGTCAGTTATTTTATCCAGCCCTATCTGAGCCTCATATCATGCCCCTTGCATCCCTCCCTACGAGCTACCAATGAGCCAAGAACCAGGCTGCTGTACAAGAAATATATTTGTTTTTATATGAATTATAGGTAATATAAATCACACTAAAATACACAGACCACCTTCTTTGTGTCTCACAATTAAGTTCTTGTCACACAAATAAATGACACCAATGGGTTGGGAAAATTCAAATCACAATGATTTACTTTATACAAATTTCAATTCAATGAATACTGTGCACTGGTCAATTAACAAAATTAGTTATGGATACAATGCTGTGCAATTTCAATTTACCTGTGTGCATAAAAGGCACGCAGTTTTGTGTCCAGATTTGGGCAAATGAATGTTGCAATTATGATTTCACCCACACGTTTTCTTTAAAATAAACCCAGGGTGATTTAGCAGTTTGTTTTTCAGACCCCTCCTGCTTTGGTCTGCGTGGGGGAAGTTGGACAGGCACATTGTGATGATTTAAGAGTTTGGGATTTCAGACCCCCTCCACTTAAAGGCCTGTGTTGGGTAAACTGGACATTAAGAAATGGGGATGTTTTGAGAATTTTGGATTTAAGACCCCCTCCACTTAAAGGTCTGTGTTGGGGAAGTTACATAGCAAACACTGGGATGATTTGAGGATTAGCAATGTCAGACCCCTCTCCACTTAAAGGTCTGTGTTGCGGAAGCTGTCACTTTAGTTTTTTTTTATTTTTTAGTTTAGGGTCAAAGACACCCTTTTTCTTAAAGAAGTCGGGGTTGTGAGAAACCAGAGGGTGTCCCACCCGCTAGTTCCCGGGAATCTCTCTCTCAGGTGGCCAGGGCACAGCCATCGCTTTGTATCCAGACCCTGGGAGTGGACCAATGTGGGAGGATCACCTGGGTGAGGGGTCCTTGGAGAGTGGGAGTGGGGCACCTGATGGCAAGATGCGATATCCTTTTCCCTTTAACACCTTTAACCCCTCCTATCAGGTAGGATACTGGGGGACTTTAACCCCCCCTTCCCTACACTAACACTGCTACACAGACAGCCCGCTCTGGGAGAAAACAGACTAATACACGGAGCAATGTACCTGACCTGTCCCACTACCATGGTCAGGCAGAGTCAGGCAATTACCTTTGAAAACACACACCTGACTTCAATTGAACTTCCCCACACAGATAAATGGAGGAACAAAAGGGCACACTTTGAGCGAGGCAAAGCACACAAAGTAGCAGTTTCTCCCAGCCAGGAGCTGAGCCAATGGAGAGTGATGGCAGACCAAGAAAGGAGAGCAAGGAAGGAAATACACTTAACCTTTTTATACTCCTACGAACTTGAAAGAAGCACATGTAAGGTCAAGAAGGGAAACCGAAGAATCCTGCATTGTGTGTCTGCGATATCCGGGGCCCTCTGGCATGACTGACCGAGTCAGGGAGGAGCAGCGGCCGCTGAGGTATCTTCCTTGGCTCCGAGATCAAAGCCGAAAACAGAGAAATCAACACAGCCGGTGAGTTGAAGAAAACTGTAGGAGGCCGGACTGTGTTGAAGGGAAGGTTGCAAGCGGCAACCTTGTTACACGAAAGAGCAAACATTGAAGCATTTGATAAAAGGCGCAGGTAAATGTCCAGACGGCTGATGAAATGTTTAATATTTAATGTGAATTAAGATACAAGATAACAGAGTGGTCTGGCACTGCGTGTGTGCCCAATCGAAGGTCTCTGACTTATATATCCCACAAAGAAGTGGCAAAAGGTACTGTAATATGTGAATGTGAATGTGAATGTCCCGGGAGGATAGCTCAGTGGCAACATGCTCACCTTGGATGCAAGACGACACAAGGCAACACCGGTTCAATCCCTGGGTCTGTGCTTAGAAACCACTGGGTATTTAAGCGCGTTATAAATATGCAACTAAGACAACAACAACAACACCAACAAAAGAATTCTGTAACAGCGCCTCGATACCCGTGAGCGCTTTAAAAATGCAAATAAATAAAATAAAATAAAATGTGAAAATTAAGAATAGAAATCAAGTAAGAATGAATCGAAGTGGTCCTGCAATGTTATAAGTAAAATCCATTGCACAGTCGAAAGTCTTTGATTATGAATAAATGCATCATAGTCTGAGCCCGGCTGAGGGAGACCTATTGTGAATTTATCGAACTGTGAAATCAGGAGAAAGTGAGAGTGCAATGTCCCAGCTCGATCGAGGGAGACCTATTGTGAATTGGTGTATAAAAGGGGTCCAAGCCCAGTTTAGGGAGACGCAGGGGGAACAGTGCACCCAAGACTTTGTAACGTGAGACTCCTGAAGAGAAAGAAACTTTGTTGTGTTTTGTATCAAAGGCATTCTATGAATTAGAGACTATTGAACGGAAAGAGACTTTGTCACAGGAGGCCCGTGTTTAAATCCTGAACTGCATCATCGTGCTGGAGAAGCCAGAGTCTGTGCTATCCTCAAATGTGCCACCCAGCCCCATGTTGGAGACATGGGGAAGGGAAGGTAATTCTCTGGCTGTCCTGACATATTGTTTCTTCAACACTCTTGGTTTTGCATACATCATTTTACCACACCATTTGTATTTAAAAGTAGGGGTTGGCAATAGGTTTATTAGTATAGGTCCTTTTTTATGTTGACAAGACTGCACTAGGACTGTGTAATATTTACTTTGATGGTTGTAGCTTGCTCCCATACTTAGATGTATGTTAGATAGGCATTCATCCAACCAATTGAAGTTCAAAAAACACCCTTGTGTCTGTCTTCACTGTTTGAAACCATGTCTTCCTTAAAGGCTCAACAGGATAAATAAGATCATACAATTAAAATACAATCTATGGTTTTCAGTGCACACTGGGAATGTGTTTTGTTCATTTTGAATTTTAACAAAAATCAGCCTGTGATGTTCTGCCAAGGGCAATTAATTAACATTTTGTTTTTAGTTATATAGGTTAAGGATCTACACAGTTTTGGCCTTCCGGCCCGCCATGAAGGGAAAGGATTTAAGGCCATACGTTCTACTAAGATAGAAAACCTCTGTTTAAAGTTCAGAAAAGCCAGCTGCATGTCAGGACCCTCTGGAACGACAGGGCAGGGATCTGGTTCTCAACTCTCAAGGATGGTCACCAGCTCTTCACCATAGAGTCCACCCAGCTTTAGGCCTCACTAGCAATAGACAGCTCCAACCAGATGCAATCTCCTTTGGTGAGTCCTTGTGGCTATCAGGTGATACTTTTCAGTGGCTCTGTCTCTTCTCCATGGTGCATCCACTTTTTATAGCAGCAATGACACCATCAAGTTTACAATCAAGAGGAGTACCCTGCAAGAGTTTGCACGAATTGCATTAAACAGTTGCCCTTTACTCTCCTCCCAAATCTAGCCCATCTCTAAGGATTGGTTTAGGAGCCTGAGGCAGACATATGGCAATTTCCATTTGTAATTCCCATTTGTGCTCATGTCAAATTTTTGGCAAAAACCAGTTATGTATCAATAACTGTGTGATTTACTAGTAGCTGTCATAATTAATATATATATATATATATATATATATATATATATATATATATATATATATATATATATATATATATATATATATATATATATTCAGTGAAAAAAACTTTGTTAAAGGGACGTTATGGTTCCAAGTAAAACCGAAAAACCCTTGAAATTCGCCAGTTATGGTAAGCTAAGCAACCATAACTCGCGCCACCACCGTGCACTTCTAAGACTAACACCCAGGACATCAAAGATGACATCACAAATGTCATTGATGACATCACATGTCTGGCTCACTATTTTATCTTTTGCTGACATATCTAGGCCACATTGTTTTCTTCAGTAACAGTCAGAAACTAAGAATTTTATTTTATTTGTAGACATATCCTTCTAGTAGGTTCTTACAGTAATTCCCTTAGAGTACAGTCACATCATATGAAACATATACATATGGGAAAACACAAGCTTGAAAGACAGCTATCCTTTTTGTGCATAAAGATAATCACTAGACTAATGAGCACTTTCTGATACTGTTGTTTTTTTTATGGCTGTACTTTCCCTGTATATGGTCATATTTGTATACATTGTACTCACACTACTTTCCTTAGGGTCCAATCACATCAAGTGATACATATACATAGGGTAAATAGCAGCTTTGAAACAGAGCAATCATTTATTTGCATGAAACTAATCAGTTAAGTTATGAATTGTTTCTGCTACTACTTGTGCTTTTTTGCTAACTTCACTTTCCCTGTATATACCCATATTGGTATGTGTTCTTGTGTCTTTGTGTTTTGTCTATAGTAATGCAATTATGTAATACATGGGTTTTATTAGCTACTTATTACATATTTCACAGTACACAAAAATCTGTTAAGAAAACAATTATCATTTCATTATTCAACATATTAACATTACGAATATCATACCTTCATCTATTACGCTGCACACAATGTTATGTTTCTGTATGAGTAGCTTAGTATACTAGATGGAACCCCATGATAGGATGCTATTTATATCAATGCATCGTTCAATGCACTTATTAGGGTATATTTCTTGCAATGATTCTTGACACTTTTTTCGCAACATAATAAGAATCCCTTCTACACATATTTCATGAGAAGTACATACACATGTGATGTCATCAGTGATGTCATCAATGACATTTGTGATGTCATCTTTGATGTCCTGGGTGTGAGTCTTAGCAGTGCACGGTGGCAGCGCGAGTTATGGTTGCTTAGCTTACCATAACTGCCGAATTTCAAGGGTTTTTCGGTTTTACTTGGAACAATAACGTCCCTTTAACAAAGTTTTTTCACTGAATTTCATAGGTTTTTAGTAGCGCAACTTAACCATAATGTCCCTTTAACAAAGTTTTTTCACTGAATTTCATAGGTTTTTAGTAGCGCAACTTAACCATAACGTCCCTTTAACAAAGTTTTTTCACTGAATTTCATAGTTTTTTAGTAGCACAACTTAACAATAATGACTTTGACTTTATATACATGTCATATGGAACTGACTAGATCTCTTCTTATGAACTTGATGTCCGCGAACTTATTTAATGTTCGCGGACATGTTCGGAGAACAGTACCACCACCTAAAAACTCTGGGGAGGTATGTGTAATAGTTATATCATAACATAGGAACATTTAACAAATTCACAACGCAGCACACATACAAAGTATATGTAGTAATACTTAAAAAATGTTACCCATATATATAACACACTAACCATTCATGTAAATACAATATGTTTTAAAAAAGGAATATACCAAAAGAAGATAAAGTGGCTTCCACCATAATTACCTCACAGACGCTCCACAACCAACAGCAAGACCAGACGTATACACTACTGATTACATATCTCACCAGACATAGTAAGGGCACTTCTTTTTACTCATATATTTATAAACTTTCTATAATAGAAAAAAAAAACATATTACTTTTTTGTTTTCTCACAGAAATGTGTAGTACTCTCGACTGGCTAGAGGAGCATTTCCCACGAGAGGAAATGTTAGAAAATAGTCCACCTAATGGTACACACTTTACTATATAAACCAATTAATAAATATTATTTTGTATACATTTAACATATACATTTTTTTTTATTACAGACCATACAAAAATTCCAAGCATCTCACAACAACAATCAGAGGATATCATTCTACAGCAGATTCATCAAAAAATGGACGACCTTATGCAAAATGTTATGGATTTGAAAAACTTTGTGGAAAATTATGTGAAACCCCCAACAGCACACCATTGTCCAACCTGCACTTGTCCCCCATCACCCTATCCCACGCAGTTAACCCCAAACCCTGTCTATGGACCAAAGCGTTTCGATGACATTTCCTTCCCTTCTTCACCTGATCCCAGTTATCTAGAAATCCCTAATTCTCCTGTTTTTGTTTCTGTTTCTGCCCCACCTTCCCAGTCATAATTGTATATATATATATGAAATAAAGTTACTTTTCTTGTATTGTGTTGTAATTACTTTCAGTTCCTTGTAATAAAACCAATTTAGATGTCCACGGACACCGCGGTTGTTCGGAAATGTTCGTAAAGAAACGAAAATGTAACTGTCCTGAGGACACTACATCTGTCCGTAATGTTCTCATGCAAGTTCAAAATGTTCTAAGAACACTCGTAGTGTCCTGAAATGTTCGTAAAGAAACAAAAATTAAAGTGTTCTAACGAACACTATATCTGTCCGTAATGTTCGCTATCAACTTAAAACTGTCCTAAGAACACAATTGGTGTCCTGAAATGTTCGTAAATAAACAAAAATGATGTGTCCTGAACAACAGTACAACTGTTGATAGTATTCGCTACCTAATTGAAAGTGTTCTAAGAACACAATTGGTGTCCTGAAATGTTCGTACATAAACTAAATTTCACGTGTCCTGAAGAACACTATATCTGTCCTTACTGTTCGCTACCAAGTTCAAACTGTTCTAAGAACACACGCGGTGTCCTGAAATATTTGTTTCACGTGTGACGCACTTTTAATTACTTCAGAACCCGAACAGTGTCCGTAGGACATCAATGCGCATGCGCTAACCAATCTCCGTGCACTTGGTGTCCTGCGGACAGGCGCTTCCTTCGCAGACTAGTTTGCAAACAGATCATATGACCGCGCCCACACTCATCGTGTGTCCTGAAATGCGGACACTGTTTGTGTCCCCGAACAATTTAAAAGTACATTTTCAGTTAATCCATAATATTTTTCAATAAAATCTCACCATGCCACAAGTCCCATATAGCAATCTTGAGTTTCTACATACCTTTTGAAACTTTCCGATACTTTTTTTGTGTTCGATCTGTCCGCGCACAGTGCGCATGTCCGCGGACCGTGCACAAGCACCCCTATAAAAGACCACGCCCAAGAGCTTATTCCCATTGTGTTTCTGGCTATTCTTCAGAACACAGTGATTTTTGCTGCCACCTGCAGACTACACCATCATCGACATGGCATCCTTGGCTGCTGAACTGCCACTTGGTGCTGCACCTGCTTCAGCACCACCACCACCCCCTCCACCACCACCACCTCCCCAAGGGCCTGAAGAGGGGAACAGGACTGAGGATGCGGAGGAGGAAGAAGAGGATGATGAGAATGAGGTAGAGGAAATCCCTACTACCCGCACTAGGCGTGAGTCTTGGGTGTGGCGGTTATTTACCATTCATGGGAATGGTCCTAAGGCTCGTGCGAACCATGTTACCTGCAATGAGTGCAAAATGATACTCAGTCGCGGGAAGCACAGTAACTACAGCTTTGGGACCACTACTATGAAGCGACACCTGAGGTCATTTCACTCTGGGGCTATTCGCAGGGTTGTACCTTGTGAAGAACGTAGCAGGTTGATTTCCTCTACTTCATCCTCTGTTTCTGATCCTGTCACCACAAGGACCACCTCTGTGGGACAGCGTCTTTCTCAAGCTGCCTCACAGGCCATACAGAATGCTGATGACCCTTACCTTTCGAGGGTCACAGTTGTATGTATGTACTGTGACATAGTACTCTGCAGGGGGGAGCGACTTTGGAGTGCTTTTGAGACTATCGTCTCAGAGCACGAGAAGACCTGCTCACTACCCAAATAAAACCCACTCTACATCTTCCTCTCTCAGCTTGCCCTTTCTTATCCCGGTGGTTGGTGTCCCCCCCTTTACCCTCCTTTACCCTCCTCTCCTAGTGTGTCGTGTCTGAAAAAGCAAAAAAAATACAAAATTACAAAAATCAAAAAAAAATAAGGCTCTTTTCAGAGCCGCCTTTCCCAGTTAAAAAATAGAAGTGAAAATAAATGAAGCAGGGCTCTTTGTATTTTTTAGAAGTCCGCGGACAGTTCGCGAACATTAAAAAAATTGGGTTACTACTCCATCACAAACATTGTAATTTTCTCTGGAAAGAAGTGGCAGCTCTGAAAAGAGCCTTTGGGTGGTGTTTGTAAGTCAAAAAATTGTAAATACTTAACATCTACTTCAAAATCGTTGTTGTAATTCCAAAAAAGGTCGCAATGCATTTTGTAAATTTCTCAGAAAAATCTGATTGCCAGCATAAGTAAGATGGACTCCATCTCTTTGAAAAATGTATGTACTACAAAACATAATATTTTCATTGTGAAAAGGAGACATGCCAAAATCTCTTAGAAAGCCACAAACAGCCTTATTAACATTGCGCCTTGCTTTTTCCATTTGTGGACCAAATGAAGAAGAACGAAGCCACATTTGTCTCTGCGCAATCGTGAAAATATCACTTGAGAATTAGGAAACATGTCCATAACCTTCCTCAGTCCTTCTTTCATAGCAAATTGCAAAAAAATTCCAGTCACATGCCCTAAACTGTTCCCTCCACACTGAATTACAATTATGTCTGGATGTTGCTCTGTCTCCAAAGTAGCACAGAGAGGTAGCAAATCCAACCACTTCATTCCACGTACTCCATGCCATTGTACTTCCACATGTGGGAATCCAAGATCTACAGCTACTCTACAGCTTTCTGCATGCACCTTCAACCAATGTATCCACGAATCTCCTAAAATCCAAACAATCTGTTTTCTGAAACACACAGCCATAGCTATCTTTTGTTCTCTCAGCAAAAAGAGTATCTCAGAAAATCTCTCCTGGCACAACACACCCACCAAACTTTCCTGACCAATCCCTTTCAGTGCTTATTCTCATTTGCATGACTTCTGAACCCAAAAATCCCCGGATGTAACTCCTGATGTCCGGGAACTACCGCCATGTCCGCGGACATATCGTAACATGAACAGCCCTTCTACCATTTCCACTGCACTCTCTCTGCCATTCCCTCATTGGATGTACCTCAAAAATCACATCACCATGCACCAATCACATTCAAGACCTCTACATCTAACTGCATCATCATAGATCAGCACTGCAAATGTACTCTGAATCTCTCTGAGTACAAGTGCCATATCATTGGCAAGCAGCATCTACCACAAATACTGTACAAGTCTTCAAGATTTGTACTTGCAGCTCCATGCATATCCATATGCATGAACACAAACTTCAGGTATGCATATTTTCTGTATAGTAGATGACATAGCTCTCAACCATTTTTGTTTTACAGGCGGGTGAAATCACCCGATTTTGTTTTTAGCGGGTGAGACGCCCATTGGAATGAATGGGCGTGCAGGAGGCTTGGCGGTTGAGTCTGCCCTTTACAAGGCGTGTGACACCCGCCAAAAGCGTGTGAGTTGAGAGCTATGGTAGATGAACACATTTTCAAACAGACTTTTACCTTGTAAAATCTGTAAAATGAATTTACTGTACTTTTTTCAATTTCCTAAAATCAACTACCACTTATACACCTTTATACTTTTTACTTTCTTTAAACACACACACTCAAATCATGTTAAACTAACATTTTTTAAATGAAATATATAGACTACATATATTCAAACAAAATTGCATGCAAACACAATCTATGTTTAAACCTTTATAAAAATACTTATACAATTTCATATTTTTTGTTTTTATTTATTTATTTACTTAATTACTTTAAATCAGACATGACATTGAGGCGCTATTACCTAGAACAGTTTACTTACAGAAATAGTGGTATTCACTAATATATTATAAATTTCACAAGACATAGTAAAGATATTTTATTTTTGCTACAGTTAGTCATTCAATACAATTTGTTCATTAAGAACATATCATATGTACTGAACTGATGCAATGCATCTTATGTAAATAAATTAGTTTAATGGTTTTACAGAAGGCACTGAGGATTTCAATTAAAAAAATCAATATCTAAATTAAACACAGTGCTATATACAAACAAAGTTACTAATTTGAAGCTTTTACAGTTGCAGTGAAGACCAGTTTCCTGAAAAGAAGCAGCCGAATTCGAAGAAGAAAGAAAAACTAAGAAGTTACCTGTTAATTTTTAAAAAAAAGTAAGTAAAATATCACCATATTATTTATATTATTAATCAAATATACTATAACATTAATACCAGCTATTTTGGTTTCTTAAAATAGAGATTTTGTACCATTTTGTCCAAAAATGTCCATGTCGTAAACAGCGATTTACAACCAGAATGGCCCACAAATTTCTATTTTTGGACACACAAATTAGCCAACTGAACCACTACAATTTTCAAATTATAGAACAAACAACTGTTTTAATTGTATACATTACATTTACTATTCGTACTTTTCCACACCACTAGCTTACTTTTTTTTTGTCATCTGAACCCCAGTTTAGTGACACTTAAATTCAAGAATACCTATCCCTACTAGTTTTAGTTCCCAATGCACAATCACACACCATTACATACATCTTTATCATCTTACTCAAACACTCATGCACACAGCACACATACATTCCAGAACACCCCAACCCATATCTTCTTTATTTTTTTCAACAGACCCTAAATAATGCCTACCAAAAGACAACTCCATAGAAAGCAACGCATAATTAGAGCAATTGAAAATAAAGGTGTCCAACATAAGCATCCATCTCTAGCAGAATTTGTAAAAAAAGTTGAAACAAAACAGCTAATACAAACATATAGTGAAACACAAGAAGTTTCAAGTACAACAACTTCGCTTCCTCTATCAAAATGTAAAACAAACCAAAAAACAATTAACAGAAAATCAGCTATCAGTACAGATAAAACCACTTCTTCAAATTTTAATATAGTGCAAAGTAAGCATACCAAGAAAAGTATTTTAGCCAAAATATACCGTCACAAAGTCCTTCAAAATCTTATAAAAACAGGAGAGAAATCAGGTTCAAAGCTTAAAACCTATCGTAGGAAATTAATCTTAGAAGCATTGATGGACAGTGCAATTCTTCTCAAAAGAAATTTATTTATTTTACTGTTAAACAAAATGAAACCACTAACAAAACTAATAACTAAATTACAAAAAAGACTTCTCAATATGCGAAATGTCAACAGAAAGAACTTCTTAAGTATCTGCGGAGGTGAATAGAATCACACTACGAGCACAGAACCATATTTTAATGAAGAAGCGTACAAACAAAAGCAAACAAATACAATTGCCATAAATAGCAGTGGTCGAGGTTATGAAAAAGTGAATAATACCATAATGGAACAAGAAGTACTCCTTACAAAAAATTGCCCTGAAAACTTAGAATTACCCCTCCATTCAAATCTTTACACCAATTCCTCAATAAATATGTAAAAAGCAAAGACAAAATCAACATTAAATTACTGCAAAATATAGATACCTGTCCAGTGCGCAAGTACACAGGACTACAAGGACATTCATTGGCCTGCATTACAGGACCTACTTGTAAAACCACTTTCCATGATATCAAAAGGATATCAACACATCATTCAACTATAAGAAATCTAGTCTATAAACTGTACTATGCTAAAAGTCCTGCTTTAGCACTAGCAAAGTTAAATAACATCCTTCTACATGGTACAGCAAAAGACCTACTTGAAGAAATTCACTGTATCCAGAAAAAATATTTTGGAAGTGAAAGCCATTTACAGAATGAAATAGCTTTAAACCAATTAAGCAACAATTCTACACATGGCAACCTTTTGCTAAACACATACAAAAAAGAAATACTAAAATTTAAAAGTACATCAGCTGAAGTACCAAACCATGTATGTGTATGTTGCCGTAGAATTTTTTATAAAAGTAACACAAAAACTGTGGACCTATCATACAAAATAGAAGACAATGAAGATTCTAAATGGTTTGAATTAGCTCTCTACCTTCTAGCAGAAAACAAATATGAAATAACTGAGCCCTTAATACTTTGCAGTTATTGCACTACAAAACTTGACAACAACCAAACTCCTTCACGTTCTATCACAAATAATTTGGAATTATACCCAGTACCAAAAGCTCTACAACACCTTAATTTATATGAGAGCATCATAATTCAAACAGTACACCCATTTCAAGCAATAATACGCCTTCAACCAAAAACAGCAAAATTACCTCCCTCTGAATTGGTAAAAGGCATTCGTGGAAAAGTAGTTTATTTACCATTAAATCTAAAAGAAAATGTGCATACTCTAGGAGTGCAACGTCCAATGCAGCAATCTTTAATTATATTAGTAAATAGAGTACCTACAAAAGACAAAAAAATATGGCAACAGCTGGTAGATTTATATAAAGTTAGACAAGCCTTCCAATATCTTAAAGAGAATAATGAATATTACAAAGAAATTAATATTGAAGAAAACCTGAAAGATACAACTGAAATAATTCAAGAAACACAAGAAGCTGGTCAATTTGAGCTACTAGATCCTGCTACAATATCAAATACTTTAGACCAGTATACAATTCATCCTTTGCACTGTAATGACACCGTACAAGATGTACTGGAAACTTACCAAATGCGTCAAACAAAAGGATCGCCAATCAGTATATGGGAAAAAAGTATAGAAGCACGTGTTTCTCCTCTACTCTTTCCAACTGGCAAAAGAGGAAGGTATGATGATAGACCTATTCAAATATCAGCTTCAGAATACCGCTCATTACGGATGTATTCTGAAGATCCCAGATTTAGACAAAATGTGGAATACATATTCCACCTACTCTTTGAAAGTGAACTAGCAACTTTATGTTACGGAGTTGCACACATATTAAAATCAGGATCACACTTTCAAAATATGACAGCTACACAATTATTAGAGAAAGTGCAACAAAAGGATGAGGTTTTACAATCAAATATTACAAATCTATTAGCAAATATGCGTGGTACTAAAGAGTACTGGTTTCGACGTCATGGAGATGTACGTTGTATGATCAGAAACCTGGGCCCACCCACTTGGTTTGTTATATTAAGTTGTGCAGAATATGCATGGGAAGATTTACATGATTTCCTACGCATATCAAATAAAAACAAAACAAACATAGATATTCTAACAACTGGAGAACTTTGTTCTTTGGATCCTGTTAATGTTTCGAGATATTTTCACCATCGCTTCATTGCTATGCTACATTTGATTTGTAATAAAACTGTTCCTCCCCTTGGAGAAGTGCAACACTTCTTTTGGAGAAAAGAATACCAAGCCAGAGGAGCACCACATATCCACATGCTTTTATGGATTAAAGATGCTCCTAAATTTGGTCAAGACAGTGATGCCACTGTTTTACAGTTTATTGAAAAATATGTCACTTGTGAAATTCCATCAGAAGCCACAAATAGTGATCTTTGTGCACAAATTTTACAATTTCAAAGACACAAATGTGGAAAATATTGTCGTCGCAAATACAAAAACAAAGGCAAATACTACACCAAATGCCAATTTGGTTTCCCTAGACCAGTTACAAATACAGGTCAAGTAAACAACCTCATGTCTTCAGTTAGACATACTGTTAAAGGAAAGTCACCTAAAAATACATATTACATAAAAAGAATAGAAGAAGAAAAATGTATCAATGATTATAATGCAATCATTGCCCACTTATGGAATGCAAACATAGATGTGCAGTACATTGCAGACAATTCTACTGCAGTTGCACAATATGTCACAGCATACTTAACTAAAGCAGAAAAGACAGAGCTCCAAGACCTCTGGAATGACCTGTCATCAGATAAAACAGTATCTCAGAAATTATACAGCTTGGGCATAAAAATGCTCACCCATAGAGAATGTTGATCTTATGAAGCAGCTGATCGTTTAACTGGTACTTCATTGTATGGTAAATCTGAAAATATAGTATGGCTAAGTCTTGGTCCAGCTAAATCTAGAAAAAAATCATATGAAGATATGGAAACAATAGCCAAACATGATCCCAACAGCCAAGACATTTTAAAAAACAATTTATTGGACACATACTACCCAAACAGAAGTAATACTTTGGAAAATATGTGTCTATACCAAATAGCCCAAAACTACACATACAATAATAATATGAAATCCGATGAAAAAAAAGGTAAATATAGAGTGACAGACTGTGAAGGCAGCTTAGTTAAACTCACTAAACCAAATTTAATTAATCATATCAAATTGTCATTGAAGACTCCTCAACATAAAGAAGTATATTACATGTCCCTGCTACAACTCTTCAAACCATGGAGAAAAGAAGAACAATTAATAGATAACTATGACTCATATGAGGATGCTTTCAAAGCAAATGAAAGCACTATAACTGATGTAAACTTTACACAGTACAAAACAATGTTGCACAATGAACAGCAACATGAAGAAGAACTCCAAGCTCAACTAGATAAGGATACTCCTGACAGTAGTCAACC
The DNA here is from genome assembly GCF_040938575.1 of Ambystoma mexicanum. Lineage (NCBI taxonomy): Eukaryota > Metazoa > Chordata > Amphibia > Caudata > Ambystomatidae > Ambystoma > Ambystoma mexicanum. The sequence continues at coordinate 1,580,848,118 of NC_090929.1, read as the reverse complement.
TTCTGTAACAGGAAGCCAAGAACCACTGGGAGAACCACTAATAACAAATGAGGCAGAATTAGCTATGATAGAAGTAGAAAACACCATGTGTCAGTATGAAGATAAGGAAGACTTAACTATACTACAATCAAAACTAAACAATGAGCAAAGTAGCATGTTTCAAGAAGTAACAAAACAAATTGCACATGGTGTAAAGCATGAAAATAAAGAATGTTCCTGCCATAATTATAAACCTATACTACTGTACGTCAGTGGTGAAGCTGGTTCTGGCAAAACATTCCTAATCAAAATCATTAGTAAGTTCCTTCAACAATTGACAAACAACAAACTGTCAGCTGTTGTCACTGCCCCCACAGGTTTAGCTGCCTACAACATAGGTGGTGTTACATTACACCGATTACTACTATTACCAGTAGAACACCAGAACAAATTAGACTATTACAAACTTTCTGCAGAAGCTGCAATGGAATTACGCAGAGTATTGAAACAAATGAAAATGCTACTAATAGAAGAAGTGAGCATGGTCTCCAACCTGATGTTAGCTTTGATTCATTCACCTCAGATTACAAGAAGTACTCAAAACAGACTATGAAGAGCTCTTTGCAGGAAAACACATTATTGTTTTTGGAGATCTGCTTCAATTAACACCAGTAAAAGGTGAACCTATTTTTAAAACATTAGGGCACAAACTCTGCCGTAAAACTGTTGGCAGCATTGGAAATGTTAACCTTTGGCAACATTTCCAATACAGAGAATTAACAGAAAACATGCGCCAATCTGCAGATCTAACTTATGCCAACATTTTAAAAAGTTTGAGAGTTGGTATAATTTCTAAAGAAGCAGAAGCAACATTGAAAACCCGGCACATTAATGCACTTTATGGCGATAATGCATGTGCTACAGATGTTATGGAACAATTAGCCCACAAAAATGTCAATTGTATTGCCTTAATGCCAACTCTTGCAAGCTGTTTCAAATTCAATGAAATCATGCTAAGTAAAGAAATGCAACCGATAATGGAAATTAGCACCACAGACAAACTAGATGTACATGGTATGACACTACCCATGTGTGACCAAGCCACAGCAAGACTAAATAATTTAGAAAAATCAATCTCAAACACAGCAGGCTTAGAAAAGATGTTAAAATTATCCTTAAATTGCAGAGTAATGCTTAAACGTAACCTTGACGTGGACCAAGGACTAGTTAATGGAGCACTGGGTACAGTTGTTGGCTTTCAAACATACCCACGTGACAACAAAATTCAGTTTGTCAATATACTCTTTGACAAACTTTCAGAAGTAAAACGGATAGGACGCTCAACAGCTAGATTCCTTCTCTTCAAAGATATGTATGTACGCAGAGAACAATTTTCCCTAACTCTTGCATACGCAGTCACAATTCATAAATCACAAGGTCTTCCCCTAGACAAAGCAATGATAGATATTGGTAACACAGTCTTTAAAGAAGGCATGAGCTGCGTAGCACTATCACGCTTACGTACACTTGACAGTCTATTTCTAATCAACTTTGATGCAAGTAAAGTAAACGCTGATATTCCTTGCATTTTAGAATATAATAGACTTCGCTCACTATACACTCCCCATCAAAACACATATTCTGTTCCACAAAAACTAAAACGTTGTAAAACAAAACTAAATCAAACAGAAATGCAACAGGACGTCACTGCAAATCCTCCAAAGAGAGTAAAAGAAACTAATACTTCATCAAGTACCAGAAACAAAAAAGAATCAATTAGAGAAAGTAAACCAGGTACTTCTTTAAAGAAGGAAGACAAACTCCAAAAAAAGCAGTTAGATACAGAACTACCTGGACCATTTAAATTCTCAAATATAGTTGGTGTAAGTTGCTATGCAAATGTAGCAATGAATATTCTATTTCAATTACCACCAATTGTTGACAACATTTACTCACACAGTACAGACCCATTGTGTTTGCAAATGTTAGTACTTCACAGAAATGCAGCTAACAATCCTGACAACACATATAGTGTTTTTGGAATAAGACGACAATTGGACTACTGTGCTGGAATGGTGAAATTCACTATAAACTCACAGGAAGATCCACAAGAATTTCTAATGTACTTACTACAAGTACTGGAAAACAAAAACATACCTATAAATGAAATCTTTCAGATTTCATACATGTGGAAACATACATGCACTCTCTGCAACAATGTGACACAAGAAGAAATCCCAATGAACGCTTCATATATATATATCAATACCAAATTGTGAATCCATTCCATTTCAGTAACTTGTACACAATGCAAACCATGGTAGATTATGCTCTACCTGCAATTCAGATAATCGCTCCACGTTAGTAATACAAACACATAGTAAATACGTAATACTAATGCTTCTATGTTACAATGCAGATGGTACCAATAATAACTGCAAGCTGACTGGATTCACACATGGTCAAATATCACTTGGTAAGAAAACCTTCACAACAATAGGTATAATCTACCACGCAGGAGCCACAACTAATTCAGGGCACTACACTGCATACATAAAAAAGAAATATGGATGGTTTGAATGTAATGATAGTACCATTACTCTAAAGCAGAGATTACCAGCAAATCTTACAAACGCTTATTTGATGTTCTTAAAACCAAAATTTGATAAATAAACTGTATTTAAACCTTTAAGTAAATTTGTGTTACAAAAATATAAACTGTTAGAATACTCCAAAAGCTATCTAACTGCTCAAAGATTCTAAAACAACTAATCAGATAAATGAATACCACTAAATTAGACCAAAAAATACACAGCTAGAATACGCCAATTGGTATCTAACTGTCCCAAAATTATAAATGTGTGTTAAAATAATATAAACTGTTAGAATACTCCAAAAGCTATCTAACAGCTCAAAGATTCTACAACAACTAATCAGATAAATGAATACCACTAAATTAGGCCCAAAAATAAGCAGTTAGAATACGCCAATTGGTATCTAACTGTCCCAAAATTTAACAATATCCAAATAGGTAAATCAAAACCACTAAAATATATTAAAACAATAGACAGTTAGAATATGCCAATTGGTATCTAACTGCTCCAAAATTTTATAATATCAAAACAAATGAAGAATCTGTTACTGCTCCAAAAAAAATACAACAAAGCAAAGTATAAAGCATTAGCCAGAAACAACAAGTGAACATTGAAAACAAACAAACAAATAAACTGTAGCATAACAGAAAAAGGTTTTTTTTTTAATCCAACATGGATTTTTTTTTCTCCCACAGACCCAATGATTTTAGCAACAAATACAGAAACTGTGCAAATTGCACAGTACTCTGATTTGTACTCTACTAAATATGAGGGTCGAAAAAAAATAAAAGTATATTGCTTATACAATGTAATAAGTCATTACAAAATACTAATACTAACATGCTATTTTCTTTTATCACACAAATGAAGAAGAAAAACATGGACTCCCATTACTAGACCAAACAGTAAGTATACAATAATAAGGACAACCATAGCAGCATATCACATCCATAGTATCTAATACCTTTGTTCCTTATACATTTGTTTTTCACCCAAAGTTATAAGCAAATATGAATGTGATATGCTGCTGTGGTTGTTGCCAGGGCATACAATCTTGGGTGCATGGCCAAATGGCAACAACCACCACAGCATATCACATCCATAGAGTCAAACATTTCAACTATGATCTATGGGAAACAATGTGAGTGTTCTTAGAACACTTTGAACTTGCCAGCGAACAATACGGACACCGTTTTCAGGACACCCCCTACGAACATTTCAGAACAACGCGATAGTTCTTACAACACTTTCAACTTAACAACTAACAATACGGACAGCGTCCTAAGGACACCCCCTACGAACATTCCAGGACACCGGGAGTGTTCTTAGAAGCGTCTTCAGAACACCACCATCTTGTTTATTTGCGAACATTTCAGGACACCGCGAGTGTTCTTAGGACACATTCAACTTGACAAAGAACAATACGGACAGCGTCCTCAGGACACCCCCTACGAACACTCCCTGGACACCGGGAGTGTTCTTAGAAGCGTCTTCAGAACACCACCATCTTGTTTATTTGCGAACATTTCAGGACACTGCGAGTGTTCTTAGGACACATTCAACTTGACAAAGAACAATACGGACAGCGTCCTCAGGACACCCCCTACGAACACTCCCCGGAAACCGCGAGTGTTCTTAGAAGCGTCTTCAGAACACCCCCATTTTGTTTATTTGCGAACATTTCACTGCGAGTGTTCTTAGGACACATTCAACTTGACAGAGAACAATACGAACAGCGTCCTCAGGACACCCCCTACGAACACTCCCCGGACACCGCAAGTGTTCTTAGAAGCCTCTTCAGAAAACCACCATCTTGTTTATTTGCGAACATTTCAGTACACCGCGAGTGTTCTTAGGACACATTCAACTTGACAGAGAACAATACGGACAGCGTCCTCAGGACACCCCCTACGAACACTCCCCGGACACCGCAAATGTTCTTAGAAGCGTCTTCAGAACACCCCCATTTTGTTTATTTGCGAACATTTCAGGACACCGCGAGTGTTCTTAGGACAGACTCAACTTGACAGAGAACAATACGGACACCGTCCTCAGGACACCCCCTACGAACACTCCCCGGACACCGCAAGTGTTCTTAGAAGCGTCTTCAGAACACCCCCATTTTGTTTATTTGCGAACATTTCAGGACACCGCGCGTGTTCTTAGAACACATTCAACTTGACAGAGAACAATACGGACAGCGTCCTCAGGACACCACCTACGAACACTCCCCGGACACCGCGAGTGTTCTTAGAACAGTTTCACTTTGCTTGCGAACAAAACGGACACATATTGACTCCTTAGAACACCCCCTAGTCAGTTTATTTAGAACATTTCAGAACACCCGTGATGTCCGCAAACAAATCGAACACAAAAAGAACGTCTAACACATAAAAAACACAACTTTCATCCTATCTCACACACTCCCAACCTCCCCAAACACTCCTACACACCAACACACTCTACAAAATACACATTTTGAACAAAGTTTCACCGCGCTGTCCGGGGACGTCCGCGAATCCAATATGGCGGGCACTACCGAAAAATCTGACGTGCTTCGCGCTCCACGCCGTCCAATCAGCGAACACTTTGCATGTCCGGGAACATCACGCAAGACGATTGGCCAATCAGGACACTTTCCGCGGAGCGAACAGGGAAGTGTATCCGCAAACCGAACACAGATATCACTAATTTTTTTTTACCTACTTTTTGGTCATTTTAAAAAAAAATACTGGACGAATTTTCACCAAATTTGCAAAAGCACGCTTTCGGGACCAAGCCGCTGCTCCTGGTCCAAATTTGGTGGAAATCCATCCAGCGGTTTGGACTGTATGCGCGAGCAAAAATGTTTTCCCATTCACTCTATGGAGAGTGAGTATAATGTATACAAATATGAGCATATAGAGGGAAGGTAGAGTAATAAAAATAAAACTATGACAAAGTGCTGATAACCATAATGATTATCTTCATGCACAGAAAGGATTGCTCTCTTTCAAGCCTGTATCTTCCGCTATGTACATGTTTCATATGATGTGACAGGACCCCAAGTCTACAAATATAGTACCTTTTCAATTTTTACTTCCTGACTGTTACTGAAGAAAACTATGTGGCTTCGATATGTCAGTAAAGGATAAAAAGGGAGAGCCAGCCATGTGATGTCATCAGTTATGTCATCAATGACATTTGTGATGTCATCTTTGATGTCCTGGGTGTTAGTGTTAGCAGTGCACGGTGGCGCGAGTTATGGTTGCTTATGTTACCATAACTAGCGAATTTCAAGGGTTTTTCGGTTTTACTTGGAACCATAACGTCCCTTTAACAATGTTTTTTCACGGAATTGCATAGGTTTTTAGTAGCACAACTTAACCATAATATCCCTGACATGTAACATAGAACATACTAACCCCCTCATAGTGATTTTCATGTCCGCGGACTACCGCCATGTCCGCGGACACATCGAAAATCTGAGCGTGGTGAATGTAAATTTAAATAGAGTTCCCCATTTCCCCTTTGAAGTTGGCTCTGAAAAGAGCCGTTTTATTTTTTTACAGATGCTTGACAGACACCTGTTATTTTATATTTTTTTTCTTGTTTTTTTTTTCTTACTTTACTCCTAAAATCTTCACATAACCTTCTCCAAAGCAACCCTTACATTCCAAAATAGAAAGGCATTTCCGGTAAAAGATAAAGAAATGCCATCTTCTTTAAAATTAACAGCATTACTGGCATCAATATTCTCATTGTTAAAGAAGAACATACCAGCTCTAAGCATGAAGGCACACATGCCTCGGTTGATGACACACCTAGCAATGTTTTGCTGAGGACAAAAAACTGAACTATTGTCCCATATTGCCCTAGGTAGTAATCCAGAAAAAATTACTTTCGCATTTGGAAGGATCTTCATTACGGCTTGAACCAAGCGTTCCAAATCAGCCAACAAAGTAGGGGCACTGACGTTGCCCAAATGGAAAGCACCATAGTGCAAAACTACCACATGCGGACTGTTCATCGTGGCCATATCTGCACAAACTTGTACAATTCCCTGTACATTGCAATCAGGCACAGTGCTCCACACCACCTCCACTCCTTTCACATCAAAGTTCTTTGCAACATGCCTGCATTCAGCGTACTGCTGTAAACCATGCACAAACATATCTCCGAGCACCAACACCCTGACTTTCTCCACTTCTGCCATCTTCACCACACACAGTCTCTTTCAACACAAATCCACAACCTCGACATCTGATTGGCTGATCCGTACAGTCTTCTTTCCATGTTGGATTTCTTGGAAAAACCCGGATTTACCACGCCCTGTCCACGAACAGCCGTGGTGTCCGCGGACGGCGTCCACTTTACTCTCTGTACCATTCCCTCATTGCATACAGCTAAGCAATCACACAATATGAATAACGTCCTCAGAACACCCCCATTTTGTGAATTTTCGAACATTTCAGGATAATTATCATTTCATTATTCAACATATTAACATTACAAATATTATACTTTTATCTTGTACTCTGCACACAATGCTATCTTTCTCCATTAGTAGCTCAGTATACTACATAGAATCCCATAATACAATGCTATTTATTGATATAAATGCATCGTTCAAAGCACTAATAACGGTATGATATTTATTGCAATATCCTTGACACTTTTTTCGGAACATTATAATAAAAATCCCTAGTACACAAATTCCATGAAAAGTACATACACATGTGATGTCATCAGTGATTTCATCAATGACATTTGCGATGTCATCTTTGATGTCCTGGGTGTTAGTTTTAGCAGTGCATGGTGTTGGCGCTAGTTATTTTTTATAGCTTACCATAACTTGCTATTTTCAGTGGTCTTTCGGCTGTACTTAGAACCATACCGCCCGTTAAACAAACTTTTTTTAATATCACGCAAACAATATACAAACATGGCGTGCAAAAACCAACTTCTACAGATGGCTTTACACAGAATGTTGCAAAGTAAGAATTTATGCTCGTTCACAGTGAAGGTCAGCTGCTTCCATTTTTTTCTCAGCCCCGGAGAGGCTCACGAAGCAGACTATAAGGTTGTATTGTGTTTTGACCTTGACAGACAGAGATTGTGATGAAAGACTTCTCTTGAAGGAGTGTTGCTAAAACGTAAGAGAAGATAAAGATGAAATTTCTGAAACGAAACCACTTTTACATATTATATCACTATGCGAAAGATCGTTGGCACACGCAGAGTCGTATTTTGGGACTGCACCACTCGTAGACAATGGAAATTGCAATTGTACTGTAAGTAACCCTTTAGATTACTTTATACCAAATATAATTACAATAGCGTAGCATTAAAGACCGCTGAAGTTGAACTTGTTCGTTGAAAGTGGCATAATGTTTTCTACCGCGCACTATGACCGCCGAATTGATCCCCTGTCGTTTAGAGGGCTCTGAAAAAGGCAGACGACACAGAGTGGGTTAATATAAATAATTTAACCGGTCTATAGGCGGTCAAGCGCTCTACTCGCTGTGCCACTTCACTGTAGTCTGTCAAGTGGCACAGCGAGTACAGCGCTCGCTTTGACATCCGTGCACAGCTTGCTAACGCAAGTTCGAATCCCGGCAAGGCGAAACTCAGCCTTTCATCCTTCCGTGGTTGATAAATGAGCACCACACACTGTGGTTAATAATAAGCACCGCTTACATACCTCACAGTTCTTAGCGCTATATGAATGGGAAAATATTATTATTTTATTATTAACATACTCTGTTGCACTATCTTCGATAGCAAATAGTTTCACGCCGTAATAAATAAAATGATGATTTTTAATGAAGATCGGCTGGTGAGACTAATTTATGTTTTTTAAAACAGGTACGTGGCCCCATTTTGTCTATGTCACGATTTACAGACTCCAGCGGATGGGGTCTTCAACTGCCATGTGCAAGTCCAAATATGCAACTTCATGACCCTCACCATTTTATGGGACAATCGCCAAGGACCAATATGCCCTTACGCAGTACTAGCGGCTACAAACAACATACCAACCAATAGGGTGGTCTAATGGCTCGTTGTTGGAGCAACCTTCCGATTATCAGAGCGACCATTTACTGCTTTTATCATAAACCAACAGCCTATCTACCGCAAAGGAACAACGCGTGGCTCCAAATAAACTTTTGCTGATCGACAGCAGAGACAATAGCAAATCGCTGAATATTCACTAAACATTTCATGTGAAATAAATGTACTTTACCAAATGTACAATCCTGCTGTTTACTTTTAAACCACAGTTTCATATTCCGAATTGTGGCGCACTGAGTTGTAAGCTGATCTAACACTCTCCGTACCGCAAAGGAAACTTGCGTGTCTCAACATGAACTTTTGCGGATCGACAACAAAGACAAATGCAAATTGCTGAATATTCTCTAAACATTTGATGTCAAATAAATGTACTTTACAACATTTACAATCTTGCTCTTTGCTTTTAAATCACAGTTTCATATTCCGAATTGTGGCGCGCTGTGTTGTCACATAATGTGTGTTGTCTTCCGGGTTCTGTGTAAAGTCGCGTAGTACTGGAGACGACTGGGCGCGTTTCATTCCGCACCCTGTAACGTCACGGAGAAAGGCGGGGAATATGAATGCTTTGATAATATCAGGCTTAGGGGCGGGAGATATGATTTAGTGTCGCAAAAGCAAGTCAGCCAGGTCAATAGCGCCAGTCATAGGATTATCACATAATGTCGACGCACACCAGCCGGATTTATCGTTTCTTTAGTGGACAAAAAGTCGGTTGACGCCCCTAGGAAATTGTACTATTAGCGAACAAAAGGAGTGCTCTTAAAACACTTTCACCCTGACAACGAACAATACAAACAACGTTCTCAGAACACCCCCATTTTGTGTAATTGCAACCATTTCGGGACACTGCGAGTGTTCTTAGAACACATTCAACTAGACAGATTACAATATGGACAGCGTCCTGAGGACACCCCCAGTTTGTGTATTTACGAACAATTAAGTACACCGCGAGTGTTCATAGCTCATTTTTACCTTCCTTGCGAACAAAAATTACACATACTCCGCCCTCTAAACCATAGCTCTCAACTCACACGCTTTTGGCGGGTGTCACACGCCTTGTAAAGGGCAGACTCGCCCGCCAAGCCTCCTGCACGCCCATTCATTCCAATGGGCGTCTCACCCGCTAAAAACAAAATCGGGTGATTTCACCCGCCTGTAAAACAAAAATGGTTGAGAACTATGTCTAAACACCCCACCATTTTGTCATGATGCCTACCTCTAAGGAGCCAGGCCGGGCCCAGCAACCCCAGAGGCAGACATCATTTTCCCCAGGGAAGTCTCAGCGGGCCCAAGTCGGGGCCCTTTGGACTCAGTCCTGGCGCCTTAGGCGCCAGGCTCATAGCGGACCCCAGTCCTGGCGCCTTAGGCGCCAGGCTCATAGAAGAGGATATGCGTTTAAGTGCTTGGGTGCACACTTACCTGATGCAGACATTGCTGCTTCATCCAGGCCCTCTTGAGGCCTGAATGGGACTACTTAACCTGTAGGACTACTTCACCACCCGGGTGTGGTCGGGGAAGGATACATACCTGATTGGGGGAAGGATACATACCAGGAACTTCTTCCAAGGCTATTTAAACCCCACCCGAAAAGCCACACATGCTTCGCGTTGTTCTGCACCTAGCAGCTGGACGCTCACCGTGTCAGCTCCTGCATCCTGACTTCAGCCACGCCTGCCAGCACCCTGGAACACCTGCAAGGGGAGAAAGGAAGAGAATAGGAGAAGAAAAGCCCTTACCTGCTAAATCTGCATTCCGGAGTCATTTCTCCAACGGCCCTGAAAAGGAAGACATCATTTTAAAGGCATTTCGTTTCGATCGCTGCAGCGCTGCATTTTACTCACCTTTGCAAGGCGCTTCCATCTTCAGCAGCGATCTTCCGGATTCAGCTACGCCCCGGCGCCTAGAGGAAAAAAGACAAGAACAAAGGTGAGAGGGAGAAAAGGAATAAGGAAAGCTCAGTTTCCTTTTAAGTCTTACCTGTTGGATTATTCCCACTGCATTTCGGGTCCTGCCGCTTCCTGGCATCTCCGGACCCCGGCCCCTATGGGGAAAAAAGACAAAGACATTGAATGAGCGAATGCAAAGACATTACCTGAGCGCTCATCCAGAACTGTTTCACTTCGGGTCGGCGCCATATCTCCGGCACTCCGAACCCCGGCCCCTAAGGGGAAAAAGACATAAGCATTAGCGCTTGCTGCAATTGGACAACGAACATTATTATTAAGCTTGAACTTTTGAACAGAACTTTTACAGCGCCTTACCTGAACAGTCAAGCTTACCTGAACTCCCATCAATCCTCAATCCAGTGAAGTAACTGGGTTTCAACGCGCCCCTGCATCAGAAGCAGGATGGAGAGCTCATCCTTCCAAACCCTAAGGTGAGGCTTCACGGGGAATCGTGGAGGAGGTATCGTGGAGGGTTGGAAGGGAGTGGGAGGCTTGAGCATTGTTCCACAGTTGGTAATACTCCCTTTTCACGCACAGGAGGGTATCCAACGAGCCAGGGAAGCCAGAATAGAGGGGCCCTTCCTGTCCATCTTCAGAGTTCTGCGCCTTCGACGCCGCGCCTCCGTGGGAACCAGGTGAGCGTTACAGAACGCGAAGCCTTACCACAATTTCCCACCTGGGCGCTATGGAGACTTCCGAGACAGATCAGCTGGCCCATCTTTTAGGGGAATTACGGGCAGAAGTGCACTCAGCCCGCCAGGAGACTAATGCTCTCAGAAGGGAACTAATCTTATCCAAGGAAAGAACTGATGATCTGGCCAAAAGGTTATTGCAGGGCCAGGCAGAGCACACTCCTTTACCTGTTTCCGGAGATATTTCTACAACAATGGGTTCGAATAACCCGGTACAAATCAATCTACCTGGACACATGCCTTTGGCCCCGCCGGAACGTTTTGCGGGGGATCCCAAGAAATATGCCGTTTTTATGAACCAATGCCGTTTACACTTTTTATGCAGGCCCGGGGCCTTCCCCAACGACCAGACCAAAGTAGCCTTTGTACTATCTTACCTCAGTGGCTGTGCTGCCGATTGGTCTATTCCATTGGTAAATCAGGATGATCCCATTCTCCGGGATTTCCAGGGCTTCCAGGCCAGCATGGAAAGATTGTTCGCTCGACACTCGCAGGGACAGGCCCTTGACAACGAACTGCTATCCTTACGACAAGGTAATCAGGATCTTTTGTCCTATATCGCCACCTTTAATAGACTAGTTGTGGAAACCGGATGGCCTGAAAATAAAAGGATCACATTGTTTCATCGAGGCCTGCGCGGAGAGCTTAAAGATGTTATAGCTCAGATAGTAGATCCACCCCAGGCCTGCGCAGACTACATAGACTTAGTGGTTCAACTTGATCACAGACTTCAAAATAGAAAAGCAGATCAGCTCAAGTATGAAACCAGAGTACCTATCAAGACCCACGTTAACTCCAAGAGTACTGACGTTTCCGAACCTATGCAAATTGGCAGTGTTAAAGGACCATTAACGCAGAAGGAACGAGAGAGAAGGCGACAAATGCAACTTTGTCTGTATTGCGGAACTTCCGGTCACTTTCTTCAAAGTTGTCCAGTTAAACCACCCAAGAAGGTGGTTGGAGCCACTGATAACGAGTTATTGACACCTGGTTCGGGAAACGACCTAGCCCAACAAGCGTAGGGGTCCGCTTGCCGAGCTTGAAAACAAACTCTTTGACCTCGCATTTTGTCATGCCAATGGTGCTTGTGAACCCAAAACAGCCTCAGCAGTTGCATGCTATAAAAGCATACATAGACAGTGGAGCTATTGGAAATTACATAGACCGTGAATTGGCTTCCAGGATTAAGCTTCCTCTCCGCCCGAAAGTAGCCCAAGATGTAATTACTACAGTTGATGGAACCGAAATAGCCTCAGGGCCTGTAACGCATTCCACAGTTGAAATCACTCTGGTGGGTCAGGACGGACATCGGGAAGCAATCGTGTTTGATGTGATCAAGGCCCACAATTTCAAGTACTTCTTGGAATCCCTTGGTTAGAAACACATAATCCGAGAATAGACTGGCGAGCAAAGAAGATAACTTTTCCTGATTGTGAACCAACCTGTTACCCAAGGAATCCAGCTATGGGTCTAGCCTCTGTAACTTCCACCCCTGTACAGCTACCATCTGAATACCAAGAATTCCAAGACGTTTTTCAGAAAGAGCAGGCTAACACCTTACCTCCCCATCGATCTTACGATTGCCAAATCGACTTGGTACCCAATGCACAACTACCTTGTAGTAGGATTTATGCTCTTACTGAACCTGAGAACCTGCATTTGCGCCAGTATTTGGATCAATACCTGGCCAATGGTTTCATTCGCCCATCAAAGTCACCAGTCTCTTCCGCTTTGTTCTTCGTACCTAAAAAGGAAAGAGACCTTAGGGCCTGTATTGACTACCGCGCCCTAAATCAGATAACGATTAAGAATCGTTACCCTTTGCCCCTGATACCTGAGCTTATCGACCAAGTAAAAGATGCTTGTGTGTACACCAAGCTAGATCTCCGAGGAGCTTACCACCTGGTACGCATAAAAGAGGGCGACGAGTGGAAGACTGCATTCCGCACCAAATTTGGGCTCTTCGAATATCAAGTAATGCCCTTCGGTTTGTGCAACGCACCTGCCGCCTTTCAGTACTTCATGAATGATGTTCTTCGGGAACTTATCGATGTTTGTGTCATCGTTTATATTGACGACATCCTGGTGTATTCCTCCTCAGAATCTGATCACAGAAACCATGTTAGGGCAGTTCTTGAGAAATTGCGCCAGCACAAATTATTTGCCAAGCTCGAAAAATGCGTTTTTCATACCACAGAAGTGGAGTTTCTCGGATTCATCCTGACACCTCAAGGAATCCGAATGGACTCGCGGAAAGTGGACGCCATTCTCAAATGGCCATCTCCTAGCTCTGTGAAGGGAGTGCAAAGCATGCTTGGCTTTGCCAATTTCTATCGAAGGTTCATCCCAGAATTTTCTCGAACTGTTCAACCCATCACAGCTCTCCTAAAGAAAAACAAACGCTTTGAATGGACTCTTGAGGCTGAACAAGCCTTTCAGGACCTGAAAACCAAATTCACCTCTGCACCTGTATTGAAGCACCCGCGCCCAGATCTCCCTTACATCGTGGAAACCGATGCATCCAGTTCGGCCATGGGAGCTGTCCTGTCGCAAAGAGACCCAGAAACTAACCAACTACACCCTGTAGCCTTTTGGTCCAGAAAATTCTCTCCACCTGAACTCAATTACGCAATTACCGACAAAGAACTACTGGCTATTAAACCAGCTTTCAAGGCTTGGCGTCACTATCTTCTCGGTGCAAGACACACCATCACCGTAATTACGGACCACAGAAATTTGCAGTATTTAAAGACGGCCAAAGCTCAATCTTCGCGACAACTCCGATGGGCTTTATTCTTTGCGGAATTTGATTTTGTAATTACCTATCGCCCTGGCTGCAAGAATGGTAAGGCAGATGCCTTATCCTGGATAGGCATGGAAGAACCCAATTCGAGTTTAGAACCTGTGCCAATCATACCGGAACAAAGAATTCTGGGCTTGACTTCATTGCAAACCATTGAGGACATCCAAGCTCAAGTAAAACAGCTTTTTGACTCTTCTGCCTTACTGGAATGGAGTCAAAAGGGTCCTCACTACACCGTTAAGGATGATTTACCCTACTTCCAAGAGCGGTTATTTCTGCCAAGTAAAGAATTGCAGGAACTCGTCATTACCCGTCATCATGAATCATTAATGGAAGGACACCCCGGTATCGCGAAAACAGAAGAAAAGATCAAACGCCACTTCTGGTGGCCTTCTTGGAGAAAAGACATAAAGTCATTTGTGTTGTCTTGCGGAATCTGTGCCCAAAATAAGAGTCAAAAGAAAAGGCCAGCCGGCCTACTTCAACCTTTGGACATTCCACCAGCACCTTGGCACACCTTGTCAATGGACTTTATAACTGACCTGCCTCCTTGTGGTGGTTACAACACGATTCTCGTAATAGTGGATCTATTCTCCAAAATGGCCCATTTTATCCCTTTAAAAGGATTGCCGTCAGCTTCCACCTTGGCCAAGGAATTTATGGAAAATATAGTGCGGTTACATGGTTTCCCTTCCATATTAGTCTCAGACCGTGGAAGTCAATTTATCTCCCACTTTTGGAAGAAATGTTGCCAACTAGCACAAATAGACGTGCGGTTATCCACCAGCCACCACCCCCAGACCGACGGACAAACCGAGAGAACCAATCAGACTCTCGAGCAATATCTGCGGTGCATGTTACACCAATCCGAGTTGAATTGGAAGGACATCCTTTGGATTGCAGAATATGCATACAACAATTCAGTGCATTCTGGAACCGGACAGACTCCTTTTTATACCCTGTATGGTCACCATCCTCGGACCTCTGACCTAGATCCACCTCTGACCCTGGAGATGCCTGCAGTAAATCACCTACATTCCACAATAACCCAAGCCTTCAAAGAAGCTACAACCCACTTACAGCAAGCCAAGAAAAAGTATAAAGAAAACGCTGATTTGCACCGAAGTAAAACTCCTCCTTACCAAGTAGGAGATCAGGTATGGCTAGCAACTAAACATCTACCCCTCA
Organism: Ambystoma mexicanum; assembly: GCF_040938575.1. Classification (NCBI taxonomy): domain Eukaryota; kingdom Metazoa; phylum Chordata; class Amphibia; order Caudata; family Ambystomatidae; genus Ambystoma; species Ambystoma mexicanum. The sequence continues at coordinate 1,580,832,862 of NC_090929.1, read as the reverse complement.
AGGGTCAGCGAACTTTTAATCCTAGATTCATTGGGCCTTACCCCATCAAAGCTATTATCAACCCAGTGGCCTTTAAACTCGATTTACCATCCAACATGCGGATTCATCCCGTTTTTCACGCATCTCTTCTAAAACCAGTACAACCTGGAACCAGACTGTCTGAGCCCCCAGGCCCTGTCCAAATTGATGGAGAATTAGAATTCGAAGTGAAAGACATTTTAGATTCCAAGATAGTTAAGTCGAAACTCTTCTATCTTGTTGATTGGAAAGGATATGGACCTCAGGAAAGATCTTGGGAACCCAGTAACTATGTTCACGCACCACGATTAATTCAAAGATTCCATCGAAGATTCCTGCACAAACCAAAACCCCCGGAGGAAAAGACCTTGGGAGAGGCCTTGAGGGGGGGTACTGTCATGATGCCTACCTCTAAGGAGCCAGGCCGGGCCCAGCAACCCCAGAGGCAGACATCATTTTCCCCAGGGAAGTCTCAGCGGGCCCAAGTCGGGGCCCTTTAGACTCAGTCCTGGCGCCTTAGGCGCCAGGACTCGCCTTAGGCGCCAGGCTCATAGAAGAGGATATGTGTTTAAGTGCTTGGGTGCACACTTACCTGATGCAGACCTTGCTGCTTCATCCAGGCCCTTTTGAGGCCTGAATGGGACTACTTAACCTGTAGGACTACTTCACCACCCGGGTGTGGTCGGGGAAGGATACATACCTGATTGGTGGAAGGATACATACCAGGAACTTCTTCCAAGGCTATTTAAACCCCACCCGAACAGCCACACATGCTTCGCGTTGTTCTGCACCTAGCAGCTGGACGCTCACCGTGTCAGCTCCTGCATCCTGACTTCAGCCACGCCTGCCAGCACCCTGGAACACCTGCAAGGGGAGAAAGGAAGAGAATAGGAGAAGAAAAGCCCTTACCTGCTAAATCTGCATTCCGGAGTCATTTCTCCAACGGCCCTGAAAAGGAAGACATCATTTTAAAGGCATTTCGTTTCGATCGCTGCAGCACTGCATTTTACTCACCTTTGCAAGGCGCTTCCATCTTCAGCAGCGATCTTCCGGATTCAGCTACGCCCCGGCGCCTAGAGGAAAAAAGACAAGAACAAAGGTGAGAGGGAGAAAAGGAATAAGGAAAGCTCAGTTTCCTTTTAAGTCTTACCTGTTGGATTATTCCCACTGCATTTCGGGTCCTGCCGCTTCCTGGCATCTCCGGACCCCGGCCCCTATGGGGAAAAAAGACAAAGACATTGAATGAGCGAATGCAAAGACATTACCTGAGCGCTCATCCAGAACTGTTTCACTTCGGGTCGGCGCCATATCTCCGGCACTCCGAACCCCGGCCCCTAAGGGGAAAAAGACATAAGCATTAGCGCTTGCTGCAATTGGACAACGAACATTATTATTAAGCTTGAACTTTTGAACAGAACTTTTACAGCGCCTTACCTGAACAGTCAAGCTTACCTGAACTCCCATCAATCCTCAATCCAGTGAAGTAACTGGGTTTCAACGCGCCCCTGCATCAGAAGCAGGATGGAGAGCTCATCCTTCCAAACCCTAAGGTGAGGCTTCACGGGGAATCGTAGAGGAGGTATCGTGGAGGGTTGGAAGGGAGTGGGAGGCTTGAGCATTGTTCCACAGTTGGTAATACTCCCTTTTCACGCACAGGAGGGTATCCAACGAGCCAGGGAAGCCAGAATAGAGGGGCCCTTCCTGTCCATCTTCAGAGTTCTGCGCCTTCGACGCCGCGCCTCCGTGGGAACCAGGTGAGCGTTACACATTTACTTTATTTACAAAATGTCAGAACAGCCGTCTTCTCCGCGGACAAATCGAACGCAACAAAAAGGTCTAGCACATAAAAAAACAAAACATTGAACCTATCTTCTACTCCCCAACCCTCCCCAAACACTCTTACACACCAACAAATGGCACTAAATACAATTTTTTATCCACGTTTCACTGCGCTGTACGCGGTCGACTGCGAATACAAGATGGCGGGCGCCACAGAAAATCTGACGCACTCCACGCCCCTCGCCGTCCAATCAGCGAACACGTCGCATGTCCGCGGACATGACGCAAGCCCATGGGCCAATCGGGGTGCTGTCCACGGAGCGAACAGGGAAGTCCGTCCGCGAAGCGAATGCAGATATCACTAATTTTTTTGCCTTACATTTTGGTCATTTTTAAAAAAAACTACTGGACAGATTTACACCAAATTTACAAAAGCACGCTTTTGGGACCAGGCTGCCGCTCCTGCCGCAAATTTGGTGTAAATCCGTCCAGCAGTTCGGGCTGTAGCTGTGCGCAAAGTTTTTTCCCATTCAGTCTATGGGAAAAAAAAAAAGTTTTGGGACCCCCCCTATAACTTTTTCCCCCCTGGACGAATCCTCACCAAACTTTGCAAAACATATTCAGAGTGACCCAACTACTTTTTTGCAAAGTTTGGTGAGGATCCGTCCAGGGAGAGCGAAGTTATAAGCCACCCAAAAAGTGCTCTTCCTATGGAAACAGCAACTTAACTATAACTACATGGCCACTACTGTGGCCATGTAATATATATATATATATATATATATATATATAGTGATTTAGCTAATCAGGGGGGATTTAATGAAACATTAATTGGCCTGCTCAGAACTGCCCTTTCAAAGAAACTAGATTTATGGAAAGTCTGTTTTCAACACCTCTTAGCAGCCACACTTTATTGCAATTGTAAATAACTGAGGGGGATTTGAAAGCCAGGCTTGCAGTGGGGGAGTTCTTTGTAAAGTTTGCCCACCAAAAAGACAAAAGTGTCTGCCTTGGGCCTAAATTAAATCTTCATATGAGCCATAGAACAACATTTTCCCCTTTGATGCCAGTATTTTGCAAGTGAACCACAATACATTACATCTCATTTAAACACACCATGTCTTTTCCTGAACATATTTGTGTTGGCAGGGGAACATTGCAAGAACACAGGCAAAGCAGTTTTGGTGTCAGTGCTGAAAAATCCTGTTTTTCACGTGAAAAGGTCCTTTGAATTTCTTCTGCATTTGTGAATGAAAACATTGATTTCCCTTTAATAATGACAGGTAAGTCTTTTCGCATGACCCTTCAGTTCCGGTGGTTTGAGACCTTTGATTACACCCCACACACATAACAGTAGTGTATATGTGGCCTTTCTAATCATGCTGTACACTTGTACACTTGTATTCTCAGCTTTGTTATATATTTCTCAGTACATTGTATGTGCTTTTATTCCTGCCATTTGTTTGTCTTCAGTAATGTTTTCTAGTTGAAATGGGAGAGACATTTTTAGTTTTCTGCATGCCCCTTACCTACAAGCATTCAATGGGGAGGGCTGATGGGAGTTGTGGTCAATGGGGAGGGCTGATGGGAGTTGTGGTTCAAAACAACTACTGACCCACACTCGGCATCTTCAAACCCTGTTTTTTCAGCTGCATTATGCATATGAGTATGCATACAGAATTCCAGCATACAGTAGAAGTGCAATTTTCTTAGTAATGTTTAGCAATGTTAATTGAAATTACCTTTTTTAATTTCCCATCTACACCACAGGCCACGCACATTCAGATAAGTAATGCCCTTTTTATCACCACTCAGCAATTGTTTTGCACGACCAATCCCATACGCCCTATCTTGTACATTCTATGGGCAGGGCTGGTGTAGGCTATAGTTTAAAATATCTTACATCCTTCCTGAGGTCGTCAAACCTTGGTTTCATGGCTTCAATATGTGTAGAGTATGTATAGTAGTGTAGTGCATTTAGTAATACATAATATCAAATGGCATTACCTTATTTGTATTCCACCTCCTGTTTAAGACCATGCAAAATAGGATTGTTTATGTGCACATATCGATTAATAAAGATATTGCTGATATTAATCTGAACAAAATATATTTTACCAAATCGAGTGTGATGAAAATTCTATCTTTTAAGAAGGGAAACTTGAAAGGCTTGTGCTAGTCATTGAGTAGCAAGTAGCTTCTAGTAGTACAAGAATATCGACATTCAGGAATCTGTAATAATACTTGTGTTTTACAAGCTAAAAGTGGTCCCTAGTATTACCCATTTCACAGATTCCTTCATTAATTCTGAGATAGTGAAATGGCAAGAACTTGAATGAGTCTTTTGGATGCTATTGTTACTGTTTCCAAAGTGTGCACTGATTGTAATTATTCGCTATGAGTTGGGACTTCTTTCTTTGCAGGGCATAATTGCATGGAACTACTCTCTCTTTTTAGAAAATGCTGGTTGGCTTCCTCGGACTCCTGCTTTGATACAAATTAAAATTGCAATGGAAAGAGCTGGGGATACTGTAATGGAAACCTGGAAAAAAGATTGTTGGCTTCTAATTAAAGAAGTAGAGATTTCTATGGACATCTTGTTGAACAATCCCAACAAAGCCAAGACAAAACTTTTGGACAGCAGATTGACTTGTTACTCAGTCAGCATGTGAAAAATATAACGTTTTAAAAATATTTCTGGTTGAATCTAAAGCTTGCAATGTGTTGCCTAAGTATTTAGGGAAGTTCCTGAGTTTACATTTTCGAAATATTTTTTTTTTAAGAATCAGGTTTATTATGTGTACTTAACCATGTGCTAGCGGGATGTGTTAGCGATCCAATCACAAGATCCCTTGTATGATGTCATTTGTAGGTTTTGTCACTAGATGCTAGAGTATACACTGCTAATAGCCATTACTGTAGCTCAGAGCCTTAATTACCGATCCACTTGCTGAAAGATTGCTCCGCTAAGAGGGGCAAAGGAGTAGGTTTTTGGGCAAATATAAAGCAGAGTTCAGACTGCTGTCCTAGGAGAAATGGTTGGATATTTTACAAAGTAGTCAATACACATCATTAACATTAGCAGCAGTGACATTTATTTTATCATTGAATTTAATGTGATGTTTGCAGAAATATTTTTGCAGAGATTTCAATTTTTTTGTTGATTATAGGTTTTTTTTTTAAATTCTTGGTCAATTATATTTTATACAATAGTGATAGTTGATTTTAATCAATTAAATTCGTTTTTTAATAGTTGAATGTATTATGTTGTCATGATGGGTAAAAGCTCTGAATTGAACTACAAACCTAATTAAAAAAATAAAAATACATTGACGCCTTCTAAACCAAGTCTGTATATATCCGTTTTGAGTTCCATGAGGGGGTCCATGATAAAGCGGCCAATGGTCAGGTGGGGCTGGCCAGTTGCCAATGAGAGAACGGTGAGAACTAGTTTGATTGGAATTGTGGTGGATATATTGCAAGTCTATTCTTCACTGCCCCCATTAACATGCATTTATTTGAAAAGGGACACATGCCACTTCTTGGTCCACAGCTCAGAGATCCAGGATATGCTGAACGCCACCTGCATCATGACTATCCACTCATTGCAGACCACTTCCCTTCCCCCTCCTAAAGGCGTCATCAGCTTGCTTCTTGTGCACTTCTTGGTCAGGCCCCTGCCTTTTCTTCCATGGATCATTATTTGTTTTCTTTTTGAACTGCGCCATACTACGGTAAAGGTTCAGCTTGAGGATCCCTTTGGAAAAGCATTGCAGGAATGTCTCACTGTAGTGAATGGGCGATGGAGGGGAGGCACAGGGTCCTTAAAAATGCCTTTGAAGAGGCTTGTGTTGTGGGAGAGGTAGTTAATCATGAAGTGTTCATTGTGAAGTATATTCTGCCCAAAGACACATGGTGCTGACTGCCTGACTCCCTCTCCACCTAACAGCAAGACTTTCAAACATGCATTTGATGTACAGTAAACCTATTGCAGGAGTGCACGTTTCCCTATGTCATGCTTTGGAATTATTTTGAGAGAAAAAAGAGTAGTGAATTTCCTTCAAGTTCTGTATGGATTGAAGACCTCTGTACAATGCCATCATTATAGTCATGTTTCCGAGTTAAAGAAACATTATCTTTATGAAGCTATCTGGGGATGTTTCTGGATTTGGTGTAACTGGCTTTTTAGTGTTTAAATCCTGGTCTATTGGTATTCTGGCGTGTGGGAGTTGGGGGGATTGACATTGTTTGTTTATTTTGGTGATTGTGTATTTATTCAATAAAAACGAGAATAGAAATGAAACATTAGCTGTAATAAACATTAGTAATATCAGCTGATAAACAGTACACCCCTTGCCTCGGTATGTGACTGGTTTTGTCATTGCGTATCCTCTCGGGAATTTCACGGTAATTATGGATGTGTTACACCAGCAAGACATGGGTCTAACTGTGAGCCACTCTATTCCCAATAGTGTCCACTACTGTGTAGCCCCAACATTCTATTTAAGGCAAACATGGTTAAGTACAGTGCTTTGATTTCCTTGCCCTATGGTCTCTGCCCTTTCTGCTCCACGGATCAGTGGCTGCTGTGAACTTCTACTAATGTGTATTTTTAAAATACTGCCAGAAACATTATTATTTGCGTGTAAAATGGAGAACTTGCGCGCCTAACTGCGTGTGAAACACTGCTCGTCATGGAATCGAATGCGCAGGACTTTACAAGGACTTGCATGGAGTTTGTGTAGGCTCGGCACGTCTCTGTGAGCCGTCAAGCACCATGATGAGGGTGGGTGTGGCTTGTGCAGAGGACTGGGAAGGGGGCAAAACACAGAAAATGGGAAAAACATGGGAAAAAGTGGGTGTTTCCTCTGTGACGGTCCACAGGCACGCCCACAATAGCACCAAACAACACGTATTCATGGAACCACCAGTGCAGACTCTCAGCACAGAAATGGTCAAAGGCAGGCGTAAAGACACTTGCGCATAGGAATTGCAGTGTGCAGGTGGGTTTGCATGTCCGATTTAGGGATGCATGTATGCAACCAGGGTTCTGATTTAACTTAGGGGTGCATGTACACACTGTAGCGGGGAGCAGGAATGATTTATGAGGTTTGCACACTTATTTACTGAGTTTAACCTGAGTTACGAATTTTCATATGCATGTTATCGGGCTGCCGGCAACAGTTACGAGGGACTCTGCTCAGGGTCCACAAGATGCAGGCCTGCTTGCGGGGGAACCCACGCCCAGTTTGATGAGTGTGTGTATTTGCACCCTGGGGAGAAAGCAAAGGTAGCTGTTCTGGCTGTTTATGCTTTGCGTGGGGGCGTGTTGGGAGCGTTCCGTGACGACTTGCGAATTGCAGGAGAAATACCCGGGAGGATAGCTCAGTGGCAGCGTGCTCATCTTGGAAGCCCAGACGACACGAAGCAACACAGGGTCAGATCCCCAGGTCTGCGCTTAGAAACCTCTGGGTATTTAAGCGCGTTATAAATATGCAACTAAGACAACAACAAAAAACATTCTGTGACAGCGCCTCGATGCCCCGGGGCTGTGTGAGCACTTTAAAAATGCAAATAAATACATAAATGCACACTTTTCCATGAATCGGGCCCAGAGTATATATAGACCCATCCATTAAAATGGAGGGGATACATCCAAACAATAGCTAATAAATAATGAACGCTTGTGTTAAATACACGGTTTATTGAACACCTTCAAAAAGTGGTGGAGGGGACTGAAACCTGAAGTGATGTTTTACATGTGTGACAGCAGGAGTGCTGCAAGTCCTCTGCCTCCTTCACCAGTTTACTTGTTTGCCTGAAGAAAGCGAGGCTTGGAGAAAACTGGTATAGGGGATGGGGAAATTAATGTGATTGGATATGTGCTCTGGCTTCCAGGTGTGCTTCTAAGTGGACCCCAAAGTTCAGGTCTAATGCAGGTTTATTCTCCATAATGAGACAAAGACAAGACTATTGTCTCTCTGGTAATCTCTCTTACTCTCTACCCCCTTCAGTTACCCAGAGCTCCCTTCTTACCGTGGGTGCAGCGACACCAGTCCACAAGCAAATCCAGGCTTGTTTCTTCACTGACAATAATGTATCAACGAGCAGCCTGGGGCTCAGCCCTCACTACCCAGGAGCCACAGTTGAGAAAAAACACAAGCTGCCCAGGGCTGCAGTACTTATATAGGGATATAAAATCCTTCTTTCTTTACATCAAACAAATTATGACAATTCATTATCGAACAACTCATGACAGCATTGGGATTTCTTTCAATCCTAAAACCAAGCTCTATTTTCAACAAATCTGTCACTGGGATCAGCGATATCCTCGTCAGAGAACGTTGTTTCCGATTCTCCACCCTCCCCTAGCTCCTCACCTTCTTCTTTCCTTTCCGTACCTTTCTCTCCTTTTCTTCTTGGTCGCTCCTTTTTTTGTGTAGATAAGGACGGCCACGGAAGGAAGCCACCGTGCTACCCGAAAGGGGTGCCCGGGACCCCCCTCCGGGAACGCCAAAAAAGGGAAAAAGCCCTAAGGCACAAAAAACCCCTGAGTGACCCCTGAGATACTCAGGATTTGAGTAATGGGTAGTCTTGAGACGGGGCCGGGCAGAAGAGATGGTCAGCGGTGATATTCTGGAGGAGCTCCGGAGGAAGGCAGTCCATGCGGTAAAGGGTGATCACTGGGTGAAGCCCAGTTCTAGGAAACGGAACCAGGAGAAGTCAGCAGTCCAATAGCAGGCCAGGATCCGGTACACAAGGAAGCAACAGAAGAAGGTGTCCAAGCGGTAGAGTAGACAATCCGAAATTAACAGGCCGGGGTGTGGTACACAGGAAGACAGAACGGAGAAAAGGTAAGGAGCACAGAGTGAAGGAAAGATGGGACAGGGGGGTGGGATAGAAGACTGGAAGGAGAGCAAGGGGGATGAGAGGAATGGAAAAAACAGGGGGGAAAAACTCAGAGCTATGAGGAGCAGGCAAGCAAGAGAGGAGGAACGGGCCTCGATAGGGATCGGGACCTACAGAGAAAATATACAAGCGTGAAGGCTGCGAAAAGCACAGAGCGGACATCACTCTCGGGAAACGAAACCAGAAGCGTTGCAACGCGTCCGCGATCCAGAAGCGGGAGGCTTTAAGCTTCCGAGTCGCATCAGCGCGCAAACACTAAAACAGTGCTGAAGGAGAACGTGACGGGTGAGCGGAGCATGCGACGGGCTAGTATCTGCGCCGCCAGCGGCTCCACAGGCTTCACCCGCCCCGCGGCATGGCAGTATGCCCCCTCCTTATGGCCCCTCCCCCTGGTTTACCTGGATGAAATAAATGAAATTTGCGCAGCAGGGAAGGGGCTGTAATATGGGAGATGGGTTCCCAGGAGTTCTCCGAGGAAGGGAAGCCTTTCCATTGTACCAAATATTCCAATTTGCCTCTGCGGTACCTGGAGTCGCAAATCTGAGCTACCTCATATTCCTCCTGAGTGGAAGCCAAAGGTATAGTTACTCTCTCAGCTTGACAAGTCCAGGTGTCGACATGAAAGTTTTTTAGCTGTGATGAATGAAAGACCGGATGGACCTGGTTAAGGCTGGTTGGAAGTTTGAGACGAAAGGCCACAGGGTTGATTTTTTGTATAATGTTGAAGGGCCCTAAGAACTTAGGAGAAAGCTTGGATGGATGGGCCCATCGTGGGAGGTATCTTGTGGAAAGCATAACTTGAGATCCCACTTCCCAGCCAGGGACAGGTTGACAGTGTTTATTGGCTTGAGACCTGTAACGCTCTTGCACTGCCCTAAGGCTTTCCCCTGCCTTCTTATGTATTTCTCTAAGGATAGTGAGAGAGGAATCTACAGATGGCACATTGGTAGAGAGACAGGAGATAGGAAGAATAGACCGAGGATGGTAGCCATAGGTACAGAAAAATGGACTGAACCCTAAAGCAGAATGTAGAGAATTATTGTAGGAGAATTCAGCCAAAGCCAATAACGAGCACCAATTGTCCTGCTGGGAGTTGGCAAAGCACCTCAGGTATTGTTCAAGAGTTCCATTTAGCCGCTTAGTTTGTCCATTGGACTGTGGGTGAAAACCCGAAGTGAGAGCTCTTTCAATACCCAGCCGCTCACAGAGGGCTTTCCAAAAGCGGGATGTGTATTGACTGCCCCTGTCAGAGATGATTTTAGAGGGCATTCCGTGCAATCTGAAGATATCTTGGAGGAACACTTCAGCCATTCTGGTGGCTGTAGGGACTCCGGGCAAAGGGAAAAAGTGAGCCATCTTGGAATATGAATCTACTATCACCATAATACACGTGCATCCCTGAGAAATGGGCATATCCACTATGAAATCGATTGAAACAGAGCTCCAAGGGCCTTCAAGTACTGCACATGGTTCAAGTCATCCGATCGGTCGTTGGCGGGAAGACTTGCTTTGAAGACAGACAATACAAGACTGGACATAACGATCCACGTCCTCCTTCATTCTCGGGCAGTAAGAGTGCTGTTGTAGATACTCAAGGGTGCTTGTTCCGCCTCGATGGCTGCAAGTTTAGAGTCATGACACCAGCTCAAGGCCTTCTTGTGAAAGGCGGGCGTGGGTAAGTAGAGTCTGCCCTTTACCAAGTAGAGACCATCTCTTATTTCATACGCCAGATCGTTAGGATGTCTCTCAACCTCAAAACGCCCTCCTGAATCTTCCTTTACCTGTCTGAGAAACGTGGAAACCACTCCGATACACTTGGGTTTAGGGAACATACATTCAGGAATAGAGTCTGAATCCGGTGAATAATCACAACGACGTGAAAGAAAATCTGACAGCACATTCAATCTCCCAGGGATGTAAGTTATGTGGAAATCAAATTGGGCGAAGAAATGAGCCCATCGGGCCTGTCGGGTGTTATAACACTCAAATTGCTTCAGGACCTTCAGGTTCTTATGGTCGGTCAGGATGGTAAATGGATGTCTGCCTCCCTGAAGGAGATGACGCCATTCCACACAGGTAGATTTCATGGCTAATAATTCACGTTCGATTACAGAGTAGTTTCTTTGACTGTCGTTAAGAGTCTTCGAGAGGTATGTGACTGGATGCTCTACTCCCTGAATTTCTTGGAGTAGGACAGCTCCAATGGCTGCTTATGAGGGGTCGGTTTCAAGGACGAAGGGCAGATCTTGATCAGGCTGTAGTAAGATGGGTGCAGTACAAAATGCATTCTTAAGGTCTTTAAAGCTGTTTTCGGCCTCAGCAGACCATCTGAATGGGTTCGAGGACTTCTTGAGAAGTGAAGTGATGGGTAAGATCTTCGGAGAAAAATTAGAAATGAACCTCCGATAAAAGTTAGCCAAACGCAAGAACCTCTGGATTTCTTTTACCGAAGAGGGAGAAGGCCATTCTAGTATAGAAGACACTTTGTTGGGATCCATTGAAATACTCTGGTTAGACAGGATAAACCCCAGATAGGGGATAGACGAAGCTGAAAACACGCATTTAGCGAGTTTGACCGATAAATGGTTGTCTCTAAGTCTTCGGAATACCTCCTTGACATGGCCTTCGTGTTCTTCAGGACTGTTGGAGTATATTAGGATATTGTCGAGATATACTAGAGTGGTTAGACATAACAAATCAGAAACAGTCTATCCATAAAACGTTGAAAAACTGAAGGTGCATTCACAAACCCGAACGGCATCACTTGATACTCAAAGAGTCCGAACGGAGTCCGGAAGGCAGTCTTCCATTTGTCTCCTTTCTGTATGCGGAGAAGATGGTAGGCGTTTCTCAAATCAAGTTTGGTAAAAATCTTGGCTCCGTGGACAGCTTGTAGGATTTCTGTTATCAAAGGCATAGGATATCGATCCTTCACTGTGACCTTATTAAGGCCTCTATAGTCAATGCATGGCCTCAATTCCTTGGATTCCTTCTTGGTAATAAAAAACATGGATGCCCCTGCAGGAGACTTTGAAGGCCTTATGAGCCCATTGGCCATGTTGCTGTCCAGATATTCTCTGAGATATTATTTCTCCTCTAATGACAATGGAAACATTCTGCAGAATGGTACCAGAGCTCCCAGAGTTAATTCAATGCTACAATCCTCAGGACGGTGTGGAGGTAGCTCGATGGGCTTCTTCTCTGTAACTACCTCCGTACACTCCTTTAGGTAATGGGGCAAGCAATGGATGGTCTTGGTCTCACAGCTGTTAGTAGTCTTGACAGTTTCAAATTTGGGTTCGGGTAAACACTCAGATTTGCAATAGGTGGACTGAAAATTCAGTAAGTTTCTTGACGAGTCAATATTGGGGTTGTGCTTGCGTAGCCAGCATATTCCCAGGATGATGGGGAAGTGCGTGGCTCTGATGATGTCAAAAAACGATCCTTTCTGAGTGTTGTTGTATCGACAAGGTAAGTTCTTCTGTGGTGTGGGTGATCAAGCCAGAGCTCAATGGTTCACCGTCCACCCCTTCTACCTTCTGGTCTTCTTGTTTGACAATTCTTTTGACACCCTTTTGTTCAGCCCAGTGGGTATCTATGAAATTGCCGGCTGCCCCACAGTCCAGTAGAGCCAACGTAGTTACTGCAGTTGACTCTAATTTAAGAGTAACCATGAGAATCATCAAACGGGAGTCCTCTGAGACTTCCGACGAGGAGACAGATAGAGGAGCATAAGGACTTGGACTAGCCCCGCGGTAGTGAGTCCCAACACTTACCGAGGGCGAGCGTTTCCCGACCTCCTGGGTGGAACATCCGGGCAGTCCCGTAACATATGTGTAGATGCCCCACAATACATGCACAGGCCGCCATCCCTGCGCCGTTTGCATTCCTCTGGTGTAAGCGGGGCTCGAGGCGTTCCAATTTGCATTGGCTCTTCCTTGGTGGTTCGTGGGAAGGGTACAGACGTAGCCGGGTGAGTTTCTGAAAGAGGGGGTACATTTATCTTAGTTCTTTTCTTTTCCATGCGTCGTTCCATCATGCGGAAGTCAATTCGGAGGGTAGCTGTCAGGAGTTCAGCAAAGGATACGGGTCTTTCAATCCTGGCTAGCTCATCCTTTAAGTCTTCTCTCAGACCTCGCATGAAAATGGCATACTGAGCCTGCTCCTGCCAACCGGCTTCGGCTGCCACCTGTTTAAAGGCGGTAATGTAAGTCAGCAGATCTGAATTTCCTTGACGGATATCAAGAAGATCTTCTGATGCCAACAAAGTGCTTTCTGTATGCAGAAAGGTCCGCTGCATCAAAGCTTTGAACACGTCATAGTCCTGCAGGACTGGGTCCGGCTGGTTCACAAGCGGGGTGACCCATGCAAGGGCATTACCTGTCATATGAGTGATCATAAAACCCACCTTGGCGTGGTCCGAGGCGAAGGTTTGGGGGCGAAATGAGAAGTGTAAATTGCAGGCATCCAAGAACTCTTTGACCCTTTTTGGAGAGCCATCAAACTTGCCCGACACAAGGGGAAGCAGTGGTAAGTCAGTCGAGGGTCGTTCTCTCTCAGTCATCCGTTGCTGTAGGGCGGCATTAGCGGCCTTTAGTTTCTGCATCTCCACGTTTAGACTCTGGACAGCTGCTACAAGTTCTTGTACTTGCTGTGGCGTAGCCATCGTGATCTCACTCTTTTGACGTTGCAAACTGTCACTGGGATCAGCGATATCCTTGTCAGAGAACGTTGTTTCCGATTCTCCACCCTTCCCTAGCTCCTCACCTTCTTCTTTCCTTTCCGTACCCTTCTCTCCTTTTCTTCTTGGTCGCTCCTTTTTTTTGTGTAGATAAGGACGGCCACGAAAGGAAGCCACCGTGCTACCAGAAAGGGGTGCCCGGGACCCCCCTCCGGGAACGCCAAAAAGGGGAAAAAGCCCTAAGGCACAAAAAACCCCTGAGCGACCCCTGAGATACTCAGGATTTGAGTAATGGGTAGTCTTGAGACGGGCCGGGCAGAAGAGATGGTCAGCAGTGATATTCTGGAGGAGCTCCGGAGGAAGGCAGTCCATGCGGTAAAGGGTGATCACTGGGTGAAGCCCAGTTCTAGGAAAGGGAACCAGGAGAAGTCGGCAGTCCAATAGCAGGCCAGGATCTGATACACAGGGAATCCAGCAGGAAGATCAGAGGAAGCAAAGAAGGAGACGAGTACAGGAAGACAGAACGGAGAAAAGGTAAGGAGCACAGAGTGAAGGAAAGATGGGACAGGGGGTGGGCTAGAAGACTGGAAGGAGAGCAAGGGGGATGAGAGGAACGGAAAAAACAGGGGGGAAAACTCAGAGCTATGAGGAGCAGGCAAGCAAGAGGGGAGGAACGGGACCCGATAGGGATCGGGGACCTACAGAGAAAATATATGAGCGTGAAGGCTGCGAAAAGCACAGAGCGGACAGCACTCTCGGAAAACGACCCGGAAGCGTTGCAACGCTTCCGCGATCCGGAAGCGGGAGGCTTTAAGCTTCCGAGTCATGTCAGCGCGCAAACACTAGAACGGTGCTGAAGGAGAACGTGACGGGTGAGCGGAGCATGCAACGGGCTAGTATCTGCGCCGCCAGCGGCTTCACAGGCTCCACCCGCCTCGCGGCATGACAAAATCATCTCCCTTAAAAATAATTTTTGCACATGGGGTAGTGTAAATAAAAATCATCAACAAACACATTTCATTCTTTTAAATAATCAACACTAGATCTGTGCTTGGTCAGTAATAATTCCTGTTGTGTATTTCAAGCAGCAATATATTCTGTGGATGGTTAAAAGACATAACCAATATTAATTATATGGGAGCGGCAACACTGTGTGTTTCGGCCTAACAAGAGCCTCTTCCAGAAAGCTCTCTTTATTGTGAAAGCCTTCATCAAGACGATATTATTTTTCAAATCATTACTGGGAACACCGATTTGCTGAAGCCATATTCATAGCTAGGATTAATTGACAATTCAGTGAGACAAAAGTAGGCATGCTACAGTTTGGGTCATATTTCATTTAAATCTGAAAAAAATGTTTAGTACTTTGAGTGACTATCCCAGAATTGGGAGTGAGGAGATCTCCAGCATGTTGACTCGTTTATAATTTCTAATTCAACAAAAACAGTCTGTTTCTTGCCATGCATTGTGGGAGTGGATTTATGTTGGCATTTGCCATGAACAACATGAAAATGAAGATAAATGATTCCTGCAATGTAAAAATATCACACTCAAGTACCATCTCATATAAATGTAAGCTTTAATACGTGGGGCTATTATAGCCAGCTTGCATTTGTATTTATTTAAGAACCAGATTTTATTTTAAACATAAATTACTTAAAACGTATTCAATTACAGAGAGCAATGGTAGTCCTAGGGACCAGTGTCTTAAATGGCGTATACCAGATGGCATAGGTGTAATATTAGGGAATTATAGCAGGGATATTGATGAGAGGACAATGCAGTATGTTTACCATTCATCGACTGAACCCGGTATTTAAATAGTTACAAATTGCATAGAGTAGTCCCGAAGGCACAATACAGTAATAGTGGGTAGGCAGTAAGTTTGGTTAGAAGGATTATGGGTGTGGGTGCAGTTTGAACCTTGTTCGGAAATGTTCCACTGTATGGATTGCTTTGATGTCCAGGGAATGCAATTCCAGTGGACTGGGGCAGGTAGGGAAACATATTAAAAAAGGAAGGAGGACCAGAGGGGCAGGAGAGAGATGGGGAACAGACTGTTTGAGACGGAGATTGCAGTGGGAGGAATGCAGCGAGGCAGTGGTTAACAAGGAAACACCCAAAGTGCTCGTAAAAAATTGTTAATGGGCTATTTGGCCGAATTCGGTCTGCACTAAAATATCCAAGCTCAAAAATACCGAACAAGAGGAGCAGGGGTTGCGGGCCTGTCCCCCGTTTCCCATGTTTGGTATTATAGGTTTTGGGGTGCAGGGGTGTCCCCTGCTTCCTTGACATTGGAAGCAGGGGACCCAAACCCCAAAAAAAAGAACAGAAAAGGAAAAGAAAAAGGGACCCTGCAGTGTCAGATCCGACCGCGTTGGAGGGGCGGAACTGACACCGCAGGGGTACAGGAGAAGCGGCCAGGGAAATGGTAAGTAGGGGGGAGTGGGTTTTGGTCTACGGCCAAATTTGGGTTGTTTTGCCAATGTAAAAACCAATTTGCAGCAAAATTAACTACGGTCAATTCCAGCGCAATTGTTTCTACTTCTGTAAAATAACCCAAATCCGGTTAGCAATACCTTCTATGGATTTATAGATGAGTAGCAGGAACTTAAACAAAACACACTTTTGTAAGTAGAGCCACCCAGCGTGGTGACGATATGTTGAGGTTAGGAAAGAGCTGGGTAGGTTAAAAAGGTGTGTGTGTCACAAAGTTGAGGACTTTGTTGAAGGGAGCAAAAAAGTAGATTGGTAGACAAAAAAATTGGCCCATGTAATATTCCAGTTTTACAGATACAGGTCTTATTCAATTGCTGCATGAGGTGTGGGTGGATGTTTCTGATGTTTAGGACATTGAGCCTTGCTGCTGTAGCAGTGGCCACAATGAACCGTTAGAATTTCAGACCTCTGGTCACCAATGGCTCACAGCCTTACGGTTGAGAGCCATCTTTGACAAGATCCAGGGGAAATAGATGGTAGAGGTGAGAGTGTGTTTGGCATTGCATTCAGAGAGAACATGAAATTTTGCTTAGATTAGTTCAGCATGAGGCATTGTAGAGCCATCCAGTGGAGGATTGCAGTTAGGTAGTTGCTAAAGGCGGCAGGATGGGGAGGAGAAGAATATCTGAGTATTGCCAGTGAAGAGGTCAAAGAAAGAATGTGTTTGCCTAGGGAGAAGGTGTTAGGGTGAAGCGGAGTGGGCCTAGGAGTGATCTTTGAGGAAACCCCATAGGAACGAGTGTTCTGAAGAGGTGCTCAAGTCCCATAGGATAGTAGTCACAAACATAGTAGGAAACTCAGTTGAGTATAGTGTGCTTAAAGCCAAGGAAGGAAAGTGTTTGAATGAGAGAGTGGTTATCAACATTGTACAAGGTAGCATACAAGTCTACAAGGATGGCAATAGAGGAAAAGGATTGGTAAGATCATTTGTGACATTGGTGTTTGCAGACTTTGAGGAGTGATTTGAATGTAATCCAGATTGGAAGTGGTCAGCAAGTAAGTGTACCTCATCATAGTTGACTATGCAGTTGAAGACAACCCTCCCATCAATTTTCGAGTAGTAGGGAATGAAAGAGACATGTCTATAGAATGAGGGGTTGTTGGGGTCAGCACTTTGTTTCTTTACAAGAGGTCTGCCTATGTCTGCTTTGTAACCGGCTGGTAAGATACCACTTCAAAGAGATAGTTTGAGAAAGTGGAGAGGTATGCAGAGGTGATGGGTAAACATTCATTAACAAATTGTGGTGCAACGAGATCTGTTCCAAAGCAGGGTGGTTTAGCAGTTTAAAGGAAGGGTAGAGGTAGAGCGGGAGAGACAGGGAAGAAGTGAGATAGGAGAGTGTAGGGAATATGGGCAGATTGGAGAATGAGGGATCGTTAAGAACAGACAGGTGGTCAAGGTGTCATGAATTTGGTGATTTTAGTCAAGCAGGAAGAATAGCTACTGGCAGAGGGATAGAACACAATGAAGCAGTTCTTTAGGGTGAAATCCTAGCATACAGGGTCCTGGGTAGGTTGTAAGAACGTGAGTGGAGAAAGAAAACAAAATTACTGTAATGGGAGTATTTGGCTGTCTTTAGAGCTATGGGGAATCATTACGGGGCTGGCGGTAACCGTGTTGGTGCTACCGGCAGGTTGCCGCTGGACTCGTAATGATTTACTGGTGCCTGACTTCCCGGTAACACTGGGGATTGCATCCCCGGCAGACCATAAACTCAGGCGCTGGTAAATTGTAAGTCCCCATTCCCAGAGAGTCCCATAGGACTGTATGGGAGTGGGGACCACGTAAGCACCAGCACTGTTGTTAACGGTGCCCGGTGCTTCCGTGACGGTATGTCTATGGTGGCTGTTGTGCCCGGCAGGGTCAGACCTGCCGGTCACCGCGGCTCCGGCAGGCAGACCTGTAGTATGCCGGTCTGGAAATAATGGTGCCGGTAAGCATACCAGCACCATTGTTTCTGGACCGGCACACTTATGATGAGGCCCATGGTCTTGGTGAGTAGAGACTCCTTGTAGGTAGTAAGAAAGTGTGGAATTGGTATTTGTGCCAGCAGTGTATTCAGTGATGAATTATTTTCCAGCGGACTGGCTGGTGAGATCCATGGATGATGATGTGAGCAGGAAGGGTTGGAGTTGGCAGAGTAGTGATCATTGAAGGACTTGGACAGTGCAGTCTTTCATTCAGTAAAGGCAAGTTCAACGAAGGAACGTGTGAACGAGAGAGAGCTCACAGCAAGCTGTTGATGTGGTCAAGGTAAGGCAGCATGGGGCTAGGGGTGAAGGTTGAAACATAAGGGATAGATATGGGAGACATGTGGAGGAAAAGAGATGGTGAAACAAATCAGAGAATGGTCCAAGAAGCAGGGTCAATTGTGGAAGGTGATAAGGGTGGAAGGTAAGAACATTTGATCAGGAGACTTGCCTTGGGTGGGGGTGCGAAAGGTTTGTAGATTGACTAGTGAGTCATCAGAGAGAGAATGGACTCGCCGCATTGGTGCTTTTGGGACTTAGTCATATGGCAGAATTTGACATTAAGGACATCAGCTGAAACCATTTTGAGTATGAGGTCAAGAGCAGAGATGAAGAGTTTGAGGGAGCGCATTGTCAGGTAGATGAGGAGGATAGTAAGAGGTGTGGGTGCATGGGCTTGGACTGAGATATGCCTAAAGGAAGAGGGAGAGAAATTTGAGAGGGGAAGGTATGCTGTTCGTGTGTTCTTGCAGGTGATTAGACCAGCACCACCACTTTTTTGGAGAGATAACCTGAGTGAGGGAAAGAAAAAAACAACGGCAGTGTGAATGGTTGCCAGAATGATTGGGTATTCCAGTGACTCAGAGTGAAGGTAAAATATTACACTATAAAATGACCATTCCTTCCACTAGTGCAAGGTTTCCTGAATCTGGCTCCTGATTGGCAACTTGACACCAGCAACAGGAAGAATGACAAACAACTCAGGGCCTGCAAACAAAAAAGTGGTGAATTACTACTGCATGCATAGTACTAAAGAATGTCATTCCTGCAGGGCCACAGCAGCATTATCCACAGGGCGAGAAATACCCTTCAAAATAAAAAGTGGAAGAAACCCATATTAGGAACGCAATGTGTGTGTGTTGATTTATAGTAACCCCCGAACAAGGAGTTTACTTTATACGTGCTGCTATCACTCGAGAAGTTGGCAAATGGTGCGGACACGCGTTTCAAGTTTAAAGAGTCATTTGTTTTGGGCCAAAAAGCCAATGCACTGACTTCTTCCTCCTCGGTAAATACTAGCACTTCCACTGTGGAACTATGCATGCATTCCTTTGGGCTCCCACACGCTGACCTGCTGAACTAGCTGACAACAGGCTATTACAGCTTGATAAAGCACATCTTGTTGAGTGCTAAACATGTGTCTGCACCATTTGTCTTCTTCATAAGTGATTTAAATAAATACATAGTATATATGCCCTTTCTTCAAGTCTTACTGTCGATCCGCACACTTGAATAGGTGCCATATTGCTTGTTTTAAATGGCACAGTGTTACCATTGCATTTTAATTCCCACTTCACACGTGTTATGTATGATATATCTGTCCCTAGAGTCACTCAGATCAACAGTTCACGTGTTTCCATGCACTAAAGGGGCAATGCATAATCAAAGATCAAATTCATTTAAAGCTGACAGTCTCCAAAAATTCTAAAAAAAGTCTGAGTGGGGAAAAAATGATACAGACACACAAGGCACACATTGGTAAATGGTGTACATGTTTGTGCATGGTTATTCGGTGGGAGTGCAGAAAAATAGATAGTTGAAGAGTCACGCGTCATGGGCGTAATTTTAGGGGGGACAGGGGTGTTTGTCCCCCCCAACTTTCATGGAACACCATGCTGTCCCCATTAATTTGGCTTGGGCACCTGTTCTTCAGATGTGATGCCCCCGCCCCCAACATTTTCAGCAAAGTTACTCCACTGCACAACGTCGAGGAGTGAATACAAAATGTGGTATAGGGCACCTGCTAGCCTCACCGCCACTACATACACAATCCTTCTGCTATTTTCCGGGGTCTTACATACAAGGGGACACCCTGCTAGATAAGCCTGATAGGGGCGTACAGCGGGTGGCTTAAAAGGAAAAATGACGTGTGCACACATTTAGTGGCATCAAAACCATGGAGGTTTTGGACAAATAGAATTATAAATCACATTGGTGACCATTAACGAAGACGCCCTTAAAAATAGGGCGAACATTACTCCTTTGACCAAGAAATACACATCACCATAGGTAGGCTAGCTCTTAGTAAGGAGGGATGGATGGAGTTTGTCTTCAAATACATGCATAACAATATTTGGTTGGATTTCAAGCCCATTTAGCAGCCATTGGCAACATCCTTGAAGTGGATCCCCAGCCCACTTTACCCACATCTATCGAGAAGGCACGCTCTGCGAGCTTTGCTTTTAGTTCAATGGCAGATCTCAAATGTCTATTTCTCTCCAAGATTTAGGTCTAGTGCAAACAATTCATAGAAAACATGTGTCAATGATAAGTACTTCCTATCAGTACATCAAAGGGGCAATTATCACCTCTGACCGAGGAACTGGCTGGGCTGCCCACTGTGAAAGCCTCAGTCTTTCTGACGTAAAGTTGAGTGGGGAGCATATCTGAATAGGATGTCTCCATGGAAACAGGAAAGTTACACTTAACTCGCCTGCGCAAGAACAAACAAACAGGTTTGTCCAGTATAATGGCACAGAATTGTTGGTCCAGCCTTGGACTTTTAGACAAATTCATCCATAGACACCTACATGAACTGACGTTTCCAGTTGAATTCAACGTTTAATGAATTATTGACTTGCTTTTATTTTGGATTTCAAAATGTTACTATGTTGTTGATAGTAGGACGCAGATATACGTTGCCATCCTTATCGCAATATATCAGAATAATTGTATGGGGGGACCACTTTTAAAAGCCACACGGAGGTTGACATTTTTTTACACTATGGTTCATGCTCTGTAAAGTCACTAGTACGTTTTATATAACTTTTAAATAATACAAAATGTACATATGTACCGTGTAAGTAGGAATGTCACGCTGAGTCTCAGGTTACCAATGCCTGGAAACATGTAATGCGATGCGTGTCCTTATGTTGAGGATTCTAGGATCCCAACATAATGGGCCTCATTATGAGTCTGGCGGTAGTCGTGCCGGAAAAACCGGCAGGCTGCCGCCGGACTGGTAATACCATTCCACCTCCGTGATTGCCAGAATCACTGGGGCATTACAACCCCGGTGAGCCGGAAATTCTGGAGGTGGAATTCTGTAAAATCCCCATTCCCATGAAGTCCCATAGGACTGCATGGGGATGGGGACCATGAAAACACTGGTTCCGTCTATGACAGAGCCAGTGTTTCCATGTCCGCCGGCAGGCGGGTGGTGTTAATACCGCCGGATTTACCACCACTGTTGATTCCGGACCGGCTGACTTGTAATGAGGCCCAATGAGTCTTTCATCCGAGGTGCATGGTTATATTGGTATTGCCCGAAAATAACGCAAAACGAATTCCCCGAATGCGTGTTTCTTTGCACATTCGGCATAGCAGAAAAAGATGAAGCCAAAATGTGGGGGTTTCCCCTGGCCACCTAGTTGGGCATAACAGGCTTCTGGGGTCGCATGGGAGTCCCCGCATACATTAAATGTAAAGCGGGGGACAAATGAAGAAAAGCCCCAAAGCTGGAGTTTCAAACTGTGAACAAGTCGGCTTCGCAATTTTGTAACTCGAGCTTTTGGATTCGTTTTTTTAACGTAGATCCATTGATAATCACGTCTACATTCCCTACTCTTCTTTTAATTAAAAATGGCTCTGTTGTCTTCCTACTTTCCCCCAGGGTGACAGCCCCTAGTCATGCTCCCATATTTTCATGTGTATGTGCTTACTCACGTGTGTCTATCATCCAGATTCCTTTTACTGCCCCGGTCAATGTGCATCTTTTGACTTTTGATTTTTCCTATCGTCAAATGTCTCCTTATTTCTTTATCACTTACTTCCATCCACTGCTCATATTCCCTTTTTGATGTGATGGACTTGCTATGTATCCTACTTGACCCTTGATCTTAGAATCACCAACTGCTGTCACTGCCCCATTCAGATGTTACCTTCCCTCCTAGTCGAGTCAAGTAAAAGTGTATTTAAAAAAAGAAAAAAACAGTGCATTGGAAAATAGTTCAGTAAAACCAGGATATATTTCATATTGTAATTTTAAATGTTTATTTATACAGCACTTATACACAGGTGAAGTGCTTCAAAGCGCTTCAAGGTGGGAGGGAGCAAGGGAGTACAGTAATGATTCTTAGGCCTTGAAGTTTCCTAATGATCAACAGAAAAAAAACTAGCAAACTAGGCCTGACAGTGTTTCTCCTAGTACTAGTGCATGAATTATTACATTTGGGACCAAGCTAGGGAGGGAGGAACAAGAAGTGGGGATGGGGGGACAGGACCAACAAACGTACAAGTCATAGAACATTCAGGTCATGCATGCATACAACAGAGGTGGGGGTAGGGGGTGTGGGAACAAGCACGTCCAGTCCAGTAGGGCTCTGGGTTAAGTGCAGAGAGGTTCCCCTTCTCATGGAGCCTAAGCTGAAGTGCAGTAATGCTGAACATAGTGCAGCAGCCCAGAGGCAAGTGAAAAAGACTGGTGGGGGAGCTCGGGACCTGTAAGGCTCTGGAAGTGAACCAGGCAACCAGTCAGCAAAAAACTGACATGGTTAGGGTGGAGAAGAAGGAAGGAGGGTGGAGAGGAGAAAAAAAGACGGAGGTAAGCAGGGCAGAGGGAGAGAGAAGGAGGAAGAGAAGAGCAAGGTCTTGAGGAGTTTCCAGAACTTAAGGTGCTCCAGCTCAAGGGTCTTCAACTTGATCCTTGCAGCCACGGGGAGCCAGAGAAGGGATTTCAGCACAGGAGAGATGTGGACCCTGGGCTTGAGGCCAAGGATAAGTCTTGCAGTTCTGTTCTTCATGAGCTGTAGAGGATGGAGAGTAGAAGACGGAAGATTAGGAAAGAGGCTGTTGCAGTAGTCCATCCTAGAGAGGACCAGGGCTCTCGAGATGGTGAGCCTCTGGGGGAAGGTGAGAAAAGGTAGAATACTTCTGAGGAGGTACAGTTGGTAGTGGGACTTTTTGGAGATGTCCGAGATGTGAGCAGAGAAGGATAGAGTGGAATCGAAGATGACTCCTAGGTTTTTTGCCACATTGGTAGGTGAGGGTGCAGGGGCAAGGGTCGCTGGCCAGTGGGAATGTGGTAAAGCGGGAGCAGGGGTCCCAATGAGGATAATCTCTGTCTTACTGGTATTCAAGCAGAGATTGTAAGCAGCACACCAAGACTGTATTGCGGACAGACAGTCATGGATCATAGAGGAGGAGGAGGCCGAGGGTGGCCTGAAAGAGAGCTGTGTGTCATCTGCATAGCACTGAAAGTTGGAGGAGACGGTAGAGATCCTGTGGCCAAGGGGGCCATGTAGATATGGAAGAACCAGGGAGATAATTTAGATCCCTGTGGGACACCACAGGTAGAGAGAGTGGTAGAGGAGAGAAAGGGCCCAAGTTCCACCTGAGAAGGCTGGTCAGAGAGAAAGGAGGTGAGCCACACAAGTGCCTGATCTGTGATGCCCAGGGTATCACAGAGATGAGATATCAGGATGTTGTGGTTTGCCATATCGTAGGCAGAAAAAGAGGTCGAGAAGAATGAGGACAGGAGGAGAGTTAGAGTCAAGATTAAAGAGCAGGTCTTCACAGGTGTTCAAGAGAGCAGTTTCCATGCCTCTAGATGCTCTAGAGCCAGACTGATGGTCATGGAGACAACCAAGAGATTCAGTGTGGAGGGTAAGTTGAGCGATAGCCAGCTTCTCTAGGAGCTTTCCCAGGAAAGGGGTGATGAGATTGGGCAATAATTTCCCCGGATAGAGGGCGTTGGTGGATGTTTTTTTGAGCAGGGGGTGAACAAGAGAGTGTTTGAGGGGAGAGGGGAAAACTCCAGTGGTGAAAGAGAGGTTGCAGAGGTCGGCCAAAGAGGAAGCAAGAGTGCCCATATTGTCCTTGATGTTTTTGGAAGCTCATGGGTCCACCTGTTTAGAAGACGCTTTTATAGACCGGACTAGTCTAGAGACCTCATCAGGTGTGACAGAGGAGAAGGAGGACAGAAGAGGGGGAGGGATGGGTTGGGACCAAGGGGGACCCAACAGATGTTGGTGCAGCAGGGGATGTGGAAGATAGAGAGGAGAGGATGGCCTGTATTTTGGTGGTAAAATGTGCAGCCAGGGATGTGATGGATTTAATAAAAATATCAAACGTAAGCTTCTCATGGGCCACAAGTAGTTATACTATGTTACCCCCAGCATTGGTTCCTGTAGGCTAAAAGTAGCCTACAGGAACCACATGGTATGGGGTGGGTTATACTTGGCACAATGTTCTATCCAATCCCGGAGCAAATAATCCTGCATATTCCAATTGTCTATGCTCACAAAGGCTAATACCACATCTGGCTTTCTATGCTGTGAACCCATACGAGGGCATCTTTAATATGCCTTATGCTTGCTTCCAAAAGCTACATCTTCTTGCATTTGGGCCGTAGTTAGCATAGTTGCAGCATAAAAGCAAAAATTACTAGAGGTACTGAGGAAGGTACCCCAAGGGAACAGGTTTTCAGAAAGGTCTAGGCCCTGTGAGTGAGCCTATGTGTAACAAATACAAAAACATTGCATATCTCGGATTATCATCTTTTCAAGATAGGTTTCTTTTTCCTGATTAATGTTTGAGGCCAAAGTATTGGGTGTGATTATGATTCATATGCAGCTTGGTCCACCGACTTCCAATATCTCTCCATCATCTGCTGAAGGGTGAGTGTGTTAATTTGTTTTTGAAAGTGTAATAGATGGCTCAAGTCCAACTACGCAATTTCTGACTTGACCAGGTCCCCCTGATGGACTTGAACCAACCCAGATCCTCAAGCCTTTGTTGCGAGATTTTTTCACTCAGAGGGTGCATGAAAAGCCTAGATTCTTAAAGCCAAGCTTTTTAAAACCATCTCATCTCTAAAGTATTTAAGCCTAACTCTTTGTGAGTCAGTGGGGAGGACGTTGTTAGGAGGACTATGTTAAATAAGATGTACAGCTTTCTATGTCCTTTTATATTATGATATACATTTTGTTGCAGAAAGTACAGTCCAATTTACGCCAGAAGGCAGCCTGGTGCTAAAAAGACTTACAGAGCAGACAACTGTAGCCCGGCACAAGCTATCAAAACAGAAGGGTTTTTTAAAGAGCAGCACAACCGCAGATGGGCCACAGTAGACCGCAGAGCAGTAGGCAGGGAGTAACATAATTTGGCAGCCGCCACTGAAAAGGACCAGCCATCAATTCGGACATACCGAAATCTCAGGACAGAAATAAGAATTTGGTCTCTAGAGCAAAGAGGAAGGCACTGTACATAGGGGCGGAACTTAATCTGTGGATATTCTGGCGCCACAGCATGGAAATCTCTGTGAACAAAGGACAAAGATTTAAATTTCACATGCTTGGCCAGTGGAAGCCAATGAAGATTAGAAAGAATCAGGGAGATATGATCCCCAAAAGGGGTACCAGTGGTCAACTGTGCTGTAGAGTTCTGAAGGATCTGCAGGCATTGTATCAGGAAGGCAGGCTGTGCCAGGTGCAAGGAGTTGCAATAGTCGATGTGGCTCAAAACTACGGCTGCAATAACTGGGGGACAAAGATTTTGTAGAATAAACCGCAGAACCTTTCTCAGGATCCTAAACTGGAAGTGGTCTACAGAATTGGGCCATTAACAAAGCCCCAGAGTTTGCCTCTGTGCAATGTTCCTGTGAGATATTTTGGAATAGTATGCATCCAGGGATGGTGTGCCAGAGAGTCCCATGTATTAGCAGATGAAATAAATAAACTGCACCTACAAAATGCTAAAAGATCAGAGTGTTATTTTATCATCCTCAGTTAGTGTTGGGAAATTTGATAACCAGGTAGTCATAACACCACACCTATTCAAGTGGAAAACCCATGACAATAAGATAGATGTCTGCTACTTCTGTCTTCCCCTGATCGTGGTTTCTGACACATTAATAGTAAAGGTTGCAAGCTAGCCTTAATTCCCTAGAAACCTGGTGCATAAACTGGATATCATGCGATCAAGGCTGCATCCCTGTCTCATTCCTCTAATTATCTCAAAATCCTCAGATATTTCCTCACTAGAGCCAGTATGTCCTTGGAGTCCTTGTGGAGGGCTCCTATCTAGCCATTACTTGCTGGCTACATCCACGTTCCTCCAACAACTTCTAAAGGGGGCACTATCAACTGAATTGAAAAACTGACTTGATGTCCACCAGGTCTATAAACACAAATCTCTTCTGCAACTAACATATTTCAAGATGAGTAACATCAGGCACAGGCCTTTCTCCATACTTCCTGCACCCTGTTGGAATCACCTCTGAATGGGGCCAAGATTACACCCTCTATTTCCGACTCCTTGATCCTATCTGAGAGAAGCTTTTTGAAGATCTTACCTAGTTCATTCTGGAGGGAGATCGGGTCAAATGTTCTAAATCACCTCTCTCTCCTTTCCAATAAATCAGTATTATCCCAGAGAATTCCCAGAGTGAGGGATAGGGGCGATATGACTTGAAGAATTGAACCCTGATCAGATAATGTGATCCAGACAGTAAGTGCGCTCCTTAAAAGATCTATGGGACTACAAAGTGATCAGGGTCCTTCCCATATGCTTGCGACAATGGGGTCATCCTCACCACACTTATCAAGAAGGGGAAGACCTGAAATGGCTTGGGTTAGGTGGCTCGTGAACATGGGAATAGCTCCCCAACCTGACATTTCAGGTCCATACCCGAGGATGTATGGTGAGAAGTAAGTTATAACCAAAGTTGCTACTTGTAGCCCTTGTGGAATAATCTTTTATCACTAAGCAAGGATGGACCAAATTGTGCTAGAATAATTGTTTTGTATGTCCCAGTCCAATGGCTCCCATGCAGATACAATAGAATGGGATTATTGGTCCAAGACTAAATCACTGCAATATTTCCTGATGAAACAGGCCACTAAGTAAAACTCCCCCCAAGTTTTATTTTCATTACAGCTCAAGAAATAATACCCCTTTTCATGCTGCTAGTCATTAAAAATTCAAAGAAACAACAGGGATGGAGGAGAGACTTAGGTCAGTTAAATTATTCTAGGAGATACTGAATTAGGTGAAAGACATCATGAATGTCCCTTGACATTGCTTGTGCTTCCTACCATTTGTCCAAGATTGTAAGATGGTCCTGAGGCCTAACAGGGCACCATGTGCCCCCGGGCTAGGTCAATAAATAGGGGATCATGGCCCCTCACATCCCTGGGATCTACCCACATTTTACAATGTGACCACAGGCCTCAATTTCCATGAAATATTAATCAATCATTGATGGGCACTAACGGTTTAAGCTGCTAGGAGGTCCCCTGCTTATATGTCATTCAAAGCTCTTACATCAGCATTCAGGGACCATTACCTCATTTCATGACCAACATAGTATTCCCCATATCCAGGCAGGTGCTTGCTGGGATCTCCTTTCTAACTGCCAGAATGGACTGAATGTCCATCCAATAGCCCGTGTGTACTCTTGTTAAATTCTCCCATGATAATAACAGAGCTTCCTGTGAAAGAATGGGAGAGGCCTGTTATTGGTTTCATCATGGTTACTAATTGTCCAAGACTGCCTTGCACCACCCTGGACCCATCTGGGGACTCTCAAAATTATAAGCATAAATAAAATGCAGATCTCAGTATGAAATCAACATCCCTCTTAAAATTAGATAGAGGGTGTTTGGGGATCCAGGATTCTTATAGGTACACAAACACCAACAGTTTGACGGATACCCAAATAATCAGAAACCCTGGGAGATGGTCTTTACGGGTAGGAGTGACTAGAATGGAATACAGCATGTGTCCTTTTTATGACATAATCTATGCACAGAGATTTCCAGCAAGGTAATGATATCCTCTTATTCAATCTTAGATTGCTACTCAGCATCTCCTAGATTTCCCACAACATCTGAAAGGTTCCACCTATCTACGTTTGAATTCTCCAGAAGCTGGTCAGAACTGGAGTCAGGGGGGGGAACAGGTGGAGTTGCTCAAAGGGAGGGAATATGTGTGAGAGTTTGGGCATTGGCGGTCATCCCTCATGTCGCATTATATTGAGACCACGCTTAACCTGGGGAGTTCCTTCCCACCCCCAATCAAGGAGCCCTGCAATACTTGCTCACGTTTTTTTTAGCTCCGGCCTTACTGAAGAAGAGTCAGACAAATCTCTCTCTCCTGTGCCCAGAGCGAGCCAAAAACCAGGCTGGGTTATAGGAAATATGTTTGCATTTATTTAATGATAAATAATGGAAAGCACAATAAAATGAAATATGCCACCTTCTTTGTGGCTCACAATTAAACTTTCTGTTGCACAAAAAAATCACACAAGTTGGTTGTGAAAAACACAAATCACGATTCTTTACTTTCGACAGATTTCACTTGAAGAAATAAACTGGTCAAAGAACAAAATCAATTGACATATGCAGAGATGTGCAATTTTATTTATTTAGTTTCATATACGCACAGCCAAACGGCATTGTATATACAGTACACAATTACAGTTCAAGACACATAATAACATAAAAGAGTACACATAGCTCCAAGCATGATTAAAAGAAATTCCTTACTTTTTCCAGGTAAAACACAGAGGATCAACAAAATAAAACCAGTGTACAAACATTACAAATATTACATAAGCATCATAACAGTCTAAGAAAAACATCAGATAATTGATCTAAAATTTCATGCACTGCATATAGAATTTCACCATAATAAATATAACAATTTTGTCATCTCCTCCCATAAATGTAGACAAAATTAAGACATGTCTAAACAATTGATTAAACTAATGTACGATTTGACATATTTAATTCTTATTTGCTTCAAACACATACATTCTACCAATATATGTTCTAATGTTTCCAACACATTCTCGCCACATAGACTGCACTGCTGATCAGCTCTGGCCAGACCAACTTTCGGATCTTTAATATTCACATCTGCACATACATTACATTTTAAGAGTAGATAATTGTCTGATGATAGTGCTATTAGGGTAGGCTATAATATATTTTTGGCCTGTTCTCAAGATTAATTTGATAATGATTAAAAGGACTACTGTTGGTATAAGAGTAAAGGTGCACATAGTTGTTCTCATAGATATATACATTCAATTTCTGCTTTCACCAACTTTTGGATACACTAACTGTGGTATTATCTAATTTGCGGTCATGACCCTTGAACCATTTGAACCTTTACCCACAGTGGGCATGCTCTGCTCTTGCATCTCTCAATGCTCAGAAAGGCCTGCAAGTAGCTTACCATTATAGTGTAATTATCTAACCGTAACAAATTTTCATAGCACATGGCCGCTCTAAAAACAAAGTCTGACAATGTGTGCAATTCGATTTTCCTGCATGCTTAGAAAAGGCTAGCAGTCTTGGTTTACAAGGTTGGATACATGAGGTCTCACTTTTGCAAACACTTCTCCTCCCAGCCTTAAAAACCCAAGCATCAATTACATGCAGAACCCTTCTATTCAAAGGCCATGTGTAGGGAGTGGGAATAGTTTCTGAAGTTTGTTTTCAGACCCCAGCACGCTTAAAGGTCTGTGTTGGGGAAGTTGGACCAAAAAGTTGGGATGATTTAGGACTTTTGGAATTTCACCACCCCCCACCCTACTTAAAGGCCTGTGTTGGGAAGATGGACAGAACAATTGGGATGATTTGAGAATTTTGGATTTCAGACCCCCGCCCCCTCCAATTAAAGGCCTGTGTTGAGGAAGCTGGACAGAAATTAGATGTTTTAAGAGCTTTTCAGACCTCCTCCACTTAACGGCCTGTGTTAGTGGAAGTTATTATATGAAATGATATGATATGGCATTTATAACACGCCTATACACAAGTGTTTCAAGTTGGACAGTAAAATATTGGGATGATTTAAGAATTTTGGATTTTCAGACCCCCTCCACTTAACGGCCTGTGTTGGGGAAGCTCGACTCATAGATTACCCAATTAAATTACAGTATACATTTTTCAGCACACACTGTGAATTTAGAATTGTTATTAAGAATTCAACACAATTCACATTGTGGTGTTCTGTCAAGGGGAATTAATTAAATTAATATTTTTGATTGAAATAGGCTAAGGATCTGCATAGTTTTGCCAACCCACTATAAAGGGAGATAATTGAAGGCAAGCAGATTCCCCCACCTTTTGGTCTCACAGGGCTGAGTTCTACTTACATTTAACACATTTGTTTAATGTTCAGCAAAGCCAGCTGCATTTCAGGACAGGGCAGTGGTCTGTTCACACCACTCTCAAGGATGATCCCCAGCTCTTCACCATGGGGCCCAGTCATCTTTTGTAAGCCTGCCCAGCAATGGACAGTTCCACCCAGATACATTCTCAGCAATCTCTTCAGGTATTTCCTTGTCGCTGTCAGATAGTCATTTTCAGCAGCTCGTCCACTTCTCTCATAGTGCATCTACTTTATATACCAGTGATGACACTGTTAAGATCTCTGTATTGGGAAGTGCCCTGCAAGAGTTCTCGCAACCAGGATTGGACAGTTACCCTTCACTTTCCTCCCAATTCCAGTGTCTCTCTAAGTATTGGTTTAGGGATCTAGAGCAGACATTTGGCAATTCTTTATGAAAATCCCTTTTGTTTTCGAGTCAACTTTTAGGCAAAAATGAATTATGTGGCAAAACATCAGAATTTACTAGTAACTGCCATAATATATATATTTTTGGATTTAGCTAATCATGGGGAATTAAATAAAATGACAGCCGGGACTGCGCCATTTTGTATGGATGTTTGGAAATTTTCCACTGTTTTTACAAAAAGCATAATCATTAGGAGCATGAAATTTATTCCCCACATTCCTAATTTCACCCTCCACCAGTTCAGAGCCGCTAACACCTTTTAGCTGGTCATTACAATTCCCAAAGTCGCAGGTGGAGGAATTTTATTTCAACAAAATCCCCTGGAAATTATCTAACAAAATGACACAGAAATTAAGGCAGTAAGACTAATGTTTTCTGACAAAATACAACAACTGTGACAGTCCATTTTAACTAAACTGAGAATATTCATATATGTAAATATGAGTGCACCTGTCTCCAGGCCATTTGCCACCCTTGGCCAGTCTGTGGCTAAAGTTTTTATTTAGAATTTTTATTAGCCTTTATTGTTTAAATTCAAAATGCAGCCTTGATTGCAGCCTCTGTTTTCACACCTCCCACCTACATTCCGGTCATGCACCGGCTGTAACATTTGGACTGCTCAGAACTGCCTTCAGAGACAGCAGGTTTAGGGAAACTTGGTTTTCAACACCCTTTAGCCACACTGTATTGCCTGGCCTGGAGACAGGTGCACTCATATTTACATATATGAATATTCCCAGTTTAGTTTAAATGGACTGTCACAGTTGTTGCATTTTCTCAGAAACCATTAGTCTTACTGCATTAGTGGGGATGCACAAACCAGGCTTGCAGTGGGGGAAGCCATTTGCAATTTTTTCTCAGAGACCCACCATTTGTCCTTGGCTGAAAGGACCTCATATATTGCATTTTCTAACATCAGCCTTGATGCTTTGACATACGGTGTGTTTTACTTATAAGGGTTCACTTTGCTTTAGTGTTGAAAGTAGAGGGCTGTTTCTTTCAGCCATTAATGAAATACACTTTTAATTACACGCTGTTCTTTTTCTGCTGAAAAGTTGGTCTGAATTGTCACAGTGCACCACCTTTTGAATGGTGGAAGTTTCAGTGCAAATGCTGCATTTATTTCCCAGCCAGTAATGTTACGTGCTTTTCCAATCTGCAGTTGGATTACATTTTTGTATTAGCTTTCTCTGGAATTCAACTGCAGAAAGACACCCATATAACCTGCCTAAATAGGCCCCTTTTCTGCATGAAGGTTTCTGAATGCTGGCAGGTCCCCAGTGGGCCCTTCTGGTCTGTTGGTTTGGGGCCTTTCATTACACCCCATATGAAATTGGCTTGAGTCAAACTTTGTGGGGCTGCCCAATGAATGCAAACCTACTGGCACGTCCAGAGCAATTTGGCTGATTATGCCCTTTGGGTACATGCAAGGTCAGATGAATAAGCTTGATCAAAGGCACCAAGGATGCCAGGGTTAGTCATCTCAATGCTAATCCCAGGTGTTAGAAAGCCATAATTAAGCTTCACTCTAATGCAGCCAGTTCCCTGGCTAAGACTATCTCTGTGGAGCCTGTTGTGACCTATAGTATTGTGGTAGATCATTGAGACACACCCTATGTTGGCTCCAACACCGTGCGTTACTTCATTATTCTAGGAATCTGTAAATCAAGTAGAACCATCTGATAATCTGGGAGGGATTGAGAGCATGTCGCTGGGTCTGGATTCCCTCTGAGTCATGCAATAACAACCACGCCACCCAGGGAAGTGTCCCTGTTACACACCATGTGAACCATCTGAGAGTGGGACACTCAAAGTGGACGAAACACAATAGTGAGGTCTCTACAATGACCGTGAAGCATGATGCCTATCAGAGTAGTGCAGAGGGCTGAGCACACAACTGGGATGCAAAATAAATTCTCATGTTCTTCTGGCCTCTCACATTTTCAACTTGGTTCCTATGACCTTTATATATTCATGTGAGGTAGCCAATGATTACTTCAGAAGGTCCATCATTGTTCTTGTCAAAGTTAGCCATGAAAAGAGGGACCAGTTTTCCTAAGAGTCAAGCAACATGCATGCTGAGAAATATAGTCCTTTGAAGGGAGTTGGTAGAAGAGGAGAGGCTTGAGATGGAAACCTCAATAGAGAAGTGCTGAGTGGGCTGCTAGTCGTACCTTTGGCCTGGGGAGATCTCTTTGCATAAAACATATTTGACCTAATATAAAGCACACTGAAGATCACAATGACTAGATTTGTCTCAACCTCCTGCGGGATGGGTGTGGGCTGATTAGGACTCTCCATGACCTTACTAATCTGAAAACACGTTACGCCAGAGCCCGGCCAGCATGAACGTTTTCACTTCTCATCAGGGGCCACTGAGAGCCTCTGACACCCCACCCCTCTTTCCTGAGGGCCCTGCTGACAGCCATTTGGTGGCCTTCATTTCCCAGACACACAATCCCAACTGCTTTGATGAAGTGTTGTTCTCTAAACATTTTGTGATACATGGCCTCTCTCAGTCTGTTCTCCTCCTTGTGTATATAAACACATTTCTGCTGTAATCCTATTTTGTTTTAACTACTTTTAGGAGCATCAGTCAGATTTTCACTTCGTCCAGTCTTCCCATTCAACATTTCC
Source organism: Ambystoma mexicanum (assembly GCF_040938575.1). Taxonomy (NCBI): domain Eukaryota; kingdom Metazoa; phylum Chordata; class Amphibia; order Caudata; family Ambystomatidae; genus Ambystoma; species Ambystoma mexicanum. Next base: position 1,580,799,563 of record NC_090929.1, on the reverse strand, counting down.
ATATTGTCCCTTGGCCTCACAGACTGCTTTCCTTGATCTCGGTCAAAAGCTGTTCCCTCTATTACATATTTACACATATGTTTCATTAATTTATTGTTAGAAATCAAAAAGAACCATATTCCCAAGACTTAAAAATTCTACTCAGAATCCTCAACACACAATTTCTTCATCTCCTCATTTCCAGTAATTTCTTCTTCTGGCTTCGTTCACAGATCCTTCTATTCCATCCCTGCTGTTCTGTCGTTCCAGTACTCTATCTGACACATTTCCTTTGCTTTCAGTGTTGCATCACAGTTACCCAGGAAAACAAAAGTGAGTGCCTGCTCAGCAAGGTGGAACACACAAGTTTGAATACTCAAATGGTTGATGTTTTTAATTCTTCTATTGCTGCCAGGAGGCAGGTATGGCTAGAGTTCAAATGGTGGAGGCTTCCCTTGATGACCTCCCTGACCAAAGTGGCTTTCATAGGCCCACGTTGAGAGGTCTATATAATGAATAACACCTAATATATAAAAACTGACAGACAATGGGCCTCATTACGACCCAGGCGGAAAACCATGGTGCTAATAGCACCATGGTCCATGCCGGTAACTTACCGACTCCGCCATGGAGAAAGGGGGAATTACCACCCCATTACAAGGTTGGAGGGGCGGTAATTCCCCCTTCCTCCATGGCCCTTCCCCATTCCCATTTTTACCCCATAGCGCTCAATGGGAATGGGGAAGGAGCTAAGTACGGTACCGCAAATTGCTGGTACCGTGGGTACACCGTGGGTGTAAACCAGCCGTTAAGGTCGGGTCCCGCAAAGGGACCTCGTAATCAGGCACTAATGGGTTAACGGCGCCGAAGCCTTTTACGGCGCCATTAACCCATTAGCGCCACGGTTGTAATGAGGCCCAATCCCTTCTATTCCCTGCTCCAATGTTGTGCTGTTCCAGATCACATGTTCTATCAGGTAGATATGATTGCAACATAAGAGCCCTGCTGTAAAACTCTGGTGCAGCAACTGTGCTATGATACTGAAGCGGTTGTGTTGTTGAAGGCCTTCCTACAATTCCTCCCTCTTTCCCTTCCCTGAGAAAAGCAAATGACATTCCATTCTCGTTTCCACTGGGTGGAGGCACAGTACATGATTCTATCTCCTGATCGGTAGATCTCCCTATCTATGGGCCAGACAAATAAAGTGATTGTTCATTTCACCTGCTGATCACTGTTGAGTCAATAGTGAAGGGTATGAAGTTATAATTATAAATGTTCTTTTATGATGCGCTTAATACCAGCGCGGGATCGGGATTCAAACCTGTGGGCTGCGCTGTCTTGCTTCCAAGACAAACACATTGCCCCTGAGCTATCCTTCCTCCCCAAGTGTGTGGAGAAATGCAAGCACGCTTCATGTCATTGGTCTGCTTCCTCTCTAATCCTTCATCAGATAACCCAAGCAGAAACCACAAGCAAAGAGGGCATTCCAAATATTCTATGTCTGAGAAATGGTTGGGGGGAGTTGGTGAAGACTTCAGTGACAGAAACTCTGAAACCAGCTCCTTCCTCAGCCCTTCTCCAGTGTTCTGACATGGATTCCATGAGTACACCAGCAGTGGAGGAGCCACATTGACCCAAAAGCTCCAGGTACGAGTGCAAAACGGAGGAGGCGCAACACCCTCCTTTTCGTAAAAGTACATTAGGAAAGGTGACCTGAAGAGTATATTGGAACACATGAGGCACAGCCTGGAGATCCCACTTCTTAGATTGCCTATTGAGAAAACACATATTGGAAGAATTCCAGGAAACTCCATGTTATGAGAGCATTGACAAATGTTGCTCTAGGAAAGGAACAGCATGTAGAAGCCTTCCTTTCTTTGCTACCTTTATAAATGATAAAAGACTGTAGGATTGTATGATAAGTATATGGGTAACATTAAGCGGGGTGCACAGATGGGTAACTTGATTGGTCTGTCACATGAGTCCATGGAAGAACCTATTCAAGCTCACACAGTGGACAGGAAATATGAGAGTTCCCTCAAGAAGATACCCTCAGTCATTAACCTTTTGTGCAAGCCAGGTCAAAATCTATATATGCAGCCCAGTGCTTTCTGGTGGATTTTCATTGTATTCAGTCTACCAAGATGGCCCAGAAATCTCTGCCTTACTGGAAATAATGAAGTGTAGCTTGATGTACAACTTTCAAAGTTGACCTGCGATATTCTCAGAGGTGCAGCGTCCGACCGTTTTATTTCTGGTGGTTTTTATTCTGCCGTTGCTGCCAGGCGGCAGGTATGGCTATAGCTCAAATGGTGGAGGCTTCCCGGGAGACGTCCCTGACTAAGTTGACTTAATTAGCCCTCTGTCTCTTTGGCTCCCAACTTGACTCATTCCTGGGAAAGCTCTTTATTGAACTCGGGAGGATAGCTCAGGGGCAACGTGCTCGCTTGGAAGCAAGAAGACACAGAGCATCACAGGTTTGATCCCCAGGTCCGTGCTTAGAAACATCTGGGTATTAAACACGTAATAAATAACCTATCATATCAATGAGCATAGACCATGCTAAATCTTATGGGGGAAGGGGTAGATCTCTCCCTATAGAATTGTTTTGTGCCGTTGATGACATTTGGGTCAGGACCCTCCTTGCATGCTGTTGGCATACGAACACCAGCCGTGTGAAGACCTTTAAATCTACTCCCCTCACCCCTGATATGTGGCTCGGTCTTGCACATGCTGGAAAATAAAGGGTGTTGTCAGGGAAATGGAAGGAACTGTAGGAAAGTAAAGGGTTGGGGTGATGCTCTGTGTTGAAAACATAGGTTTTCAGTATTTATTATGCTAAAGGGCTGTCTATGGCTGGAAGACCTCATTATGTTAGGACTGTAGTTTTTTGGGAAGTATTATGCGTATTGCCACTGCCCACAGGCAACAACGCCTCACATAGCTTATCCAAGGTCCGCCTAGAGATTTCGTGCTCCGCCGGTGCTGATGGAGTGCCAGGGTGCAATACTCCTGTGGCAGCATGGCAGGATTGACAGACACTCCGTTTCTGAAGGTAGGAAGAGCGGTATGTCTGGACTCAGACTAAGACCAGGCATCTGTTTTGGATTCCACACAACATATCAAAGCCAGAGGTCACTGCAGCTATAGTTCCCTAAACCCTGTGCCCCACCCAGTTTCGTTTCTAGAAATGACATTTAAGCAGTACTTTCGGTTTTTGGGAGACAGGCAAATCTAAGTGTGGCATTTTCTATCCAATCATCCAATGTACTGATTCTCTCATCAGGAGCCATCTGCTGACACAAATACATCTTTCCCTTTGCCTCCATGGATATAGGTTATTTTCCTTGCCTTAAAGAACTCCATAGACTTGAAAGGACACTCATTTGTCAGGATGTATACACAATTTTCTGGGTGTGTTGTGCTGTGTATATGCATCTTTATGCGTTTGTATGGGACTCTGTAGGAGGAGACCTGAGGGAGTATGCATAATGAGGGGACCTTCCTCTGCAAGCTTGTGTTCAATGTTACCCTTTACCACTGTTTTATTTGTGTTTACTACCATTCCCATGGTCAGTGCTAAGTAAGACACTTTTAGGTGGCAACCTAGTGCGGCAGGAGCACAGGAGTCACTAGAGACCCTGTTTTGGCAATATATACATGAAATCTGGTCTCATTGTATGCTAGGCTGTGACAGAATGACACATATCCTGGTAGTTCTTGCCCTGACCCTTGCTTTGAATCTATCTTTTTGTACCACCAACATACCAGCATACTTCGCAAGTTCCTCTCACACTGTGCATCACAATACTTGGGACCATGAAATTGAATCTCAGAAGGTGGGTTTTTGCAAACATAAATGATTGACTTTTGTACAGTCCAGGGTTGTCGAACTCCAGGCCTGAGGGGTTGGAATACAGATGGGTTTTCAGGATATACTTAATATTCATGAGAATAAAATGTGCACACATTTAGAATTAGTGTATGCAAATGTACCTCATGAATATTAATGAGGGATAGCCTGGAATTCCAACATGCGTCTGGCCCTCAAGGCCTGCAGTTGGACTACTCTGGTGTAGCCCCTTTCTCTGCTATGTGAGGTTCCTAAGGATGGTGTTTTTTTTTTTTTACACTTCTAGGTTTCGACGGTCCTGTCAGCCATTTTGCTGCTGACTTGCACTCAGGGCTAGGGCACCCTGAAGATGTGCATTGACGTGCACTTGCATGAGGGACTTCTCTTGAGGACTACTACAGTGGGTGAGGGGCAGGTGTATGAAGGTGATACGGAAGAGAGGCAATTCAAAAGAACTGTTGCAGGGCATCAGGGGTAATATCACACATTCATTTGACACTAATGAGTTAAAGAAAATGGTTGACTATCTTTGTTTTTTAAATGTGAAAGACGTAACTCGGTGTTTTACATATTGAGGGACAGGGGTTTGAACATATTTTTTGTATGATGGGCCACAAGCTAAAATTATTCAGCATTTCCAACCCATATTTATGTTACAAAAATCGATATAGTTTATGCTGAAGAATATAGATGATATCATGAATCAAATATAGCTTGCAGAACATGGTTGCAATATGTACGGATGGGAGGAAGATCCTTTTCCATAGCTGGCCTAAAACTTTGGAACGTGCCTCCGGTTGTGATCGACGCACTGAAGATTTTGAACTCTTTAAACGCAGGCTAAAACCCCATGGGCCTCATTCCGAGTATGGAGGTAGTCATGGCACTAATTGCACCATGACCACCTCCGATACCGGTACCGAGTCCGACCTGGTTCAATGGGGACTTACCGGTCCATTCCGACGTTGGAGGGACCGGTAACTCCCCATTGAAAAAACCATTCCCCATTCCCATTTCAGGCCCCATAGGGCTCAATGGGAATGGGGCAGTAGCTAATAACAGTAAAGTCCCTTAACGGGTCCCATCCTTAACACCTGGTCAGACCAGGCGTTAAGGAAGGGACCCGCTAAGGGACCTCGGAATAGGGCGCAAAAGGGATTACCGGCACTAATGTCCTTAACGGTGCCCAGTATCCCTTTGTACCCACCTCGGAATGAGGCCCAATGTGTTTGCTTAAAGTGTTTCCCTTCTCTCTGCATCTAGACAGTGCCATGATGCCTTCGGTGACAGTGCGCTCTATGGATATCTGATTGATTGATTGATTGATTGATTGATTGATGCATATCGTTTAAGGAAACAATAATATTGCCTGGAGAAATATATAACAGACTGAAAATTCCCATATTTTACATATTGAAAAGAAATATTGTTTAAGTGAGCGATGTTTCATATTTTGAGATCCGCGTGCTCGCTACTAAAAAGAATATGATTTACTTTGAAACGTATACATTGTGAACATATTTTTCTTAAGCATTGACAATCCTTATATGATATTATACTATTTACATATAAACTGTACGCAGGGCTTTAAGTGCATCAGAGACATGCTCACGCATGCAAGAATGACCAAAACCAGCACAAGATCTGCCTTGTGGAACCTGAGAGAGATCAACGGCCACCATCCGTGCGGTAATTGCACTGCATATAAACAAAACAAAAAAAATGAACTTGTTCATGATTGGTGACAAGGAATGGAAACTTAAGCACTTTACCAACTGCAAGACCTGCAACGTAATTTACATTATAGAATGCCCCTGCAAATTACGCTATGTGAGACAAACATCCAGGCCAGTTCACAAAAGAATTGGGGAACATCGTTCCAGAATCCGTTGCAAAACTCTGACAGCCCCACTCGTGGCACATTTCCATGAACTGCAACATGGCCCTGACAGCTTTACTTGGTGGATGGCTGACAAAGTCTCTAATACCCATAACATCACCAACTCCCTCAATTTCAAAGAGAGTTGGTGGGTGTACAAACTTCAGTCTACCACTTTGGGGCTTAATGAAATAGAACCACATCACTATTTTTAGACTTTCTCCACTTGACAATCTATTACATTTAAAGCTCGGGTCATGTGCTCATTTTACTTTAACCCTGAGCCTCTGAGTGCAGCCCATTATTTAACGGTGGACTCTGATGGCTTCAGTACCCTTCAGAGCCCATGCGCTGCAGCTTTCCCTAAGCTCTTGTCCTTCCACATTCTTGCTGCGTGTATACTTGCATTTCCAGCATTTGCCTAAGCCCGCCGGCCTCGCAGATTTATGGGTAATATTTTGCCAACCTTATAACCAGCACCTGGTTGCCATAACACCACTTTCCCTTCCCCCCCCCTGCGCATGTGCCGGGAAGCGGCGTCTCTCATTTCTGCACATGCGCATTTCACCATTGTGCATACAGCTTCATTCTGTACTGCTCTTCACTCATGAACGTACACGTTTGCTGCGGCTCGCGTTTACAAGGTAACAGCAGCTCTTGCTCTACATTTTTAGGCCCCTGCTTACGCTCGTAGCCTTCTCAAATCCTTACTAGATTTCGGGGTGTTTGTGTTTGTTTTTGTTTCTTCAGACTCGAGTTATTACGGTCTTCCACTGGCCATTTCAGCCCGATTTTCATTTCCATTCGCAACCTTAAGCTACCTACCCGCTGGGAACTCAGCTCTCTTACCAAAGGTAATTAGCTTCCCTGGTGTGCTACTACAGTTGGCTTTCACCTATTTTCCACATAACATTTACCCACTTGTGCCTTTCTGTTTCTTCCAGCTACATGTTGTGAGAAGCTTTCAACTTACCTCCATGAAAGTTTTCCGTCGGAATTCTTTAAAGTCAGCCACCTGGCTAGCACCCAGGTTCCAGTTCTGTGTAAGGTCAGTTCTTGACCAACAATATGAGTTTACCAAAGCCTTTTTAATTTATTTGTCCTTTAGTATCTTATCATTGGAATATTGGATTGTATTATACACTGCACCCAAACATCACATATGGTGTATTAACCATAGTTCCCCTTCATCTTTCACAGGGGATCTCATACCTTGGCTCCATGAAGAAGGCTGTGACTCACTGTTTAGCCGAAACGTCCAGGGACCCTTCAACCTTCTGCTGTTAGGTCCCCCCTCCCCCTGTAAAATCTTGGGTTCGATTTATGTCAGGGACGTCGATCCACTTTGGTCACCCTCTAGCCTGGCTTTTGTCAGACCTATCCAAGGTCCTGTGTTTAGAGCAATAATTGTTTATGTTGTTTCTATCCGTTCGAGGTAAATGTGTATTTTACCTGGTGTTGATATTAGGTGAATTATGAGAAGAACAAGTAATGTACTAAATTCAAGAAAAATCTGCCTGTACATTGGTCTTTCTCAAAGAATGTCAGCATACAACATATTCATGCATCCATTCATTCAGGTTCTGTTCTATGCATGCCGCAAAAGTCTCCATGCTTCATGTTTGTGAATATGCGGAACAATTGTATCAATGTATAAATGCAATTTCTGTCTTTCATATTGGAAGTGACAATCCAATTTTTGTTTCCTTTTAAAAAAAAAGTGATTTAATGACCGAGGAGAGAAAATAAAAACCACTCTCAGGTTTAATTTAATTTAATTTACACGAGTGCATGTGTATTATTACTCCTTTGTGTGTACTCCTATCCTTTGGATATGCATAAATAAGGCTACAATAGAGGATCAGATACACCTCAAATTTCTTTTGCATATAATCAAATTGCAATTAACTTTGACTCCATAGACAGGACTCTTTCTTGTGTTTGCTTTCTACTGATAGCCCTTTGTCCTTTGCTATTGTTTTGGGCTTTCCCTCCCGTTTTTCTAAGTCTCTTCATGGCTGTATGTGTCTCTGATATAATTTTGCCCTGTGTTATCCTGAGAATAATCTTGTCAGCCAGTTAGGCGAGTATTTTATACAAATGAAGTCTCACTAAGCATTTTGCTCAAGGCTAGGCATTAACACCAGTGCATATCAAATTGCTTGTGAGCCCCCTATATTTATACAATAAGGGGACACTATAGTGCATTGTGGCTGCAGCACAAGAAAATCATTATTTATGGTTTCTAAAGCAACCGTAACCTGACCACTGCCATTGCAAAACAACTATGAATGTAACTAGGCCACCGCCATGCCCTGCTCTCGCCGCATGGTCATTACCTTTAGAAAGCTGGTCTATTTAATTAATACAGTTGTTAGGGTGTTTGGTGTTGAAAAGTCGTGTTTCACAGAAGAGCAGTTAACCAAGCAGGTACCCTGCAAACGACACAATGCATTGCCAACCCATCAAGAATCAGTGGGAATGCAGCAGGTCACTGCTAGTTATCTTTGTGCAGCAGATACAACAGTGCAAAACGCATTGAGTTTATTTTTCACAAGCAGCTGTTCAATGCATGCCATTAATAAGTAGGGACTAGTGCAATACTTAATTGGTGACTCTGTGAGAAAAAAAAAAAAAAAACTGGATCCTGACACCTGGAATTAACTGTTATTCTATCCTAGTGCTGTTGTTATCGAGTGCTGCTGCTCTTTGCAGAAGGCTTTTTTTCAAAGACTGTGAAGCCTTTGTGAATGAATACATTTATAGGACATTGAATTGTGCTTATGTTTTCAAGAGGCCCAGACTGTGTTATAAATAAAGGGACTTGAAACTAAGTTCCTCTTCTATACCTGAGCTTCCTCTTTATTATCTGTCTGCAGGGAGGGGAGGGGGGGAGGGGATGAACGGATGAAGTGCTTTCAGAGAGTACATTTTAGTAGGAACATGGAAGCATACTGCACTGCAACTACATTGAAAGAGAACCATCATTTAAGCAGCATTCATATCTAACGCACACATTAGCACCCAAATGGAGACTAAATCATAATTAAACAATACAAGTAGAATTATTTTCTTCAATTTGAGGAACAGTCCAGAACACATTTTCTACATACAAATAATAACGGTTTCCATTGGTATGGATCAGGCTACAACCTCAATTCTCCCATGGCGTTGATAAAAGGGGTTATTATTATCTAACTGGGCCTCATTACGAGTCCGGCAGTAACCTTGCAGGTGCTTCCGGCGGGTTTGCCGCCGGACTCGTGACATTTACTGGCACCTAGTGTGTCGGTGCAACCGGGACATTACAAGTCCAGTCGGACCGGCAAGCTAGGTGCCGGTAAATGTTGTTCCGCATTCCTGTGTAGTACAGTAGGACTCGACGGGAATGGGTTCACTAAAGCACTAACTCCCTTAATAACAGTGCCAGTGTTTCCGTGATCAGTATGCCTACTGTGACCTCTGCGCCCAGCAGGGTCAGACCTGTCATGCGCAGCGATTGTAATTTGCTGGTCCAGAAATAAGTATGCTGGTAATGTTACCGGCACCCTTGTTTCTGGACCGACAATGTCATACTGAAGCCCAATGTGTTCATCATTGGAAACATGAATGGCTAAGACACAGCTGGGAATAAAACCTCTGAGGACATATTACATGTGATAGCAGAGGAAAGTACCTAACTCACTGAGGTATCCTTCCGTCGATAGCCATGGTGTGCAAGCTTTGTATCCCCTGATTCTTTGGACTACAGTGGCGGCTGGTTCATTATGGGAGATGGGGCAGAGCACTGCTGAATATCTGTGCTGAATGTCAGGCCTCATGCGAGGTGGAAGCAAAGAGTATTTATTGGTTCGTGGTCTTCCTGGTTGCAGTAGTTTCAGTACACAGCAGTAAATCATTTAAGCAGCACATGTGTGAGTGAGACGCACGTCTCCGTCGCCCCCAGAGGCATTGCTAGTGAGCATGAGGGGGCTATAGTCCAGGGTCTTTTGGTTGTCGCATCTGATAGAAGCTCAGGGTCTACAAACAAAAGGCTAGCTAGCCCTGGGACCCGACATTCCCGACATTAGCATAGCCCGGACCTTTTCCAGATCTAGCAACACCTCTCGTCGCCCCATACAGAAATGTGCAGATGTGAAGTAGAGGGTGAGGACAGGATTTTCCAACATTGCAAATAAATCCTTGCAGGGCGTTGACTTGACTGAGCCTGCGACATGTACCAGGTAGGAGCGGGGTGGTCTCTGGCATGAACGTGATGGCGTCAGTGGCATTATACATCTGTGAGCCGAGGTCAGGTCACAGCGGCAGAACCCATTTGCAGTGCACACAGTTGGGGCCAGGGAGTGGCAGCACATGGGATTTTCTGAATATTGGCTGCTCTTCTCCAGCCACAGGTAAGCACAGTGTTTTTAATCCCAGGAAGAGGAAGGTAACCATGAAGTAAATGTGATAGATTCCTAAACACACAAGTGGCGTAGTTATCACAGAAGACATTAACACCATTGTACTTATGATTTAAAAGTGCTCACCCTGAGCCATCTGCATTGCAACTTGGATCCCTTTAAGTTTTGGAATGAGATTCACATTCTGAAGGTTTACACTGATACACCCCAGCCACATAATGAAGACGTAGGCATGCGTTGTAACTGCACAACTTTTCTTACTGCAGGGAAGATGGAATCATGGAGAACATACTTTAAAAAAAAAAACAAAAGTGACTAAAGTGTCAAAGCACATCCAATGTGTATGTTTTTCGTAGCTACCTTTGCTCAAACAGCCACCCCGGACCCATCACCATGAGGTAAACTCTAACCCCACCCTCCAATAAGACTTCAGTACCGGAAGAAAATAAATGAAGACAACACCTGCAGGGTATTTTGTTGCCTAACTCAATAACACTCATTTGAAAATGTCATAAGTATGAATGACTGAGTCAGTCCTGATTGCATTTAAGTCAATGACCTCATCTCTCAAATCCCTGGAGCAGATACTGAACCCACTGAGCATTCTTACCATGAAAAACAATGATAAGGAAAATGTAACATGTAGGCTACCTTCGTTAACCATGGGTGCATGGAAATGGATATATGAAATGGAAAGAATGACAGCAGGACAGTGGTTAGCAGTGGGGGATGTAAAGGGACGTCTGCTGATGATGTATGGAAAAGGGTGGGGTTCCCAGGAATGACCATCCAGGAAACGGCACATGGTGGTTCGCCATTTGCAAACTGCTGAGCTGCTGTATGGCAAGCTCTAAGAATGCAATACCTATAGACATGTCAGACATTAATGCAATTATGTCTCACAAGATGGGGGAAGACAAACACCCCTTACACTATATTCAGGCGATACAAGAGCATTAGTGCCTTGTAACGCCAGAACTGTGGGACAAAACAGTAGTTTTATTTTACCATATCTTCACCAAGGGCTACCAGTACCGGTACAGAAGCAGCTTTAGAAATTAGTAGGTATGGAAGCAAAACTATGACCAGAAATACATCTTACAATAGTATACCATTGCAGGTTATTGCAAAAAAAGACAAGAAAGAAGAATGAGGAAAGAAAGCAAGAGGAAGTGAAGTTAGTGCAGAAGAAATTATCGAAGTATGCCTTGGAAGGGGTTGTACTGACGAGCACAGGGGGACAGGGAACACCACAACAGCAGTTACACTGCCGCCTGTGGGGGGAGGATTCATGGGGTGGGGGAACATGCAGCACAGGTTTCGAGGAAGAGGGGGCCACTTAGGGCATGTTGGTAGGGGACTCAGATGCATCACAACCAAGGGGGATTTCCAGGAAGGTTTTGAGGATACAGAAGGTATAGCAGGGCCCAGGATATTATTCAGGGGGTTTCCAATGGCAAGGGAGGGAGCCACTAAAGTGCTGGTCGTGCGGACAGATAGGTCCCATTTCAAGAGTGTGCAGAAACACGGGGATGCAACAGAATGGGGGGATGCAATACCAGCCAGCATATCAAGGGGAATAGGAAGAGTATTACACACAGGGCCAAGCACAACGACAAGGACCAACACCGAGCTGATACCCGCAGGCACACCAGTTCATAGCAAAGATACCACAGATGCAAGCACCTATACAATAGTAGTTACAAACACCACAGACTCCAGGTAATACACAGCAGGTACAGCAGATACAGAACAGCATAAAGCGAAGCAACAGGACAGTGGCACGCAGAGACTCCATAGCAACAACCCCCATTAGAAACCTGGGAAAGGTGACCATGGTGGGGAACAACCCATTATCAGGGAGTGAGATGTAATATACCCTCAATAGGACAGCCCACAAACAGACTTGATGGGTTCCATCCTGTGGATCACACCAAACCCTGCAGAGAAACCTCGAATAGGGGTGGCGATAGGTGACAAAACATTTTCCTTTCTTGTAGACACAGGAGCGACTCATTCCCTCATCTGAGAGGGAAGTTATACGATGTCAACCAATGCCATGAATACTCAAGGATTCTCTGGGGCTATGGAAGTGGTTCCTTTCACAGACAATATCTCCCTTTCTATAGGAGAACACAATGTATCTTTGCCTTTACTTTTCTCTCGACAGGCGCCAGTGAACATACTAGGGAGAGACATTCTGAGCAGACTTAACATAACGATTTAATTCACAGACAAGAGAATAGTGTACTCTACACCAGGAATACATCTTCTCAATTTAAGGGAAATCATTCAAGCATAGTGTGGATGAAAGGTACAGAGGAGGGTGCCAGTGGATTGTAAGCGATATTCAATCAACACTACAGCTAAGTCAATGCCTAGTCTGGGATGCTGAGGAAAACCCTTATTGATGTATTTTTATGTCCAGTTCATTACTCTGGATGACAACCCTTGTATAACACCCCCCTCTTAGAATCCCTCTGACCCCACTGAGCCAAGAAGTAGGTTTGTTTTGCTAATTAAAAGGTTTATTTGAGAAATATAACAAAACATATCTATCACACTTTTATAATAAATTAATATTGGATATCGCACTTAAAGGATGACAGTGATCAACAATGGATAAAGTTCTACTGGTAAACTGATTTGGTTACTTAGAAGTAGTATAGAGGATGAGGTAGCTGAAATGCTTTATGGTTTCAAGGAAATGCAATGAGGAATGAAATGCAGTACAGAAATAACTTGATATGATTTTAGCAAAAGTTAATATAATCACTTTTTCTCTGTCAATTCACCCCCCCCCCTATGCAATTTAAGAAATGGAAGTAACACACACAGTCTTCAGGAATACAATCAAATACAATACAGAATTCAGTTCCCCCCCAGCAAGCTTAGAGGAAACAGGTAGAAGTTTGAAACACAGGCCCAAAATGCTTTTAAATGTGATGGCAACGGATGGGAAAATGTGCCAACTGATTTTAATTCCCTATAGAGAGTCAGGGTGAGTGAGAGATGCTTGTTGGTATTAGTTCAGGCTCACTTTAGCAATGCTCTATGAGTTATTTCCAGGTTGCAAACGGATTTTAACAAAGGAAAGAATGGAGCTGCTATTTTGACAAGTGGAGAAATTTAGCCAAATCGCAAATCGCGGTAAATTTTGCGAGTGCGTAAATCACGATTGCGGTAAAAGTATAAGGAGTAGGAGGTCGGTTCTAGGCTTGTTGGAAAGCTTAGATTCTAAGCTTTCAGAGGAAAGTTAAATCTCGTTCCTAGATACGGACGATTTAATAAAGGTAGTTTTTCGGATTTAAAGTAAACTCACAATGACAGGTGACAGTTTGCAGCTTTAGAATGACAGATGACAGCTCGCAGCTGTAGAATGACAGATGACACGATTTATAGGAGGCAGTTCTACTTAGGTTAAAATAGTTTGGATTAGCTTATTTTAACTAAGAGATTGGGTTCTGCACAGTTCTGGCAGATACTCACTCCTAATTTTGAAATTAATGGGCCTCGTCACGGACCTGGTCAACACGTCCAGCGGCGGTTCTCTCTGCTCGGCGGGTCAATCAGGCACCGGTCCTGCTCACAGCGATCCGGATCTCTGGTTCTGCTCACAGCGGTCTGGGTCAGCTCTGCTCTGCTGGTCTAGCCTCTCTGGATACGGCGGCCTCTGGTTCTGGATACTGCTCTGCTTTCCGGTCCGGATCAAGTCGTTTCTGGATGTAACACTGCTTTCTAGGTACTGGCAAAAGTTCTTGGAAAAATATTTCAGACAGCTCGCCCGGCTGTGGAATAGTTTGCAAATGATTTTGAGGCCTGCTGACAAATACTTTTGCTTGCAGTGGGCCTTCTTGGTCCAGAGTTCTGTAGTCTCTGTTTAGCTTGGAAGTCTAAGTGTTGGATCTCTGGATGTGAAGTCGTCGGTCAGCACGCTGCGCAGCAAATGGAATTGAATGTCTCTACCTGTCCCAGCAGTCTCTTTTTATTTGTTTTGGAAGTGGGTGTGTGCATGGCATAACTGAGCCTGCCCCTCTCTACTTGTCATTGGCCCAATTCTTCCCTCTCCCATGATTGGAGGGAATTGGGTTGTGAGTCAGAGTGATGAGGTCTGTTTATGGGTCAGAGGATCCTCCCCTGGTCAATTTGCCCACAAATCTATATTTGATTCAAATACATATTTCCCAGATACACAATTTGTTGAAATTACATGTACACATTATACATTCCTTATGGTCCATGCTTGTCCGCCTCTGATCTTCCTGGGGGCTTGCATTCAAAAATGACAACATTTTGCGCTTTTTGACTAGTTTTGCAATATCGGACATTTACCCAAAATTACACACATGTGCGCAAGGAGTATGGACATTAATTGATGAAGTGTCAGATTTTTAACATGCAGACATTTGCAGTAAGACCCTATTTTCTGCTAGCAACCCCCCAGCATACACCACAGGGTCCTAACACCTCTTAAAACGTGCACAGAAAAATCACAAGAATAATGATATTATATAATTCTGACAAGTCCGTACTATGAATTATCCATCTTTTTTTAAAATTATGCTCTGGCCCAGATGGGTGTGGTTTAGGTTCCAAAGCACATGTGGGAAGCTTCTGACTGCCCCCGCCTCCAGCTCGGGTGGCTCCCAGAGGCACTTCTCCTCCCACTTCTCCCAAGAGGAAGCCACTATACGGCCCCCCCAATATAACATTTGCCTGAGTCCAGGACAAGGCTTTGTTCAACCTCCTGCCTGTGCCCCTCCCTTAATCTAATCAGAGAGGTGTCAACTCCTTTTGGTGGGGAAGCAGGATGCAGCTAGGCCTGGGAAGAGTGGCTGAGCAGGTTTCTCCTGTCGGGGGTAGTTGTCAGGCAGAATTCAGCTAAATGTCACTTTAGTTCCCAGTTTAAATCAAACTCACAATTTTTACATATACATTAAATAATTACTTCCTTCAAGTCATTTCAGAATATATTTTTACATTGTGTCCACCTCTTAGCAAGTCTTTCCTTGGCCTGGTTTCGGTTCATTTGTTCAGTTTTACACAAAAGTCTGGTGGTTTTAAAACGCCGGCTTTCTGATAGTGGTGAGTACCGGTATTGCATCCATTTTTGGGATCTGTCTTGAATTACTGCATTTCAATAGAGTGTTTTTTTGCTTGATAGTATAGGACCCTTGCTTAACATTGTTTTGATGGCATCCTTACAGTAGAGTGGTGATGTGGAACCCCCCACAAGAAGGTTGTATCTTTGGAGTGGTCTTGTGCCAACTGTGCAGTTCTCCTGGATTCTGGCATGAATGTGGGCGGCGATAGCTCATCCCCACATCCACCCAGTCTATTGATTTAGTTTGTTCTGGGATAGAATAATGGGCGGCGACAGCTCATCCCCACATCTACCCAGTCTAAGGATTCAACAAGGGTCAAAACCATTGACAAAACCCCCCCGCCCGACTACGCTTTGATTCAAGTCGAGGGGAAGTCGGGTGCAAAGGAGGTTTTGAGCCCTTGCGCTGGTATGTCCGCATTATCTTCTTCCAATTCTGTAGATGGCACAGTTCAGCATCTTTTCCTCCACCCAGTTGGATTGATCAGTTCTCCTCGCTGGTCCTGATGGGAATATTGGGTGGTACCCCGGGCCCCTCGGGTCTCTGCTCCTGGTCCCCGGTCATCCTCCTTGGCCAGTCTCCAGGTTTTCTTTCTCCTAGGACAACAAAGGAAAGCGGCAATACCTATTCATAGACATTTCTCCCACACCATTGATATAGTGGGGCGACATATACATTTTATACTTTAATAGACATAGCATTCCAATTTTGAAAAACAAGATATAATTCAGAGACAGTGGCTTACAAGCGTCATAATATTTTAGAGACTATATGTGGGATATTTTAGGGTTGGAACTGAATTCATCTGGAGCGGTCCCCTCTGGTATTGCAGAGGACTCCTCCAGTTGCTGCAGCGTGTGCCTGGGATGGCAACACTTTAGCTGATTTATATGTACCTACGTGTCTTCCCCTTCCGCCAGACTACCTTTGGGGATGCGGATCTTGTACGCTACAGGGGAGATCTTGTCTATAATTTCAAACGGTCAATTCCATGTAGGCAAACATTTTCGCTGTTTGGCCTGGTTCCATTGGAAATTGTATAGATAGACCCGGTCCCCCACAGTATATTCCTTCCTTGTGGTCTTCAGGTCGTAGTGGGTTTTCATGCTATCAGCTGATCTTTCTAGATTCCGCTGAGCATAGGCAAAAGCATGTTGGAGGTGTTTCCTTAAATTCTCCACATACTCATGAGTTGTGGAGGCATTTATCAACGTTTGCTCTTGGGTTCTGTAGAGCAAATATGTAGGAAGCACCATCTTGCGTCCAGTCATCAACTCAAATGGTGACATTTTAGTTGCAGATGAAGGGGTAGATCTGATGGCCATTAGGACCAGAGGTAGTCGGATATCCCAACTTGGCCCAGAATCTGCCACAAACTTTTTTAATATGCTCACAATTGTCCGGTTGTAGCGTTCTACTGCCCCCGGAGAAGCTGGACGGTAAGCAATATGTAACTTCCTTTTGACCCCCAGTATCTCCCACATCATTGTCATTACCTTGCTGGTGAAATGACTACCTCTGTCTGACTCAATCCTTTGAGGTAGACCAAAACGGGAAAAGATGTGGATAATCATCAGGGCAGCTGCTGTTTCTGCCTTGCAGTTTGGGGCTTGGAGACATTCCACCCACTTGGTAAACAAGCATGTAACGGTCAACATGTACTTGTTTCCTCTAGACGAGCGAATTACAGGGCCTACAAAGTCGATTTGCAAATCTGACCATGGCAGTGTCATCCCCCTCTTTTGGAGAGGCGCACGGTGTGTGAGGGATGCTGGCTGAAATTGTGCACACACAAGACACCCCTTCAAGTATTGGTCGAGGTCCTGCCCCATGTGTGGCCAGTATGTAACCTCTCTTAAGATTTCAAGTGTTGTGTGAAACCCCCTATGACCGGCGGTGGCCGCATCATGGGCGTGACTTAATATCAGGCTTCGGAATGAGGTAGGAACCACCCACTGATCATGGCCAGCTTTGGATTTCCTTACCAGCAAACCGTCTTGGATTCGGAACATTTTTGGACATTTCATCAACACTCTTAGGTCTTCTTTCCCAATGTAATCGATATCCGTCAGGGGAAAGTTCTCAGGGTCCTCAAGGTGTTGGTAAAACTTACCAATGATTGGATCCCCCTTTCTGAGCTGTAATTAAATCAGCATCAGGGGTCTCCTTACTCCATTGTGCAGTTGAAAGATCATTGTGAGCATTTGTCTGGGACCTAGTGATAGCAGTGACCTGGATTTCCCCCAACAGGGACTCTATTTCGATTAGATCCCCTTGGATGGCCCCGGTTTTGGCCAGCTGATCAGCTAAGTCATTTCCAAAAGCCAGTTTGTATTGGTCCTCCCTACTGACAGGCACGGTCCAGTATCCATTGGTCAGGTCTATTGCAGTGAATACTTGTGACCCTTGAATCTGGGCCAGCCCTTGGTCAATGTAGGGAAGAGACCATCGGGAAGTATGGACCCGTTTGTTGAGCTCCCTAAGGTCGGCACAGAGTCTCCACTGGCTGTTTGGCTTCAATATTCCCAGCACCGGATTATTGAAGGTGCTGTGTACTGGACGGATTATTCCCCGGGACTCAAGGTTCTTAATTATTTCAGTAAGGGACTCCATGGATGCGAGAGGCAAACGATATTGCTTCACAAACACTGGAGTCATTCCAGGGTCCGTGGGAATTGTTGTGGTGTGGATGTCGGTGCGACCACAGTCATATGAGTCTACCGCAAAGAGATCTTGGAAATCCAAGAAAACTTGTTTCAACTTTTGCTTCTGTTCCAGAGTCACGCAGGCATCAGCTAGGTTGACCCTCTCTTCCACCATCTGCCTGAAGCCTGGAAAGACTTCTGGTTTGGCTATCTCAGCGGCCTCCTCCAGCTGGGTGGAGAAGTCCCTGGTCAGAGTGCTGATTTGGACTGGAGGCTTCAGGTGGGAAAGGCAGCCCTCATGGACCTGGAAAATCACCTCATCCCTCCTGAAGTCACAAGTCACATCTTCCTTACCATAAGGGCAAGATGTGTACACCAGGAAGTTCCCCTCATGCCGGGTGAAAATCCTGTCTGGTGTTGTGTTGTCATCACTGTCACTGTCAAAACAGTCCTTGGGGATTGGTCCTAACAGTTCATTTCCTAGATCAATGGAAAAATGTCGGTCATCAACCGCCATTCCAATAATGGTGCCTGCGGCTAGAGTAATACTCTTTAAGTCGCTGTTATCCACCTCTATTGGAATGGTGTCATGTTCTATGTTGACTAATGGTGTTGGGTTTACCCCTAACCCTTGCTGTTGGAGAGAAGCATTTAGATGAATATAAGCATCAGGGTTTTTCAATTTTTGTCCTCTTTTAACTTTCACTTCCAGGGAGAATTGTCGGGTCCTTTCTGGGATGGTGAATTCCTATTTAATCTGAATTTCAACTGCATAAGGTAGCAATTGAGCTGCCCTAAATGCTTTTTCTGGATCATCAAAGCCCATGGGATCATCCGCTAATCGGGACCAAGCTTTGAAGTTTATTAGGTCCAAACTAATGGCAAAGCGATTGAGAATGTCACTGCCTAAGTAAAAGGCGGCAGTGACGTCTCGCACGACCCAACAATTATGGACTATGCTCTTGTTGCCAATGGAGATTTTGAGCATACACCTGTTTGCCAGGAGATGTTTCGAATTGGGTGCTTCCAGGTCCATTTCCCATTTGTCTATCAGTTTGAATGTGGGAATGGCTGGATCTTTTGGGAGTTGGCGGAACATGGCTTCGCTGATGAAGCTCTTACCGTTGTTCACACACACTCGAGCGGGAACAGAGTCCTTCCCATCATCTAACTGAACAGGGATGAACAACTGATCTCCAATTTGCTGAATATCAACCAGGCTCTGAGCTGATTTCACATGTTTCTGGACTATAGGAGTGGGAGTGTCTGATTGTGGATTGGTAAAGAATTTCAGAGTGTTTCCTTCCAGTGTGGAATACCACCTTAAACTGGAAGGAAGGTTGATTTTCAGAAATAGAGAGGACCCCCCATCACCAGTCTGTTGTCCTACTGCTATTACTGTCACGTCTGGAATTTGGTTGTCCTGGAAGTGAAATTCTACTTGGTCAGATTTTTGTTCAACCATGTGGCAGGTGCCGTTTAAACTAACATGGTTGACACTCTGTTTTAATTTTATTAGTCGGCTAATCTGGGTCCAGAGGACCTTGTTTATGCAATCTATTAGGGGTGACAACCTTCTCAGGAGGTCATTCCCTAGTAAACAGGGGGTGCCCTCTGGAGTCACTACTATGACTGGTTGTTTCACCTTGTGTCGCCCAATTTTAATGTCCAAGTCTGCAGTCCCTTCAATGGGAATTTCCTTCCCGTCAAAGTTCTACAGTTGTCCAGGAAGAGAGGTGAGAGGAATACGGTAATTCTCCCCCCTTCCTGCATTTAGTTCATCAAAGGCCCTTTTGGACAGAAGGGTAGCTTGGGATCCAGTGTCCACCAGTGCCAAAATTGTACCCTGCCCTGTACTTGTACCGGGGCATAATATCTTCCCTCCTTCTCCTCAAGGGGGCACAGATAATGCACATTTTTGGACAACTGGTGGGCTAACTTTCTGGTTTTGGACTTTGATAGCGAAGAGATTTGGGCAGAATTCTGTGGAGAGCCTGGAGAATCTGAAAGAAAAAGTTGGCAACTGGAAATGGTTTCGGGTTCCCCCCCCCTTTTTTGAGGCAGTCATCAGGATGGGTTTGACCCATGGGATTTTGGTATTGTCGGTTCTGGGATGAGATGATGGGCGGCGGTAGCTCAGTCTCCACATCTCCCCAGTCTGAATTGGCATCCCTTGGGACCTATTTTTCCTTGGGAGGAGTTCCCCCATCTCTGAAGGAGAAGATCCTTTTCCCAGGATCTTCTGAGGATCCCTCTCCCTCAAATTGGAAGACCTGAACCTCCTCCGCAAAGTGGGTCTGTTTGGGTCCTTTGTTTCTCCTACCCCCCCTCTGCTCCTTGGGAGGCAGGCTTTCAGGGGCAGGAGATTTTGTTTCCGGTTCCTGGTTTTCCAGGGGCTGTTTACAAGTTGGGAAGGAAGCTTCCTCCAAGGCTTTACACCCCCCTTCCCCTTGTGCCTCCTCCCTGGGAACAGGTGGGTTATCGGGGTGCTGCCCCCATCATTGTTCTGGAGCACCAGGTCCAGAGTTTGGGGCATTCTGCGGTGGCATGCTCATCTGAGGGTTCTGTTGAGCCCTCAGTATGTGACCCAGATCCCGTGCCATATTTTGGACCTGGCGCTCTAACTGGGAAACCCGCTCAGGCTGATAAGGGGCTCTATTTTCTCCCCTGGGCTGATCCCTGGAAGGGTAGCTATCCCTTCTCTGGTAATACCCTGGGTTGGGAAGATTCGGGTACCCCTCCACCCTTGGCCTCCCCTCTCCCGGATTAGGTGGTCTGGGCTCAGGGAATTGGGGAAAGAAGGATGGATGATTTTGGGGCTGGAAATTGGGTGGATACTTGGGGAAAAAGTTCTGCCCAGGATTTGGAGAATTTCTGCCCTCCTGTGGGAAGTTGGGAGGGAAGTTCCCTGGGTTAGGTGCTTGGCTGGATCCCCCCCCCCCTTGGGCTGGAGGAGTCCACACATAACCCAGGATGGGTCGGTTTCCCTTGTAGCGGGGACTGACATAATCAGGGGAGTGAGTGACCCCATTTGTGGGACTACCTCCTTGGCTCCCTGTCTGTGACTGGCCCGAGGGCCTTCTGGGCTTGGCATTATTAGGTGCAGGTAGGTTTTAAGGCCCCCCCATCTCCAAATCCAAAACTGGGGTGACCTTTACCTCTGCCACCTTGGCAGCAGCAGGGGTGCTGTTGGTTTTGGGGTTTTTCTGCGCATTATTTTTATTTTCGATGGGCTTCTGCAACTCATAGATCTGGGTAGCCTGTTCAATGACCCAGTCTAAAGATCTTTTCTCATGAAAATCTCTCACGAGCTGGGTCATTATGTATTTGGGTAAGGCATGGAAAAACGTATTGATAAATTCTCTGCTATCCGTGCGCACCCTTCTGGTGGTCTGCGCAAAAGCACGCTTTAATTCTTGCACAAACTCTTGTGGGGCCTGATCCTCCCCACATTGCAAATTGTAGGCTGCCTTGCGAGCCTCTTGAGGATTTCTGTGCACAGAAAAATGTTTCAAGATGGCCGCCCTGTATGTGGACCACCTTGAATGGTTTTGATCCTCCAGCCCTGCAAATAAACTGGAGTATTCTGGTGAGAAGGTCCATTTGACGTACTGGATGCAGCTACTGCTGTCCTTCAAATGGAAAGTCTCCAGCATTTGCTCATAGAGCTCCAAGTGTTCCCAAACGGAATACTTGGCATTCTTATGATAAGGCGTGATGACACTCCTTATTGCCTTTATTTGTTTCAATGGGTCCTTAAGCAAGGCCCTTTTTGCCTTATTGGCCTTTTTGGTTCGGGTAACCCTGGTCCATTCATCCTCTGACTCAGAAGCATTGCTCCCAGAGGTGCCCGTCAGATCTTCCAGGTTTTCCCGGATTCTGCGAGCCTGGGAATGGCTGGCAGAATGTGGGGACCTGGTCTCCTGTGTCCTGTAATGCTCAGAGGAGTCTTCAGATCCCTCCTTGCTGCCAGGATTTGATGGGTACCCCCCCACTGACCTAACTGGGCAGAGGTTTTCAGGATGCTCTTAATGGGCCTACTCTCCTGGGGTTCCCCACTAAATTGCACTGTGCTTGGGTGCCCATACTTGGATGCCCGCCCCTCCACTCCTGGGAGGTACTGGCCTATGAGCCCCATACTTCTATCTGGATAGTAATCTGCCATACCCGTGGCCCTAGGCTCATGTGCGCGATGGGACATGGGGGTGGCAGAGTCCAGGGACTGGGAGAGATGAAGGCCTCTGGTACTAGGGCTCCTGAGGTTATGCTCAGGAGTTTCTCTTTCCCAGCGAACCTCATCTCTATCCGCCCCTGTTCCCTGTTGCAATGCAAGAGCCTGCGCTTTCAGTTCCTCAGTTAAGGCCTTACTAGACTCTATCAGTCTCTCCTGCATCGCTACCTGTTGCTGGAGCCTATCATTGTGCTGGCAGAGAGCCTCATTCTCTCTCTGTGCCTCCTGATTGGTCCTGGAGTACTGGGCCAGTCTCTGCTGCAGGAGGGTTACTCCCTGAGTCCCATCCCTACTGGCCTGCTCCTTTCTTGCGAGAGCCTCCTCCACCTTCCTGGTGTGCTCTAACAAGTTCTGGTGTTCTTTTTGGAGCTCACCCAGTCCCTGGAGGGCCAGGTGATTTTCTTCCATTTTCCTTTTTAAGTGGCAGACTTCCTGGCCTAAGGTATCCCTTTCCTGACTAAGAGCCTGCATCTGTGCTGCCAGGTCGTCCCTTTGCCTTTGGAAGGCACCAGCTTTCTGGCGCTCCTGGTCAAACTCTGCCTGGGTATCCAGGTCTTTCAAAATCAGTTTATTGCTTTCCTCTTTTTCCCTATCTAAGTGGCTTTGCAGGGTGACTACCTGCTCAGCACATGCCCTATTGAAATCTAATTGTTGCTCCAGCTTTTTCTGGCTCTGCAGTAGGGAATCCAAACCTTCTTGGTACTCTCTCTGTAAGGCCAGAAATCTGGTATCCTGCTCAGCCTTTTCCTGTTGCAGCACTTCCATATCCTCCTTTATTTTAGTGATGTAGTGTCTGCTGTCATTTTCTGACTCCTGGCTCCTGAGCAGCCTCTGCTCAAAAGAGTCCAGATCAGATTGGGCCTTCTCTAACGCCATCTGTTGCCTATTTTCCAGATCTTGGCCTTCAGCAGATTTGTCCTGCATGGCTCCCATATATAGATACAAATATGCCGCTATCCTAACCATCTTGTCGTGTTCATCTTTAGCTTTAGGAGCCATATATAATTCACTCAGGGCCACATGTAATGGACCCTGATCTCTCCATATATCGGACCCTGTTTCAGTGACATGTTGCGCGATTGCCTGCAACCAGACCGTTTGGTCCTGATGAATCCACTCACCTCTCACAAATAGCTTATGTAAGAAGTGCTCTCTGGCTATTTTGATGTCTACCAGTGTCGTAATTCTGGAATTTGAGTTGCTTCCTGACTTACAGAAGTTTGTATTTTATTTTTGCAAAACAGACCGTTTCCTTAGAGCGTTCCTTTGAGTAGTGCTTTACAGCGTAACACAGCGTGGTGATCCGACTGGATGTATGTCTCCTGTCAGTTAGCACACTGTATTAATCTGCACAAGTGATAGATCTAACCCAGAATCTCCGGCTACGAGCCCCCACTTTGTAAGCGATATTCAATCAACACTACAGCTAAGTCAATGCCTAGTCTGGGATGCTGAGGAAAACCCTTATTGATGTATTTTTATGTCCAGTTCAGTACTCTGGATGACAATCCTTGTATAACACCCCCCTCTTAGATTCCCCTGACCCCACTGAGCCAAGAAGTAGGTTTGTTTTGCAAATTAAAAGGTTTATTTGAGAAATATAACAAAATATATCTATCACACTTTTATAATAAATGAATATTGGATATCACACTTAAAGGATGACAATGATCAACAATGGATAAAGTTCTACTGGTAAACTGATTTGGTTACTTAGAAGTAGTATAGAGGATGAGGTAGCTGAAATGCTTTATGGTTTCAAGGAAATGCAATGAGGAATGAAATTCAGTACAGAAATAACTTGATATGATTTTAGCAAAAGATAATATAATCACTTTTTCTCTGTCAATTCACCCCCACCCCTATGCAACATAAGAAATGGAAGTAACACACACAGTCTTCAGGAATACAATCAAATACGGAATTCAGTTCCCCCCCAGCAAGCTTAGAGGAAACAGGTAGAAGTTTGAAACACAGGCCCAAAATGCTTTTAAATGTGATGGCAACGGATGGGAAAATGTGCTAACTGATTTTAATTCCCTCTAGAGAGTCAGGGTGAGTGAGAGATGCTTGTTGGTATTAGTTCAGGCTCACTTTAGCAATGCTCTATGAGTTATTGTTGGAAAGCCTAGATTCTAAGCTTTCAGAGGAAAGTTAAATCTCGTTCCTAGGACAAACGATTCCAGAGATACGGACGATTTAATAAAGGTAGTTTTTCAAGTTTAAAGTAAACTCACAATGACAGGTGACAGGTTGCAGCTTTAGAATGACAGATGACAGCTCGCAGCTGTAGAATGACAGATGAAACGATTTCTAGGAGGCAATTCTACTTAGGTTAAAATAGTTTGGATTCGATTATTTTAACTAAGAGATTGGGTTCTGCACAGTTCTGGCGGATACTCACTCCTAATTTTGAAATGAATGGGCCTTGTCACGGATCTGGTCAACACGTCCAGCGGCGGTTCTCTCTGCTCGGCGGGTCAATCAGGCACCGGTCCTGCTCACAGCGATCCGGATCTCTGGTTCTGCTCACATCGGTCTGGGTCAGCTCTGCTCTGCTGGTCTAGCCTCTCTGGATACAGCGGCCTCTGGTTCTGGATACTGCTCTGCTTTCCGGATCAAGTGGATTCTGGATGTAACACTGCTTTCTGGGTACTGGCAAAAGTTCTTGGCAAAAGAATTCAGACAGCTCGCCCGGCTGTGGAATAGTTTGCAAATGATTTTGAGGCCTGCTGACAAATACTTTTGCTTGCAGTGGGCCTTCTTGGTCCAAAGTTCTGTAGTCTCTGTTTAGCTTGGATGTCTAAGTGTTGGATCTCTGGATGTGAAGTTGTCGGTCAGCACGCTCCGCAGCAAATGGAATTGAATGTCTCTACCTGTCCCAGCAGTCTCTTTTTATGTGTTTTGGAAGTGGGTGTGTGCGTGGCATAAATGAGCCTGCCCCTCTCTGCTTGTCATTGACCCAATTCTCCCCTCTCCCATGATTGGGGGGAATTGGGTTGTGAGTCAGAGTGATGAGGTCTGTTTATGGGTCAGAGGATCCTCCCCTGGTCAATTTGCCCACAAATCTATATTTGATTCAAATACATATTTCCCAGACACACAATTTGTTGAAATTACATGTACACATTATATATTCCTTATGGTCCATGCTTGTCCGCCTCTGATCTTCCTGGAGGCTTGCATTAAAAAATGACAACATTTTGCGCTTTTTGACTGGTTTTGCAATATCGGACATTTACCCAAAATTACACACATGTGCACAAGGAGTATGGACATTAATTGATGAAGTGTCAGATTTTTAACATGCAGACATTTGGAGTAAGACCCTACTTTCCGCTAGCAACCCCCCAGCATACACCCCAGGGTTCTAACACCTCTTAAAACGTGCACAGAAAAATCACAAGAATAATGATATTACTTATATAATTCTGACAAGTACGTACTATGAATTATCCATCTTTTTTTAAAATTATGCTCTGGCCCAGATGGGTGTGGTTTAGGTTCCAAAGCACATGGGGGAAGCATCTGTCTGCCCCCGCCTCCAGCTCGGGTGGCTCCCAGAGGCACTTCTCCTCCCACTTCTCCCAAGAGGAAGCCACTATACGGCCCCCCCACTATAACATTTGCCTGAGTCCAGGACAAGGCTTTGTTCAACCTCCTGCCGGTGCCCCTCCCTTAATCTAATCAGAGAGGTGTCAACTCCTTTTGGAGGGGAAGCAGGATGCAGCTAGGCCTGGGAAGAGTGGCTGAGCAGGTTTCTCCTGTCGGGGGTAGTTGTCAGGCAGAATTCAGCTAAATGTCACTTTAGTTCCCAGTTTAAATCAAACTTACAATTTTTACAAATACATTAAATAATTTCTTCCTTCAAGTCATTTCAGAATATAGTTTTACATTGTGTCCACCTCTTAGCAAGTCTTTCCTTGGCCTGGTTTCGGTTCATTTGTTCAGTTTTACACAAAAGTCTGGTGGTTTTAAAACGCCGGCTTTCTGATAGTGGTGAGTACCGGTATTGCATCTATTTTTGGGATGTGTCTTGAATTACTGCATTTCAATAGAGTGGTCTTTTGCTTGATAGTATAGGACCCTTGCTTAACATTGTTTTGATGGCATCCTTACAGTAGAGTGGTGTTGTGGAACCCCCCACAAGAAGGTTGTATCTTTGGGGTGGTCTTGTGCCACCTGCGCAGTTCTCCTGGATTCTGGCGTGAATGTGGGCGGCGATAGCTCAACCCCACATCCACCCAGTCTATTGATTTAGTTTGTTCTGGGATAGAATAATGGCCGGCGACAGCTCATTCCCACATCTACGCAGTCTAAGGATTCAACATGGGTCAAAACCCTTGACAAAACGAGGAGTTGTTCCAATATCGGACCGATATTGCAATTGCATTGCTCCCACGGATGTAAGGAAAGATGTGACGCATCCCAAATGAGTATTTGTTCAGACCAGAGATACCATTGAATGAGGCAGAAGCGACAATAGTGCCACTAGAATTGGAAGCAGTGGTTGTGGGAGATGAGTGGGTAGCAGTATATGGAATGGACAACACAGGAAGATCATTGCAATCAGCGATCGCCGTAGCTGAGGGATACTGGTTGACAACAGTGACTGATGAAGAACTATTCAGAGACAACAGATCAGACCATGAGATGGTGTTTGAAATTAGTGTGACCTATTGGAGAAGAAACATTACAGAGATGTACCACAGAGAATGGCAATGCCGCTGAAGGTACCGTCGTCCTTCTGTGAGGAGGATTTGGCCAAGATGTGCAGCATCTTATGGACCACAAGTCCCTATGATGTGGGGCTTCTGAAGGGGGTAGAGGGGATGAAGATAAAGCTAAAACCAGCATCAATTTTATCCAGAGTTAAACAATACCCACTCTCAGGGGAGGCAGACAAGGGCATCCATGAGACAATTGCAGCACTAGTAAAGCAAGTCATCCTAATACCATCAGAATCACAATGCAACACGTCTGTGTGCCCTGTCAAGAAAGCAAAGGGGGGTCCTGGGGTTTTATACAGGATGTGTGCCCTCTTATTCAAATTGTAGAAGCAGAATAACCTATAGTTCTGAATCCAGTGACAATTTTTGTGCAGCATTTCAGCAGAAGCTGCCTGTTTCACGGTCATAGACATGAAGAATGCCTTCTTCTCTATACCACTACACCCAAACTCACAAGACTTGACTTCCTTTCTGTATAGAAACCAGAATTGGAAATATACAAGATTTCCCCAAGGGTACTGTGAGTCACCTTCCATATTCAATAGGGTCCTCCAGATGAACCGGGCAACATACAGACAGAGAGCACGGTCATACAGTGCGTATATGAGATTTTGATCTGCCGCACAACAGAAAAACAGTGTAGATATGACTCAATGCACATGCTGACGGTGTTAGCAGAGAAGGGATACAAAGTGGATAAAGCCAAATTACAGTACTGTCAGAAAGAAGTGCTATACATCGGACAGATGATTTCCCAAAATGGGCGACAGTTGATGTCAGAAAGGGCAGAGGCAATACGCAGCACAGCAAAACCCACGACAGTGAGAGAGATGCAGCAATTCTTGGTGCTATGCAACTACTGCAGGGCATAAATCTTTAACTGCAGGAATTACACCAGGCCTCTACTAAGTGCACTGAAGGAGACACAAAAAGGAAGTAAAATAATACAATGGACAACAGAGGTGACTGAAGAATTCAATGAGCGGAAGGAAGCGATATGCACAGTTGCAGTGTTAGGGATCCCAGACTAAAAAAAGAACATTTTTCTGTTCTCACACCTCTGGCATACCCAGGAACAATCCCAACAACTTCTGGTAATTGTATCCTTTTTTATGAGTGTTCTTATTTCAGCAACTCGAATGTGCTCACTGGTTGTATTACTTTTGTCAATGTATGCTTTGCAGGGTGAGCTCCCTCTTAGCCCCTGGTTCTCCCTCTCAACGTCTGATAGGATGTGTATTTCTGTAAACTTAGCTGGGTTCTAGCTCACTCTCACCCCTTTTAATTTTTGAATGTGCAAGCCCAGCACACAATAGTGTTATCTAGCTTGGTAATGTGGATGGTGCAGGTTCACACCGTGGATGGATGAAAATGTGGCAACATTGTGTTTGCAGGTCAAAAGCTGTGGGCGGATCCCAGTAGGAATAGCTGGTATTGTTAGAAGTTAAGATGGGCGTACCTAGGCGGCTCTTTGTTAGGATACAGTTCTGGAGTAGCAAGAACATGTTCAGATCATAACTAAGGTAAATTGGAAAAGCTGTTTGGGGGTCTCAAAGCTGGAACGGTGGGGGGTGAGGTTGCTACAAAATGTATGTGTATGCTCAGTGCTATTTCTTTGTCCTGACACTGAAATAGTAGCATCTGCAAGTGGTTATTTTTTAGTGTAATTTTCAGGTCTTTCATTGGGTACATGTAATGAAATAAAATAAAATAAAATAAAATAAAATAAAAGGGAGCTGCATAGGGTAGAAGTATTTTTGCAGAGCTGTATATGGCATGAATGGAATGCATTGACAGAGTTGCAATTACATTTTCATATTTGAATTGCCCATGACTGAGGCACACTGGCAAAGCCAGGTAGGCTTCAGTTTCACCCCTCAGAACCTTAGTAACAATGAGGTGGGCCTTTGAATTAAGATTGCTGAGCATTGATTGAACTGTGCGTAGGTTTCAGTACTGGAATATGACGTGCTGCATGTTAGCATTGAGTGTATGGATCTCAGAATAGGATCATCAGAAATCAGACTGGTCATGAGTATGTTGCCCTGGCATAGCTTTGTATAGCTTTGCATACGATATTTGGAATACTATGGGCTACTGATGCCTTTGCAGAGTTATCTGTTTGTCAAAGAGCTTCAGTAGTATGGACCCTTCAGAATTAAATTGCACTGCTAGAATGTAATATGGGTCCCAGTACTGAAGATAAAAGATGTTGTTGCTAGTCAGGTGTGAATTGTTAGAGCACTGTGGGAGCCAGAAAAAACAGCTGTGGTGTTTGAGTACACTATAGGAGCTCTATGCACCTCCCAGTAATGGAATGGCATGGGATTATAATGTGAACTATTGACTATTGACTTTCATTTTCCGAGCGTTGTGTGTGCATCAGAACAGGGAATAGCTAGAGGTTAAAAAGGTCACGGTTGAGTTACAATGGCAGACATTTGTTTGCGAGCACATTATTCAAGCATCAAGTTAGATGTGGTTTAGGTCACAGGTGCTTTGGAAGAGCTGCATGTTTTTCCTGTTTGTTGGGACATTATGGGTACTTAAGATCAGAAATGAGGGGGTAACAACAGGTGGGTGTGGTAGGTGGCATAACAGGGGACTGCAAATGATAATGGAGTTGGATTTGTGGAACTGCATGTGAGTCGTGGCCATGGCGCTGCACAATCAGTTTGTGCATAGAGGTCAGAATTAAAGCACACTACCAAACTGTCTGAAGCCGTATGCACTAATATGCTATTGCACATCCATCATCCAGCAATGCATCTCAGCCATTATCCAGCATTCATGTTGATATACTCAGAAATCTTTAGCTGCACGTCCCAGTGAACATGTGATGACATTCACTAGAATGAGGAACAGAGATAGAATGGGAGGGACTCAGCACAGGCCAGGCATATGACAAGCTAGCATGAGATTAGGACACCAACCTGTAAATTGAGGAGCTTGCATGGGGCACATAGAACTTGCAAAGAAGTTTGTAAACTTGGAGCATTGGCAATATGCACCGACAGTGAGAAGCTGGGCACATACTAGTTTGAAAAGATGTTTAAACCTATTGCCTTCCCAAAAATTGACGTAGGTTGTTGCTGTATTCTAACAGTCGAAGAGTTGAGGCAAAGGCCCTCATTACGACCCTGGCGGAAAGTGACTGACCTGACCGCCATAGCGTAAATAGCGTTTCCGCCATCGCACGACGGAGCAAAGTGCGGCCAATTCCGACCCATCGGGCACGGGCACTACGCCATGGCGGAAGTGCAAAGTCCGCGATGGCGGAAATGTCCCCAAAACTCGCCTCACCGCCGTCGTACGGCGCCCTAGGTGCAATTCCGCCACCCATCTTAGCGGTCACCGTAATGAGCGGCAACCGGAAAGTATGGTGACCGTAAACATACGGAAACGGAAGTAAAAAAATGGGCCCGGAACGGGAAACAGCATGCCGTACACCTATAAAATCAGAATTCCCACACGACCATTAAAAATACTACCCTGAGACACATCCCAACCCGTCATCCACCCCAGTGAAAGCAATAGAAATGGGAAAAGTAGCGAAAAAAGCGTGCGACCGCAAGCGGCAGGTCCACTTCTCCCGTGAGGAACTCACCGTGCTAACAGAGACCCTCCAGGAGAATGCTGCCGTCGTCTTCTCCACGCAAATGACCAGGACGGCACTTGCGAACAAGAAGGCCATATGGGCCCTGGTGGCACAGCGGGTAAGTGCGGTGGGGACCGCACCCCGCAACCCACTGCAATGCAGAAAGCGATGGGACGACCTGCGGATACGCGTACGGAGCATACTATCCGCAAATCGCAACATTGCCACAGCTACCGGGGGAGGATCGGAATCACCCATCAAGTTGACCCCCTGGGAAGAAATCTGTGCCTCCACCATTGGAATGGAGAGTATAGAGGGAGTCGGAGGGATGGAGAAAGGAGTGCAGACAACCGAAGAATCCGGTAGGTGGGCCAACTGATACTATGCCAAATCCACAATGTCCAATCATGTGAAGTACCATGTGTCCACATAGTGCAACAGTAACACATGTCCAGGAGAACGTCCACATACATTGGCCTGACAGCGCACTTTAAAACTCACATTAAATACATAAATAATTAAAAACCCTAAAAACACCCCCTACACGTGCAGCAGGCACACCCTAACTGCAGGCTGCAAAACAACTGCATCCTCAATCCACACAAAAATGAAACCACCTCCAAGGCCCCGACCCAAATCACCCTCAGGTACCACCCCAATGCATGTGATACATTGCCATTCCAATTTCCACAGACCCATAAATAACGCTCGCCCTCCTTTACTCCACCACAGGGTCCGATTCAAACGACGAGCTCCAGGACACCCCTACCAGCACACCTGCAAAGAGGGCCAAGACCAACGGCCAAAGACCCTCCACCTCAGCTGCACGCATCAAGACACGGCAGCAGCACAAATCAAGTGGCAGCACACAGGAGGGAACATCAACAGGCACCCCAGCAGCCAGCATGCCCACAACAGCACCACCACAGGTCCCCCCAATGGATGCCACAGAAGGCACTGCCTCTGGTGGCAGCAGCACCATAGGTGACACCCCATTAATGGCAGCATGCTCCGACACAGAAGACGGGGATGTCGAAGTAAGATCCATCCATGACCTGTCTCAATCCCCCTGTTTGTTTCATCCCGTACACCATGAGGATACCACGCAGGGGCACCCACAAGACGACGACTGGCCATCCCCCACAAGCCCTGTGGCAAGGCAACATGGGGTGACCTGCCCCTCTGTGACACCACCGCAAATGGCCATGGCACAGCAGAGGCAACAGTCCCTCGACCAGGTGATCGTGCAACAGCAGCAACTGGCCACGTTCCTCAAGGACCATGCTGATGAATGTGGGGGTACTAAGGCAGCCATAGAAACATCAACTGAGACGCTTAGGGCAGAAATGGAGAGAAGCACCGAGAGCCTGAGAGTACAAATGGAGAGAAGCACCGAGAGCCTGAGGGGGGAACTGCATGCGACGTCCAAAGACGTATGTGCTGAACTTGCCGCTGTGCGCCGTGTGCTCACTGAGCTCTCACAAACCCTTAGGGGCATACATGGACGTGAGCAGGCAGAGACATCATCCGTTGCAAGTTCCGTCCAGGGCAGCCCCCAACGTAGATCTGGGAGGAACCTGCGCTCCACAGGCAGGGGTGCCCCTGATACCCGGAGAGGGGGCTTGCAATAGCGTCTGCCCACTGACAATGAGCATCTGCGGACACTGGTGTTCGGGGGGGAGGTAGGAGGGTGGAGGGGGTGTGTTGGGCTTACTTGGGTGGCGGGTCGATGGGGTGTGTAACATAATTTCACATATGCTATAAACATTTCACATTCATCCAATGAGATGTGTGGACATTGATCTTTGTGTACGAGGCCTTTATAGGCGTACAGTCCATATTGTGCATGTTCCAGACACACACAGTGCCACAAGTCCCGTGTCCATGTATCAGCCACCAGGCGTGAGTGCTAGAAGCATGAATCTATGATACTCTGACGAATTTCACGGCCCTCCTGTGCCTCGCGGACTCCTTGAGGTGCTGCCACATCCCCACCCTCATCATGCCCATCTTCAGGTGCTTGCAGTTCTGCGTCAGGGGGCATGGGCACATTTCTACGTACGCACATGTTGTGTAGCATGACACATGCCATGACCATCTTTGCAACCTTCTCATGGCGGTACAGGAGTGCCCCGCCAGACCTGCTGAGGCAGCGGAAACGAGTCTTCAGTAGGCCGAATGCCTGTTCTATGACTACACGGGTACGTGAGTGGGCATGGTTGTAGTCCTCCTCAGGCTGGTTCTGTGGGTTCCGGAGTGGTGTAAGGAGCCATCTCTTCAGTGGATACCCGGCATCACCTGTATGTGGACAATAAAGGACGTTTGTGGAATGACATTGCTACGTACGCACCCCCCCCCTTCCTGCCAGGTCATTGCCGCATCACATACCCCACATTATCATGCATGAAATGAGACTCACCGAGTAGCCAGGATCTGTTCCCTGCGTGTCGCTCCATGTAGCGTGGTATTGTAGAGTTCCTCAAGACCATGGAATCATGGGTTGATCCAGGAAATCGGACACAACAATGTGTAATGATCCTGTTGGAGTCAGACACCATTTGTACATTAAGAGAATGAAATTGTTTTCGGTTGCGGTACTGGGCCTCCATGGCATGTGGGACGACCAATTCCACATGGGTGCAGTCGATGGCACCAATGCAACCCGGTATGCCGGCAAGTGCATGGAATCCCACTTTTGTGTTCGTAATTTCCTGCTCCGAGCGTGGTAGAGAGATGTAGTCGCCTGCGTGCTTCAGGAGGGCATCGAGCACTTGCAATAGTGTCCGTGAGAACAGTGGCTGTGAAATGCCATGCAACTGTCCGACTGTGTGCTGGTAGGTGCCTGTGGCCAGGAAGTGGAGTACAGACACCACCTTCAGTAGGGGTGGGATGGCGGTAGGGCTATCTATCATGCTGACAAGGTCAGCCTGTGTCATGTCCACAATGGCGGTTATGGTGTCCCGGTCCAAACGGTAGAGGGTGTGGATCTGCTCAGCAGTGAGGTTGAACGGATGAGCTCGGAGGCGTGGGATTGCGGGCTGCCTGCGTGGTGGTAGTGGCTGTGCTGGTGGGCCTTGCTGGCCCTGCCTTGCCCTCCTCCTCCTCCTGCGTCTCCTCTGTGCGGCCGGTTGTTGTAGTAGTTGGTGTTCATCTTCTTCTTGGAGTTGGAGTACTTGCAGTGCTATCAGGTCCCCCAGGGCCAACATCGCTAGTCCTGCCGGTAGCATTTTGGAGCGGGTGTGGTTGTGGGAGGGGGTTGGGTGTGCAATTTATGTGTTTTCAGGCTGTATAGCCTCCACCTGTGGTGATTCATTCCACCTGTGCCAGCTGCAATCCCCTTTGGGCGAGCACCGTACCGAGGTTCACCGACGGGCGGGGCGTCCCATTTGTGAGTGTAGCCAGTTGCCATTTACACACACTGCCGCACTACATGGATGGATTTGTGGTTTCATGCGGTCACAGATGCCTTTTCGACGTGATGTTGCAAATGAGGAATTCGAAGGACAGCGCTTTCGGTTTTCAGCTAGCGGCGAGGAGACGCCCACAGGTCTGACTGCAAGTATAACGTTCTATTGTTTAATGTCCTTGGGACAGGGGCCATGGCGAGTATGCTATGATTGATATGAATAGTATGGGATGCGCAATAGCGTAGTGGACAAAAAGGCAGGACGTTCCCAAATACATGTTACTTCACAACACTAGAATTCCGGGCTGGAGAACAGTGGATTTTGCAGACTGCATTACGCACAGACTCAATGGAAGTTTCAAATGTGATGTGAGTAAATAATCAGGCGTTTTCATACCGGGATGAGGGAATGATGTATGGATGCATGGACAGATGATTTGATGGAGAGTTTGCCATGTACAGGGCTTTTTGGAATCTATCCGCCACCCCTGCGCTATGTCATGCAGAGCTGCCATAGTGGGACCATCGTCTTTCTGCCCTTGTTGAACCCTCCCTGTCTCGACGCGCCTTCAGGCACTTGTGTCTATGCACGTTACTAATCCCATCTGATGGATTCTGTCTTCACAGACGCATGCACACAAACACTCGTTTGTAATGCTGTTTTCACCTCGATTTTTATGGTTGTGATTCGCAAGTGATTTTTGGGTGGGTATATTCCTTTTGAGTGGGCTAGCATGCATATGGCTGTAGATTTAGTGTGATCATTGAAGTGAGTTATACAATTGTAGTTCTGATGCCCATACTATTCTTTTTCATTTCATTTGGGTGACAGGTATCTCCTCCCCTTTTGCCGCTGCCATCTGTACGCCACTCCTGCAGATGGCTTTTACTCCGGACACCTGCTGCTTCGTGTCAATCAGTGGAGCACCATTACGATCTTATGGGATGATCGCCAATGGGCCACATGCCCTTACGCAGTGCTAGTGGCTAGGAGCAACATATCGTCCTTTCTGCTGGACTAGTGCCTACCTGATGGGACGGCCCTGTGGTTCTAGGCGCTTCCGTGTTGCCTTTTTGGACGTGAGTGTAGCCCCTGTGTACCATGATGGAACAGGGCGTCACACAAGCAGAAGCTGGTCATTTCTTGCGGATGCAGCCCACAATACTGGAATGTATTTAGGAGTTCATGACCTAATGGCTGTATGGCCCTTGGTGGTTTTGTGGTGCATTAAATGTCTATTCTGTTTTTGTTTGTCTCATTTTTCTGGTCATGTTGCTGTACTTGGACCTTCAAATGCCTGTGCTGCATCAGTGCGGCAATGGTGCCATGGCAGATATGGATGCCCACTCACAAGGCACTTGGAGCCCCTGGATTCATTTGTTTGTTGGCATGCATGGGTGACTTGTTCATTTCACTGGTTGCATAGTGTGACTTCATTGCACCTACGAGGAGTTGTGCAATGTGGCCAGGGAGTGGTGTACGGGCACTCAGTAGGGCCGTTTACGGTTGATTCGCGATGCCGTACTTCTCACCATGGCGGAATGGTACTTTCCGCCATGCTTGATGGCGTTAGGTACATGTCCGCTAGGGTCGGAATTCGCGTACCATTGCGCCATGGTGGTAATTACGGTTTGGCATGGCGCGCGTGCGCGTACTTGGTGCAGTTAGCGTTGGCGTTCGCTACGGTGTCGCTAATGGCATCGTACTTTACGGTGACGGGTCGTAATCGCACCGAGCGCTATTCGATGGCGGTATTGCATTTCCGCCATCGTTTTTCGATTTCCGCCAGGGTCGTAATGAGGGCCAAAGTCTGGCGTAAGGGCGATAACCATTAGGTGTCTCATTAGATCGAATTTGTCATAGTCGTAGCTGCTTTCTAAAGTATGTACATGGATAGCCATGCCTGCGGCACAGGTCCACTAAAGTGATGAGTTTATACATACCTTAGCCTCGGGGGGAGCTTATCTTTTATCTCGTTGTGTGATCTGGTCATCTGTGTAAAGAAGACAGGCTACCCTCATATGCTAATTCTAGGCACTATAAACCGGCTGTCCAAACCGCAGATAGACCAGCTATTTTATACCGTCTTCTTAGCATGGAGGCCAGGATGCCCAACGATCTTGAGTCATAGGATTTTCTAGCGCAATAGACCAGATACCCTTATAGTCGTATTCTAAAGTTTCATAATAGGCTAACATTGGGCCTCTTCTGCTGCAGTATCAAGGGTACCTATATATATCATTACAAGTTATAGTGGCTGATTTATAGATCTTCTAATTGCAAAGACTGATTACCATCATATATCGTCTAGCATAATGGATGGGATAAACATTATGAGGTGCTACCAAGCTGTCCACGCCTCGATCTGTCCAGGTACTGCAACTAGTTTACCCCTCAATCTGTCTAACCTCACAGATCTTTAAGTGAAATACTTGTGCTAACCATCCCATTCTCTTCTAGAGCTGTACTTGTGAAGGTCCTTGCATTTGCAATGTGCCATTGGCTTGAGGTAGTTGGTTCTAAGTTCATCTGTAAGGCTGCATTATCTCTAGATTGGAGCAGGGCATGTGGCTTACTACATATTATAGTTGTAATAGACAGGTTTTTTTCAAAGCTCTTTGCTGCAATCTCCTTTGATCTTTGACACGAGTAGCAATACCAGTATGGGTCCTCTAGGTGTGCAGATGATGTGGGGTGTAATGGTGGGAACCAGTGCTTATTTCATGCCCTGAGTGGCTACCCTTGGAGGTGTGGTACATGAGATGGGGTCTGGAAATTGTGTGATGGACTTGATTGCAAAATATAAGTTAACGGCAAAGAAAGGTGGTCTTACTGGAGGGTTTCATTGTATTTCTCTGACAAAACGGATTTAATTATAGTTGTAACTGCTATGAAGGCATTTTGGGGTCTGCAACAACTGCTGCATCACTTCTACAGTTAAGGAAGGAGCTCAAGACCCTCCTCTTCAAGGAATGGTTCCTCCCTAGCACCTAGTCTATTTACTCCCCACCATACCTGAGACTGGTTGATCTGATCCCCACTGTTTCCTCCCATGGATACTTGTGGATCCATTGATGGCAATTGCCCCGCTCCCCTGTTGTTAGATCCCTACTCCCTTGTTTCTCTGCTCCCTACCCCTGCTCTTCCCCCTATGATTGTAAAGCCCTCCATTGCTTCCCGAAGCTAGGTCCATGCTCAATAAATGCCCTTATAATTATAACATTAATAATAACTTCTACTTATTCTAGAAATAGTGCACATGAGGTGGCCGTTTAGACGTTTCTTTCAGAGTCAATAATAATGACTTGTTTTTATTGCTGTACACAAGTACCATAATCTTTCAACGTATAATAGAACACATGCAAAAATAGAAGTAACAGAAGTACAATGGCCAGAATTTAAAGATAGAAATATGATGGCCACAATAACCACTATCCATTCACAAGGTCGAGGAGGAGAATCAATGAAATGTTTATGCAGCACAATCATGTTGTCATACACATGCTCCTTTTCCTCTCTATACTACTACACAATTGTATCCAACATTTCCAATATTGCATTTAAATGTAATTTGCAAAATTACATAAGCATTTTATGCTGAATGACTCCCTGTGCCACAATGCTATCCACTATTATTTGGAATTTGTAGAGAGGTAGATGTACAGTCATTTTTAGAGCTCACCCCCTCACCTCTGTCATACTGGAAGAATAACAAGAAAGCACTGTGTTTGACACCTAGTATCATCCCAAAACCCCATCAGAGACATGAGAGACGTTATGAGCTCAGACAACCATATCGAATGTATCCCCAAACTGATTTGGCAGATATGAGCCTGCAGACACCACTGGACATAGAATAACGATAAATAAAGTCTGATATAAGGACGCACTGAAACCAACATATGAATATCTAACGAATGAAGATGTGACTGAAGTCACAAAGTAAACATATGTGAATATGAATAAAAAGTATATGCACTAAGAAGATAAGTAGCAAGAGATATAATAGATGTATATACACAAAGAAACGCAAAGTAGAGAAGATAATGTAGAAGCTTGCTAAAGTAGGAAACAGTACGCGGGTAAAGCAACCATATTGGGAAAATGAACGTCAGCATTCCATAAAAGTAAGCAATAAGCCTTGAGAGGGGAAAGTCCAAGGCTGCATAGCTGACAGGCACTGGAATAGAGATTTTTGTAAGAACAAAGGGTATTTACTTGACTCAGAATCAAGGATGTCATAGCAAGAAGCAACTGCAAGACTTGAAACGAGTCGAAGAGGATAAGCTACATACGCAGGACATATTTCTTTTAGATTAAATAAAGGAGTGAACATTTGCGAGTGCCAAGTATTGTTCAATCAAAGATGTAGAAAGCCAGAATGTAGCAACCAAGTGTCGAGAAGCCAAGGAGAGTAATCACACCTAATATAATTGAATCAAATAACATTTAATAGAAGGACAAAATGGACAAAATCATGGTCTCCTCACACGTGATTCAGGACTGGAAAACAAGGCCTATTGATAAGGCTCCAGATGAAGATAGCAATGTACCTTCATTCCCTTTAAGGTTTTGAGGCAGAGAACAGTCAGCAAGGTCAACTACTAAGAAG
The DNA here is from genome assembly GCF_040938575.1 of Ambystoma mexicanum. Lineage (NCBI taxonomy): Eukaryota > Metazoa > Chordata > Amphibia > Caudata > Ambystomatidae > Ambystoma > Ambystoma mexicanum. The sequence continues at coordinate 1,580,761,121 of NC_090929.1, read as the reverse complement.
AAGCCTTGGGTTAGGGCATAGGCTAATTAGCTAAGAAAGGCAGTTGTCTGACGTTTCCTTGCACCTGAGTTTTGTTACTTACGTGCTGCTAACAAGCTGAATGTTTAAGGTTGGTAAGAGAGTGCCAACCAGTCATGAGGGCCTATGTAATGGTGGACCATACATTGTTGCAGACTCCTATCTGCTGCTGGTATTATGTTATTATCAGTATTTTACGTAATTAGAGGCAGTTCAATGTGTGCCTACCTGATAAGAGGCATCCAATGATGATACTAACACCAAACTATAAGTATATGTTTCCCTTAACCAATCCCTCACCCAGTAGGATTTTGCTGTTAGCCACTTAGGATAACATCATAGCTGAAGTATATTGAGGTGTAATACCTCTTGTGTAACAGAAATGCATTGAGAATGTGTGAGATGCAATTGGTTTCTTCACCATGTTTCCATACTTTATTTGGGCCTCATATAATTTATTGTGGTAATCCCATCAGCATGTGGAAGGCTCCAGGTGCTATTGCACAATTGTATTAATTAATTTCTTTATTTTGAAAAGCATTGTTCTTAATTTCATACAATGCATATTTTATTAATTTAGCTGTGTGTTTGCTCTTTTTTTATTAGAAATGTATCCATTACTTGAATACACATAAATCCAATGACATTAATGTAACAAAATGAACACTGAAACATACACATGTTCAAACAACACTTGAATGAACCAAGAACCATGTGTTGTGAATACCTCTACACACCTGACCTAAAACACATTTTGACTCAGGTTCTAAAGTGAACAAAACACCAAAATGTTGTGAGAACCACTAGACACTCAGAATAACACAAGTTTTGACTCAGGGTTTGTGAATACCACTAAACACCCAAAATAACACACATTTCAATTCAGGGTCGCTCTTTGCATGGATTGGTTAGGCAATTGTCTAGGATAGCCCCTGGCGTTTAACCTGGACGCAAGAATGTGTGTGTGTACATGGCAATCAATGAGGGTGGAGGCATTTTGACGGAATCTCAATTATTATCCAGAGGGGAGATTTGGTTAAGGGACACCGGATGATAGCTCCTATAGTGCAGGACAGTGTGTTAATCAGTTGGTTTCTTTAAAAAGGTACATTGCAATTTGACATTCTCATTATGAATATTCAGATCCAAAAAATGGATCTCATGTGTGCTGTATATCATTGTGAATTGGTTGTGGGGGTCACAATCGTTGATACATTGTAAACATTCTTCAAATGTTGTGGGGCTGCTTTTCCAAATGTAAATAATGTCATCTATACACCTTTTCCATGTATAGATGTTTTGGAAGTAGGGATTATAAGAAGAATAGATGTGCATGTCTTCATGTCATGCCATATATATTATGGCAAGGCATGATGCAAAGGTGGCACCCATTGCGGTCCCTCAACCCTGTTGCTAAAACATGTTGTCAAACTGAAAGACATTTCTGGTAAGTGCAATATGTAAAAGGTCAATGATAAATTATTTGGGTACCCTTTGCTTTAAATCATAATGCATTACTTGATTCTGGAAACATTCTAACGCCTGCTGTTGTGGAATGCTAGTCTATAGTGCTGTAATATCCATACTCACTAATAATTCCTCTTGTGGATTAAAGGATTCCTGTTCAAAACAACTGATTGTGGCCATTGTGTTGCAAAGCTATGACTGGGAAAGAATGCTGATTGGTTTAATAAAATGGTCAATGTGTATGTGTAAAAGTTTACATTTTAATTTCACCAAATACAAAAACATAAAATGAAAACAAATAATAATAAAATAAAATGGTCAATAAACAAAGGGCCAGCCAGGTGGATTCTCAGGATTTGTATGTATGTGTGGAATTGCATAGAACATTGATGTTCTCCCTTCTGGATTATTTAAAAAATGAATTTTTTGTTGGGAAATCCAATTCCTATTGAGACCAAACTCTGTTGTCTCCAAAATGTCCTGCTTAATGGCCAGTGAAGGTTCCATATCTAGTTTAAAATAGTTATCCCAATGTCCAAGAAGTTCCATTACCATGTCGAAATATTGGTCCATGGTCTGGACTACAATACCCCCATCCTTGTTCGCCTATTTTTGGACCAAGTCCAAATTTGAACTCAAAGTTTTAAGGGCAGCACGTTCTTGATTTGTGAGGTTATGTCTAATATTGTACTTTTTGGTTTTTAAGCTCTGAATTTCCTTTAACAAAAACCTTTCAAATGTCACTATCTCCTTAGGCATTTTGGTTTCCATTTGTGCAAATGTGGATTTCGGGTGTAGGCATGTATCGTCTTTATCTTCAGATGCCTTATGGTTCTTACAATGTACCTTGAGCCGTATAGTTCTAAAGAATTTCTGTATTTCAGCATCCACCCCAAACCAATGAGTAGGGTTGGTCCTAACGAGAGACAGCCCCTTGGCTAATACTGGATGTTCATCTTGGGTCAATTTGGTGCCAGAAAGAATGAATTCCGGCAACTCAAGGTCCATATTTACCATTGCATGCATCCTTTGTATGGTCGGAACATTCTGGGTCCCTGAATCCAGAATGGTTAAGCTTGTTTGGTGCATCACATGCGTCCTCTGTGGTCCCCTCGACCTATAAACAGCCTCTGTGGTCCTCTTCCCTCTTTAGAGCTATACTCACTGTCATCCCATGGATCTTCTCCTGTGGAATCTGAGCTAGATAAACCAGAGAATGTGACCCACCGTCTATGTGGTCTAAATGTGTTGTACTGTGGTTACACTCCCTCGTTATATCTATTCTCTAAATAATGTTCTGCAAGATACAGAAATGCCAACTCTAGTTTTAACTCTTCAATGTCCCTAGCTATATTTTGGAACTATTTAGTCATTGGTGGTTTTAAATTGATCTAATTCAGAATGTAAATCTTGTAATGTGTCCCTAGCATTGCCAAGTGCTGTATTATCACAGAACTTCCGTTCTTCTCTGTCAAGTTCTCTTTTGATTGTATCACACATCTTTTGAGCTGTGATTTTAGTCAACACCATTAACTCTCTGTGGCACTTTGTTGCAATATGACTAAAATCGGTGCGATATTCTAGATCATTCCAAAAAAATGTCCTCTCTATAGGCTGTAGGAGATATTCTAAATATTGGCCTTGACTCAAAGTCATTCAGGAGTACTAATATTCATGTTAAGGCTAAATGTACACATCTTTGAGTCAGCAAAAAATGGAAAGAGCAAAATTATGCATAAAACAATAATTAAGCTATTCACTTTGAGCATCAACTTCTGCATGGACTTTCATGGAGGAAAACAAGGATGCATAATATGATTAAATGTTTCATCCAATTATACAGCATGCTTTGCAACATGTAGTTCTTTAAATTCTTGCTGCAGTCTTCTGCATACACACACAGGAACTAGGAGACAACACTTTACAGGTTCTTAGAAGTTGTTTTTCTGCTAAGGTTTTTATTAGCCAATTACACTATAAATAAATAAATAAAATAAAAACAATGCTGTTAACCAGCTCAGTGACAACCAAAGTGATGTGGTTGAAGCAAGGCAATCAATTAAAATTAAGAGGTGTGCTTCAAATGCAAAAGGAGCAGATCTGGAACTGTAAGCATAGTTATAAAAAGTAGTGGAACAATACATATAAAAAGCAGAAGTGAAAGTCAGTACCCATTCGTTTTCTGCTCATTTTAACCTCAGGTGATGACAATCGCTTACATCACACATATTCCAAGATTTCTCATTTCAATAGCCTGCAACGATGATGCTAGAATAGATCTAATAACATATTGGGCCTCAACACATGGAAGGCGGTAAGGGTTAACGGTTACCGGTAATGGTACCGGTGACCGTTAACCCTTACCGCCTGATCACGAGGTCCCTTTGCGGGTTGGTACTTTAACGCCTGCTTTTTTAGCAGGCGTTAAAATCCATCCCGCAAAGGGACCAGGGTGCTAATTACAGTACCGCAATTTGCGGTACCGTAATTAGCACCTTCCCCATTCCCATTATGCCCTATGGGTGTCACATCGCGGGGAATCTGGCGGCTGTGGAATAGGTGGAGACTGCGTCCGCCTTTGCTGGCACCATCACGTACAATGAAAACGTGAGGTGTCGGTCTAGTTGTTCCTGCAGCCTCCCGACACCGGTATTTATACATTTCACTTCCGGGGTCGGGTTGCGTTGCAACGTACAGTTTTCGTTCTGTCTCTTGCCTGCGCTTTCTCCGTTTGGAATTCCCTTTCTGATTATCACTGTTTTCTTACATTTTTTTCCTCCCCGCCTGTTTTTCTGATCCACTTAATATTCCCTTCCACCCTCCCGTCTTCCGTGAGTGCGCTTCCCTTCGTTTCTTTCAGTTTACTTTTTCCTGGCTACCCTGGTTCCTTCCTCCCTCGCGGAGTTTGTTCTCCTTCCTCTCTCCTTCTTTTCTCTCCACTGATTTCCCGGTTCCGACTTTTGCCTGCATATCGGATCGCCCTGCCTCGCCCATTCCTGCTTGGATTTACCTGTTGCTCCTCCCGTGTATCAACCACTGCCTGTTATTCGGATTGCCTTGCCTACCATTTCTGGCTGGAGTACTTAAGGGTTCACTCTTTCTGAGTACCGCTATCTGCCTTTCTTGTCAGCACTTCCACCCTCGCTGTGTTGGATCCGTTCCTACTTCACTACAGTATCCTTTGGAGTCATAATACTCGAGCTCTCTTCAGCTGCGGAATCTCATCTTTTCTGGGTTTTTTTATGCCTTTGGCTTTTTCCCCAGTACTCGGCGACTGCGGAGGGTTGCCACAGATCACCCTTTGGGTGTCGCTGTGGCGTCCTACCTTGGTCGCCTTCATCTGCAAAAAAAAGGAGTAAAGACTCGAGCAAAAGACAACCCAACGCTGTCACAACGCCGGAAACTTCAAGGTGAGGTGGAAAGGGAGGAAGGGGAGTCGGGGGCATATTCGGAAGAAGAGGATAAGTTAGACCAAACTGACAATGGGGCAAAAATGGGAATGGGGAAGGGCAATGGGGGAAGGGGGAATTACCGCCCCGCCAACCTTGGAATAGGGTGGTAAGGTAAGGCACCCTTTCCTCCAAGGCGGTGCCGGTATTTTACCGGCATGGACCAAGGTGCTACTAGCACCTTGGTCCACCGCCTACCGGGTAATGAGGCCCATTGTCCTACCTTTACTGAGATGGTAAGTTAGAGCAGCCAATGACAATTAGACATGTAAGTCTACCCACAGAAAGATATTCTCTAAACTCTAGTTGCACCAAAGTCAAATTGTCTGCACCCTGGTACACATCAGATCCCTTTAAAAGAGATCGTGCAAGAACGGCAGCTCAGAGGAGCTCTCATCCCTGATATCCATGTGTCCCCAACACAAACTTATTATCTCTGAGACTAAGTCGGCTTACTACATTTCCAACATTGGGAAAGCCTCTAACACGAGCAAAGCCTTATTCAAAGTAGTCAAGCACTGCTCCCATCCCACGCCTGACCGAGGTGCTGACTTCACAAGAAAAATGCATTGGAGTAAACACATTCTTCATGAGCAAAATTGATAAAATCAGACGTCACATTGATGGCTCAAACTCATACAGAGCCATTCTAGCTATCCCCCTTTGTACTACCCTCCTGGACATACTTCACCCTCCTTTCTCCCAAGGATCTCTTAGACATACTCGCTTCACTCAAACCCACTACTTACACAGACAACTTCCTCTCAGCCTCCCTCATTAGACAGCTCACTGGTCCAGCACTTGACACACTCCTTGGCATTGTGAATGCCCCCTCAGTGAAGGTGCATTCCCAAACGTGTTGAAGACAGGTCTCATCTCATAAAACCCTTGCTTGACCCAGAACACCTAGCCAACTACAGACCCATCACAAGCCTCCCATTCATCAGGAAGCTTATTGAGAAAGTAATTCTGACCCAACTACTTGCAACATCGAGCAACCTGACCTCCTCTGAGTTTACCAGTACAGTTTATGCCCCAAATGCAGCACTGAGACTGAAACCATCCAACTGGTGGTTGATCGTTCAGAGTCACCAACACTAGGGACTTGTGTTCTGTTAGTTCTCTTATACCTCTCAGCTGTCTTTGACACAGTTGCCCACCAAATAATCCTCACCCTCCTCGCTGACAGGATGGGCTTCTCTAGAACTGTCCTAAAATGGTTTGCATCCTACTTATCCGGTAGGTTCCAGGTCATACAGATAGGCTTGTTCAAATCCAACTGACTCTCAGTCACATGTGGGGTCCTCCAAGGGTCCATTCTCTCCCCAATCATCTTCACTCTATACATGGAACCCTTGGGGGTTCTCATAAATGACCCCAACATAGTCATCCAGCAGTACGCTGATGACACTTGTACCTTAAGGTCAGTCGCCTCCACAAATGCCTGGCTGCTATCCATAAATGGATGTCAAACACTTAACTTAAACTGAATCCGACCAAGACCAAATTTGTCCTCATCTGACCCCCCCCTGCAAAAAACAACTTGTGCAACAATGGCTGGCTGACATGTTCCTGGAAGAATTTACCCCTTATCTTCTAAACTTAGTTAAATTCCTGGGCGTCATTGTTGACAGAAGCCATTTCTTTCAAAAACACATATGCAAATGGCACAAACCACATAACTAGCGATCCTCACACTCTGCAAAATCAAACCCTTAATTTCCCTGAACAAATTCTGTATGGTAGTCCAAGCCCTCAACATCTAACACATTGATGTGGGAAATTAATTCCTTACTGGGCTTGCAGCAGCACACCTGCCCCCCCTCAAAGCATCACACCATGCTGCAACCCGCCTCATTAAAGGTGCCCGCAAATTCAACCATATCGCTCAAACACTGCGCATGCTTCACTGGCTCCCTGCAGGGATAATATGCAAGAACACCTGTTTGCCCTACAAAGAAGTCTTAAATGGAACATCAACATACTTTGTGGCTAAACTCCACACCTCTAGAGGCTCTTGCAACTAACATTGCAAAACTATCAAAAGGTTGGAGTTTAAGATAGCCCACAAAGAAAAGACTTGCAAGTAACCCTTCTCCTGCCACACCCGACCATCTGGAATTCAATCACGGTAGAGGCTAGATATCCCCCTCCCATACTCCAGTTCCGGAAAAATAAAATGGTGACTCTTTCAACAATACCTGCCGGACAAATAAAAATCCCTCTCACCCTCCACCAACAGCAATGTGTTACTGTATAAAATACCACAAATGCCAAGCACAATTCTGCCCCAATCCTATTGCAGAGCACTCTGCTGCTATTGAGCTAGGTTTCCCCTTATAAGCAATAAAATAAAATAAAATAACATAAAAAAATGGTTTTCACATGTCTGGTAGGGAATGTTCAGAGCTGCATGAGCACACCAATGAATCAATAATTTGGAAATTAATATAAAGAATGCCCACCACTACTAGCTTCTATTATTTCTTGTTTTGTAATGTGGTGTACAGACTGCAATGATGTATTATTATTATGAATTAATGTGATTAGTTTATATTAAAACTTTACATGTGAGTTATACAGTATATGAAACATAAATGAATATAAAACAAAATTCATCGCAATTCCTCACAAGTCATCATTAAAACGTACTTCAAAATGTACAGTGTGTAATAATAAATAAATGCAATTATTTATGAGCTGTAAGTATACATAGAAAAAACCACACAAAACAGGCAATACTAGAACTAGCAATGAGTCATTGTTAAGCAATAGAGGATGGTATGATAGTAAACACACACAGTTAACACGTGGTAGCAGAGATGTCATTAACAATAGCAAACTAATGGTAATGATGGTGCTATTCAATATTAGCTGTAGTAATTATCCCCGGTGCAATTATACTAGTCTTTTAGCATTGCAAAATCAATCGGAGCAAGGGGTTAGAGAGTGCCTTGATAGCAGGAGGCCAGCGAGCAGAGGTTCATATTAGGGAAAACAGCATATCTGAGATCGATTGAGATGCTTAATTGCGCTAGAAAGTACTGTAATATACAGGGCCCTGCTTTATTCAATATGTACTTGTGTCTGTATGAAATAAAAAAGAAAACTACATGGACAATTACTTGGAATAATGTTGTTAACATTTGCAATACTAGTTTGACTGTGTTATCTTAGGGTGTGCAATCCTCACCGGCGGCTGATTGCCGAGGTCCAATGCTTACTGGAAATGCCACAGTAAGAGAGTGCAACAGGATTATGGAAATCTCATACTGGGAGATTTTTGGGAATGTGAAGATTACTGGGACCTTACTGAGAATGTCATGTTTACTGGGAATGTCAAAGTGGAGGCTTGCTGTGTATGTCAAACTGAGAGCCATTTTGTAATGTCACGGTTACATTGAAAGTCAAACTGGGAGCTTAGTGGGGATGTCAACTGAGGCCCTCCATGTGAACATCAAGTATCTGTATTTTCACTTGGTTTATTTCAAATTCAAACTCGTCTGAGTGGCAACACAGCACTGAATATGGGTATCAGCAAATCGTACATGCAGCATTGGTGATACCAGCGCCATGCTTTGATGACTGCAGACATGGGTTCATGGGCTATCTGAGGCACTGTCTGAACCATGAGGTCTTCAGTTCTTTCCTGAGCTGTAGTAATGGCAGACACTGGTGGCTCTGTGGTGTGGTGGGTGTGGGCTAGCTGAGGCACTGTCTGAACCATAAGGTCTTCAGTTCTTTCCTGAGCTGTAGTAATGGCCGCCACTGGTGGCTCTGTGGTGTGGTGGGTGTGGGCTAGCTGAGGCAACGTCTGAACCATGAGGTCTTCAGTTCTTTCCTGAGCTGTAGTAATGGCAGACACTGGTGGCTCTGTGGTGTGGTGGATGTGGGCATGCTGAGGCACTGTCTGAACTATGAGGTCTTCAGTTGTTTCCTGAGCTGTAGTAATGGCAGACATTGGTGGCTCTGTAGTGGGGTGGGTGTGGGCTAGCTCTGGCACTGTCTGAACCATAAGGTCTTCAGTTCTTTCCTGAGCTGTAGTAATGGCAGACACTGGTGGCTCTGTGGTGTGGTGGGTGTGGGCTAGCTGAGGCAATGTCTGAACCGTAAGGTCTTCAGTTCTTTCCTGAGCTGTAGTAATAGCAGACACTGGTGTCTCTGTGGTGGGGTGGCTGTCCATGGTAAAGGTGCACTGCAGGAGGTGACCTGCTTTCTGGTCTTTTCCTTCACGCGTTGTTTGGTTTTCATCCGAAAATGTGCTGAAACCTGGAGATGCTTAGAATTTTAGATTAGCAGAGTGGTGCTTAGGTCCACATTAAATTAAAGATATATGTGGTACCAATATTTATCCTGAAAGTGGGGGTGTTGTGTTCAAAGTTCCTGATCCTGGAAATTATTCTTGCTGATATCTGTTGTATTGCTTTGGCATGTGTAACGGCAACATTGGGCAATTTGCCAGGAGAGCATCCCCCCCAATTAGATGTGATACTACGAGAGATTGGACAGTGGTGCCGAATTGAATTTAGGGCTGAAAGAAGAGTATCATGTTGTGCAATAGTGTAAGGTGATGACAAGTTGCTCTTTTATTTGGTGGATACTCTGTTTCGATCAAACCGGGCAGTCGATTGAAAAGCACTTTGATTTGGCCCTCAGTAGTAAATTCAACATGAAACCTTTCAGATTCATGACTGGGTTTTCGAAACTCTGTTTGGGTTGAAATGAGATTTAGATATTTGCTCATTATTCACTCTTTGAATAGTGCCAGACAATGTTTATTTATTTATTTATTTATTACATATATGTAACGCCCAGACCCCGAGCATCACATCGTTGGTGCAGTAGAGGAAAATGTCACAGGATGTTTAGTCATTTTTGTCAAACAGCCACGATTTTACCTGTTTTTTAATGTTATCTAGGACTGCTCATTTCTAATAGACGGTGGCAAAGAGTTCCAGAGGGTGAGCGCTGTGACACAGAAGCTGACGCCACCTGCTCTCTTCATTCTGTAGCGATGAATGAGTAGTTGAGTTACTGGTTTCTGATCCTAGTTTGCGCACATGTTGTTTCGTGGCAATAATGTTTTATTGGAGTAGTAGATAACATTAAATGTAACAGTTTGATTAGGTTTGAGGTGGAGTCACATATGAGGCACACCAGGCATGTGAGAGTGGTGGAATTCTCAAGGGTACCGGGCCATGCCAATTTTTGGAAAATCATGAGGCTTCCACTTACTCTCCCTGCTATTCACACAATAGGGGATGTACTCTGGTGGGAAGATAACATTCAGTGTGTTGGAATATGAAACGTTAAGTCTGGGATGAATCTAGCTCTCATATGTTGGGTGGTTGTCAGCAGCATGTTGAGTTCCAGAGTGGGAGTTTGCAAGCAATATTACAAAAAAGGTGGCAGGCACCCCTCTCTAGGAAGAACAAGCAATATGTTTCAAAGCGCTGGGGAGTATAAGATGAGTGGTAGACAATGGGACTGATATTAGGTGGTATGGACTGTGCACCAGGTGAAACTGTTGGTGGCTGTCAGATTTCTGGTAATGCCAATCCGACTATGCCTGCAACTGTGAGAAATGTTTTTCAAGCTTAATGTGAATGCCAAACTGGTGTTTCATTGACATTCAAACAGAAAGTACTTGGCATGTAATTCTTTCTGGAATGGCAAACCTTGATCTTACTTGGAATGGCAAACTGGTAGCTAACTACAGATTTCAAACTGGGAGTATACCGCACATGGTATGCTTACTGGGAAACTGTTATGAAATCCACTTGGTTGTAAAACATGTCTCTGCCTCCAGTTTACAACATACATTGGCTGTAGTCACTAAATTCCTCACTGCAATCACCGCTGCTGTACTGTATCCAAGCTTCTGTTGTGATCCGTCCTAATCTTTCAGAATGTACTCATACACACATTGTTCAGTTGTGAAACACTCCTTGAAGAGATGTGAATTTCCTTCTATTTAAAAAATGGAATTCCTGGGATCAGTTGAACTCAGTAGGTTTCAAGATCTTGTAAGAGGGGGCTACAAAATAGATTATTCCAGATGTTACATTGGTGTTCTCAAATTTCACACTACCTCAGCTCCAATCACAGAAATATAGGTGTTATCATTTTTAAATGTTAAAATCAATGTTGATCATAACTTTAAATCTTGCAGTGCCACTGTACATTCCTTTGGTGACGTGCAACTTAATATCCGTATTTTTTTTAATTATTATTATTACAGTGTAAATAGTTTATTACAAACTTTTCACTATTTCATTTCACATTTAAAAGTACAACTTAATAAAACTTATTTCCTATTCCTTAACTCTTCATTTTCTTTATCATTGTCATTCTCCAACTGGTTCGCCGTATTTCGAATCACTTCACTTTCGTCCCTTAGTTTCTTTAGTGCTGCTCCCAAGAATGTTACTGTTGCAAAGTTCAAGTTTTGTTGCGACATTCATAAATGAGTCCCCACCATTTCTACGCTTCTAGGCCACACAGGTCTATTATTTGATCGTACAAGCAGATCATCCTTCACGTACCAGACACCCAAATGGTGAGGTTTTAGTGTGAAGACACCAGATAAAACAGCGGGCTTCATTCCAAGTTTGGCGGAAGCCTCGATGGTAAAACTAGCAGGCTGACGCCGAACCTGAGAATTTTTCTGGCACCCACGAATGGGCAATTACCGGGTCATTACGGACCCGTCGGACCCGGTAATTGCCCATTTGCGGGCGCCAGAATAAAATGCACTGAATGGTGCCGGTGCATGCGACATGCTCTGCTCGCGGGTGCCGGTACGCCCACCAGGTCAGACCTGTCGGGCAGGAAGGCACCCGCGAGCAGAACTCGTAGTTTGCCTGTCCGGTAACAACGGTACCAGCAAGCTTACCGGTACCGTTGTTACCGGATCGGCAAACCTATAATGAGGCCCAGCATATTTAACAATGCCATAGGAGTTGTAACTTGGATTTTCATTTTGAAAAAAATCCCCATTCTGTCAAAGCATCTTCAGCACATAGCGGCCATCTACAATGATCACATACTTTCTTTGACTAATGCCTTTCCTGCTGATAAAGTCAAGGGGACTAATTGATGAGAACTGTATATCATTAACTCACGTTTATAAAGCAATACAGCTTTAAATGTAGAACGCCGCTAGACCGTGTTCCATGCACACAGTTTTGTGCCTGATGTGACTTAATTGAACTACTATTACTGCATTAACGATTTAAACAGGAAGGAACTCATTTTGTATGGGGCGTAACGTAAATGAAATATGTAAAAACCTTGCGTAAGGCCTTCCATTCACATCACAACTCATTTTCAATGAATTGTATGGTGGAGAGGAAGGGCAGAACGTAGCTTATGTTTCCCTCTCTGCCTTCCTTTCTGCCATACAACTACTCCAGCATTTGTGCCGGCATTGAGATTTTCATGCCGGTGCAAATGCCAGGGATTTCTATTGAGTTCGCCAGCTTGTTGCACCAGCAAAATGTTGGTGGAATCCATCTGAATCCATTGTGAACGCTGCCTGCCATGTCTACATGGCAAGCAGTGTTTCCTCAATTTGCATGGCAGAGTGCACAAGGGTGGCGTACAAGCATGTATGCTGCCCTTTGCCCTTCCTTTTTGCACTCTGCCATGCAAATGAGTAAATGTTGGCAGCGGGGACCAGTGAAAGTAAAATTGTACATGGAACAGGTTCCCACTGTCACATTACAGGTGACTTGAATATGAGCTCCAAAGTTTCATCTTGACTTAGCAGAACGTAATTGTTGCAAAGTTCAGCGATATTTGCTTAACAGATAATCCCTTAGAGTGGCATGTGTTATTGTGTTGAAAGACACTGATGTGGGGGGACGCTGTTGCGCACGGAGAAAATGGGCGCTTAAGCCCGAAGCTCCCGCGTCACCTTTACATCCTGCGCTTATAGATCCGCACACAGGCTGGCTGGCTTGCTGTAATTCGATGTGCAGGTTGCACTCGGGCTCATATGCGGATGGTGGAAATTTGAGTCCCCCACGGTGCTGCATTGCTGAGTTCTGCTCTCGCAAAGTTCCGCTGACACGGGCGGTGCTCCCGGGCCAACTCGCGGCTCCAGAGGAACTTACCCGACTGGCGTGGGTGCTGGTCGCTGAAGGCCGCTGTTGGGCGGAGCTATCTCCTTGGCGCCCGACTCTGATATCCTGCGGAAAAGACGTCGCAGGTGACTCGTCGCTGCGCTGGATGGTCTGACCGTGTCCCGGTCACTGCCTCAACCCATCGCTGCTGGGCTGTCCTACCCCCCTCGCTCTGGTGTTACGCGACTCCTGCCGGTGCTGGATCCGGACAACGCCGGACCCGACGAACCAAGTAAGCTGCTGCCGGGAGTGGGAGGAGGAGACACGGTGCCCTGGGGGGGCCGCGAGGGCCGCTCCCTCGTGGTTCTGAGTTTCTCCAGCAAACGTGGTGCCCCTGCTGGGCCGCTTACTTCCCTTTGAGCCCCTCTGCTTGGCTTGGCGGCAGGGGGCCGGCTATACCACACACATGGACTGATGAGCCCATGCTCTCACCTATTGAATTGGTGTGCTTCGGTTGATATACGGTTGCCGTGTTGCTGAATGCCGGTTACCCTACGAACAGCCGTTGTCAACTGGGTTGAACAACTGGGACTACTCCTGGATTCTCTCGCTCGTTTGGTGAGGCGGCATCTGGTGCTGGGTTGCAGAGTATCACTCGAGACCTCCTGATCTGGGGCTGTGGACCCCCTGATTTCTACCTGCCACTCTAGACCCACAGTCGCTTTGTAATTGGTCTGCAGTGCACCCTACATGTTGCCGGTGTCAGATCCTGGCTGGCTGATACGATTACTCACCCCCTCACTACAATTGCCACGCAGCCATTCTGGTTTTGCCCTGACAGCTGGGGAAGACCCCTGGGAGCCACTATACTGGTTGTTTTGCTGGACACCATATACATGGGAGGACACAATCCATCCTGGTCTTGCAATCCTGCGGTGGCGTACCGCCGCACTTAGTTGAGTTTCCCTTTGCCCGCTCCCTGGAGTGGGGGCCTCGACCCTACAGAGTTCCTGCGACGGACCCAATATACGCACAGACTCAATATAAACATGGTGGAGCTGAGCAAGTCAAACAGAGCCTCTAAGACCCCTGGTGGCAAAAAGAAGGGCCCTATGGACACATTCACCAATACTGCTAGCCACGCTGTGACAATTGGCACGCAGCCGGATGAGGGAGAACAGGGCGAACGGGATGTGTTGGACAGGGAGGATAAACTGGCCACGGTAGTTCAGAACAGATTCCTGGCTGTGAATACCAAGCTGGATGAGATTGTTGCTACCATAGGCTCCTTGAAGGCCAGAATCGATAAGGAGAGTGCGCTTGTCACTGAGGTTGAAGGCAGGATAAGTGCTAACGAAGATACTATTGGGCACCACAGTCAAGATATATCCTACATCAAAGACACGATGAGTAAGCTTCAGAGCAAGTGTGAGGACCTTGAATCCAGGTCCAGGAGGAACAATGTTCGCGTGGTTGGTGTGGCCGAATCCTTCGGCAAGGGCCAAATGGAGAAACATGTGGAAGAACTTTTCAAATCCTTATTTGGACCCGAGGCACTGTCCGAGCACTTCCTGGTTGAGAGAGCGCACCGCACCCTAGCACCGGCGCCCAAGTCGAGGGCACCGCCGCAAACAATAATTGCTCGTCTCCTGAACTACAGGGACAGAGACACAATCGTCTGTTTAGCCAGAGAGACCGGCACATTGCACTATGAAGGCAACCGTATACACATCTATTCCGACTTCTCCTCCTCTGTCCAGGCTAGCAGACGCTCTTATTAACCGGTTAAGAAGCTCCTCAGAGAACGGCAGGTCACATACGCCTTGATGTTTCCGGCCAAAATGAGAATTCAGCATGCTGGAAGATTGCACTTTTTTGAGAACCCATCTGAAGCCCTATCATATATTGAGTCCTCTATACCCCTCCCTCCAAATGGGGAGCTACCTGCCCAGAACAACAGACCTCGGCAGGCAGACTAAGATTTACATACTTTAGTATTTTGGCATCTGGTTGCTTACGGGCCCCTTTGACATGATATTACAGTCAGCTATCTTCTTTGAGTGGTGGCACTGGAAGCTGGGGATGGCGGTCATGTGAGGTAACATGGCTACCCCGGGAGTATTCCCCAAGTTTGGGGTCGGACACTGTCGAGTTGGGGGAGACGGTGAGAGTGGTGGGCAGGATTGGGGGTGGAAAATGGGGGATTGTTTTTTTCAAACCCCATTGTTTGTAGTGGGAAGGTTCCCCCACTGCATGGGTCTCTGTTCTGAGAAAGTTCTTGTGGGAAATGGTTATAAATTACTATTGAAACAAGTGGTCTGGAATGCACTGACACGGCCCATAATGGCTGATACTGCGTCTGAGAGGTTGCGTTACTATCCGTATATGTTTTTTTGTAAAGCTCTGCTCACGCTGTGAGGGTTAAACTTGTCTCATGGAATGTAAGGGGACTGAATAATCGTTTGAAGGCCAAGAAGGTGGGAAATTACATTGTCAGGCATGGTGCCCAAATTGTTATGCACAGGAAACTCATACTGTTGGCACCGATAACGAGTTCATGTTGCCTGGTTGGGGCAAGTCCAGGTTCTGTACCAACTACTCGTCCCAGTCCAGGGGTGTCGCTACGTTCATACACCCGAATCTTGGGCTCTGGCTTGATGGCCATAAACTGGACCCTCAGAGTAGATATGTTCTTGTTTGGGGCTCGATTGCAGGTCAGCAGATATTGCTGGTCAACACTTATGGTCCGAACATTGATGATCCCGCCTTTTATACAGATGTATACCAATTGATCGCTGCAATCGATATCCCTACTATAGTCTGGGGAGGAGATTTTGCTATGGACCAGGTACTTGATAGGTCCAGCACGATTATAAGAGCACCGAGTAGGGCTGTTCTCACTATGCGGAGTGTCCTTTCCCAGCTCTCCCTCGAAGATGCCTGGCTAGTTCTCCACCCGACTGCGAGGGGTTACACGTACTATTCATCGGTGCATGATTCCGAGTTCAGAATCGATTACTGGTTTGTCTCCCCCTCTTTGATTGCTGGAACAAAGTCTTGTGAAATACTGTCCCGCACGCTGTCTGACCATGCCCCTATAACACTTGAGGTCACACTTCACAATTTCCCTAGATCCCCTAGGAGATGGAGGATGCCCGAGGGTTTGCTGAGGGACCCCGGGGTGGTGGAGGGGTTGCACCCTGAAATCTCGGAGTTCCTTGAAATTAACATCGACTCAGTTGATAGGTGTTCCACGGTGTGGGAATCCTTCAAGGTCTGGATCAGAGGCACACTACTGTCCAAATCTGTGGGTCTGCTTAAAGGAGTCAGGGCTGAACTGACCCAGACTGAAGGTGAACTGAACTTACTGGAGGACACTTATGCTCAAACCCATGAAAAGGCCATACTAGCAGACATACAGCAACATCTTCAGGAATTTGGCAAACTAGCCTCTAGGGAAGAACAGTACATGGCGGCCCCGATCCGAGCCTGTAGGTATGGCGAGGGCAATAAGGCGGGTAGGACACTATCCAATCTACCCAAACAGAACAGACACCCTAATCGAATTACCAGCATACATACGCTCAACGGCGCGGTGTTACTGAATGAGAACGAGATAAATGCTGAGTTTGCTGGGTTTTACGAACAACTGTATAGAAATAGAGAGACTAAATCAGATACTGAGATAAGGACATATCTTGAGGCACTGACGATGCCGAAACTCCATGAGGAGGCCCGTCTTGCACTGGACCAACCTCTCACTACAGATGAGATTGCTGAGGCGATTAAAGATTTATCGTCCAATAAAGCTCCTGGGTTAGACGGCCTGGGTGCAGAGTTCTACAAGGAGTACAGTGCTGAGCTTGTTCCATTGTTATTGCGCGTCTGGGAGGAATCCCTCCAATGTAACATATTGCCTCCATCCATGAGAGAGGCGTTAATAACTGTTCTCCCTAAACCTCGCCGCCCGCCTCAGGATATGTCGTCCTATAGTCCGCTATCTCTCATTAATACAGATGCCAAAATATTTGCCAAGGTACTGGCCAACAGGCTTTTACCGGCGGTCCCTGCACTTGTTCACCCTGACCAGAATGGGTTTATCCCCGCTAGATCTACGGCACTTAACCTGCGTAGGCTCTTTGGCATAATGGCCCAAATTGACCCGGGCAGGAATGCTGTGGCCGTATCATTAGATGCTGAGAAGGCCTTCGACTCTGTGTCCTGGACCTACTTACTAGCAGTACTGGAGTCATTTGGGATAGGCTCGAACTTCATTAGGTATGTGAAATTGCTCCATACGAAACCCGGTACCAGGGTTTTGACCAATCAGGCGATGTTGTATATGTTCCTATTGGGGAGGGGCACTAGGCAGGGCTGCCCATTTTAGCCTATACTGTTTGCCTTAACAATAGAACCGATGGCAATAGCGGTCAGGCTTCGGCATTCCAACAGGGGCATTAACCTGAAAGGGGCCACCCAGCTAATATCCCTTTATGCGGATGACACGCTCTTATATATCCGTGAACCGGAAAACAACCTAGCGCCCATATTGGCGGAGATTCAGGAATTTACTGCACACTCTGGCTACTCCATAAACAAGGATAAGTCAGAGGTTTTCCCTCTTACACCGGCAACTGGCTGCCCTGGCTCTCTGGGCGGGCTGAAGTGGTCCAATGAGTCCATCAGATATTTGGGAATACTTGTTTCGCACGGGAAAAATAAGTTATACACTGACAATCACGATGTCACACTACAGGCCTTGAAGACTAAACTGCTATTATGGGACCGCCTTCCGATATCACTCCATGGCAGGATAGCAGTCCTTAAAATGATAGTTCTACCTAAATTATTGTACCTGTTTGTGAACATACCGATTTGGCCGGGAAGACTCTTTTTCACTAAACTTAGGTCAATGGCTACAGCCTTCCTATGGCACAGGCAGACTCCTAGAATAGGGTGGGGTAAGATAACTGAACCATACTCCTCGGGTGGCCTAGCGGCACCTGACTTTGAACTATATTATTATGTGTCCCAGGCCCAATTCTCTAAATATTGGTATTCCAGGGATGGGGCCCCCTGCACGTGGATGTAGAAGAGCTCACCACCTCCCCCACGAACATACAGTCTGTAATTTTTGATACTCATTATAGGGATTCATGCGATTTCAACCCGGTAAGTTGTATGATTGGTGCCTGGAGGGCAATATTCTAAAAACTGGGATTGTCGACCTTGTATAATCCGGAGGTCTCCCTCTGGAACTACCCTGGTATCCCTCTGAAACACGATGTCTGCCTACGTTCAGCCTGGGACCCCAATGACGAGATGCGCCTGGGAGATATGTTTATTGAGGGAAAGTTTGCTACCCTTCAGCAGATAACTGGGGCGTTTGGCAGGGGCCCACTCAGGGTTCTGCAATACTATCGTATGAGATCGGCCTTCCAGAAACACTGGCGTCTTTCCCTGATGAACCCCCTACACACCCCTGCGTGCAGATGATCACGGCCGGGGACCGCTTGAGGGTCTCCAGCCTATATGCCATAGTACAAGCGCACACACCCACTTCTAATTTGAACAGAATAAATGGGAAAAAGATCTCCAGTTCCCTATAGACGATAAGACTTGGGACAGGTACTGTTCTCTTACCAAGAAGGTTTGCCTGAATGCTGGACTACGTGTGATCCAGTTTAAAATTCTTAACAGATTGCACTATACCCCGGCCAAGATAGCCAAGTTTGTTTCAGATGGTCCAAGTCAATGCCCTAAATGCAAAGCGGATTACGCTGGCTCGCTTCACATGTATTGGAGCTGCCCGGTGGTGGCTGGGTTCTGGAGGGAGGTGGCGGATATACTTGAAGAAATCACACATATCCCCCCGGTATTGACTCCACAGAAATATTTATTCGCAGATATAGGAAAGTGCTCCGAAAAGATCAGAAGACTGTTCAATTTCACATGTGCAGTGGCCAAAAAATGTATTCTGCGACAATGGAAAAGTCTGGCGCCACCCACTGTTAAGCAGTTCCTCCGGGAGCTGGTTTATGTAAACGAGGCTGAAGAACAATTTGTCCTCACCCGCCCTTCGGTATGCAGACCTAAGGATATTTGGGGACCCCTCAGAATGTTTCTTTGTGATATGATCTCTGATGATGACGGCGATGTGTAGAAGCGCCACCTCGGGAAGATGCATGATATATGTACTGTTTTTTTCTTTCTCTTACCTTACAATGTTGACTCCAATTTGCACGATGAAGCTGTAACTGTGTTTAATGTTTTCTGGACCACTAATAAAAAGAGTTTAAAAAAAAAAAGAAAGACACTGATGTGATACTTGGGATTGGAAAATGTTACAGACAAGGAGGTAGTGCCCTTCAGTGTGGGAAGAATTCCTTTCCATCTGCTGCTGGCCTCCCTTTGTGTGGTAGGAAGGAGTGGCGGCTGAGACACGAGTGGCATGGATGTTGTGTTTCTTCCCGAGGTGCCTCAGCATGCTTGAGGTGGTTAAAAGTGCACCATTTGCCCTGGCCACTACCTGCCCACACAATATGAACACCACTTTCGGGCCTTTTTGGTGTGGTGCTCCCCAGAAGCGGTGGATACATTATCTCATGCTTCTGAGCAAGATCCCCCCTCTGACCCACATACACTGATGTCTGTCGTCTTGCAGAGCCCCCCTTCTGAAGGAGAGGTGATGCTAGTGATGGAGGTTGCTGCCCCTCCACATCTGGAGACAGAGACTGTTGCTTTTGCTCCTGGGTATTTTGAGGGGTCAGGCTAGGCTTAATGGAAGACAGCAGCACACCGCGTTTAAGTTTGAACTTTATCTTCCCTTTCCCAACCAGCTCACCCACTCCCTTCGCCAATCACCATTTTTCAAATAAACAATTCTTCAACGCACGCCAAAGAGCCACACACCAAACTGCCTGCTCTTTCTCTGTGTTGCTGTCAGTCGTGCCTCTCTCTCACTCCCTCAGTCCCCACCCAAAGGCAACAACAGGAAACAGGAA
Source organism: Ambystoma mexicanum (assembly GCF_040938575.1). NCBI lineage: Eukaryota > Metazoa > Chordata > Amphibia > Caudata > Ambystomatidae > Ambystoma > Ambystoma mexicanum. The sequence goes on along the minus strand of NC_090929.1, from coordinate 1,580,741,117 downwards.
GTTTGTAATTTAGTTTCATTCTCTTTTACTAGGTTGAGCCATCTTGACATGGCTCAAATCTATAGATTGCTATGGCCCGTAAAGAGATAATGCTGATTTGAATCAGTATTCCTATTCGACAAAGCTGCAATCCAACTTAAGAAATAGAGACCTAGGGGGTAATTCATAGAATTTGGCGCACAAGTGGGGCACGTGGCTGGCGCACAGAGGGCACGTGCGGCAGTCTGCGCCAGCCGCGTGTGCCAAAACCCATTTTGGCGCACAGCGTATTCATGGATTAATACATCCATGAGCTGCCAATGGCGCAGAGTGGCATAGCGACTTTGCAGCCGTGCCAGTTACTCCCCCCAACCCTGCCCCGTGTGCCAAAAACATCGCACAAATCCAGTACATGGCGCAAAGGCCAGTGGACCAGCATACAGCCTCCCAACCACGAAAATGCTTGTAAAACTCCCTGCGCACCCCTCAGAATACACATACCCTGCTTGCGCCAGGCCAATCGCGTGTAAAACTCCCTGCGCACCCCTCGGAATACATGTACCCCGCTCGCGCCAGGCCAATCGAATGTAAAACTCCCCGCGCACCCCTTGGAATACACGTACCCCACGTGCGCCAGCCAAATCGCATGTAAAACTCCCCACGCACCCCTCGGAATACACGTACCCTGCTCGCACCAGCCAAATCACATGTAAAACTCCCCGCACACCCCTCGGAATAAACGTACCCCACTTGCGCCAGCGAAAATGCATTTAAAACTCCCCACGGACCCCTTGGAATACACGTACTCTGACTCCCGACTGTGGCAGGGATGTGTCCTCCACCAGCCTGGCTACTGGGTCAAGGGCAGCTCCACAGGGTGCCCCAGTGATACTTGGGCAGGAAGATGGCACGGAGGATGACTGGCGCATAGGGGGTTCAGTTGAGGAGGGGGTCGGTAGAAGGTCCAGCACATGGAGGAACCCAGTACTGGTGACCCGTCCTAGTAGGTCGACGCGATCAAGGAGGCATCTGAAATAACGTGCATTGTCCACACGGGAACCCTGAACGTCATCCCGAATGCCACGTTGATGCAATGCCACCGAAGCCAGGACAGACTCAACACGGTCCCGGATTGCCACGTCCACAGGGAGAGGAAGTTCAGTTGTTGTGTGCGCATCCCCTCCCTGAAAACATGTCTGGACGAAGGCCTCCCTGCTGGTGCGGGCTGATGCAGTCACAGGATCGGGGACAGGATTACACACAGGCACCTCCGCGGCCGCCTGTGATGCCTCCTGTCTCTGCCCCTGGACTGCACCACTAGCACCAGTGGAATCCCCCCTCCAGGCCGCGTGCGTGGGCCTTCCACGGCCTCCTCCTCAACCAAACCCCCCACCAACCTGGATGACTCTGTGCCATCTTCCTCCATAGGCCCTTGTGGGGTCTCAGCTGCCCCTTCTGCTGCCGAGGAGTCCACCTCCGACCTCCGCCTCTTGGACATACCCTCGGCAGCTGTGGACGCGGCACCAGACTCCTCACTCCCTGAAGAGATGACAACATGGGAGGGGAGCTGGGCCTTGCGTCTTCCGGATGGCGGTGGGATCCCTGCTGCTGCGCTCCACAGCACTGTCTGCGCCCTCTTCATCAGTTGACACAGCAGACAGGGAGAGGCAGAACACAGGCATCAGGGCACTGTAAAATGGTCCGATACACACATGACAGTTGCACATGAGTGGAAGTCTCAAACTTCACAAGTGGCCTCACACTCCCCAACACACATATCATTTGAACCCACACACATGCGCAAATTAACAGGATTGATGCAACAGGCAGCACCATCCATCCACATACAACAGCATGAGCATCTGAATATCAGTCTGATGTCACATGCAACACAGGGAGTGCCGAACACATTCAGACACGCCAGGAGACATATATGCATCTGTACATCTCCACCACCTGTCACAGTGAAATCATCGGCAACTATGTCACATCTGCCAATCAGACTCCTACATGTCTGTGTCACATGCATCCATGGTGTATCACATTCGCACACATGTCAAACAGACATATGCACATGTATGCCGTGCACGTACATAAAGATGGAACCAGCATCCATGTGTCACACCACAACCATGCCACAGTACATACACAGAAATGTAAACATGTGTGCACCCACACATGCATTTGGGCATCATGCATTTGAACAAATACACCATTGATGTGCCTCACACATGACTGGACTCACAAGCGGCAGGCTCATGTCCCTGTACATACACATCCATACATGGGCCTTTCAAGACATTGTCCAACCTGCACACTCCTGGCACACCTCAACATGCACTGCGTCAAATCAGTACGCATGGCCACTTACCAGTCGACTCCGGACAGGTCTGCCTCTGAATGACCTGGAGGTGGAGTGCTGGGTGTATGCGTTCCAGGTCCCTCATCTGGATGTTAGTGAGGCAGACCTGGCACCCCTCTGCATGCGCTGCCTCCAAGAGGCGCCGGGCCTTGCTGAGGGTCCTGGACCTGAAGTCCTCCCAGCGGCCACCCCCTCCACGTTGATGGCAGCCACAATGTCCTTCCAGATCTTCTTCCGCCCTCCATTGTCGGCGCGTGAACTTCTGAAGAGGGCATCATAATGCACCAGGACTTGCTCCACCAGGATACCGAATTCTGCAGCACTGAAGCTAGTAGCCCTCTGCCTCTCTGGCTGGGGGTTGGCAGTGGTCTCCGATGGTGTTTCCCCTGACATGGCAACCCCCGAGGCAGGTGTGGGTGGGCAACTGGGTCCTGGTGTCAGGCTGTGGAGCGATGGAACTTCACTCGGGAGTCTTCTGTTCCAGCAGGGGTGGTCACAGCAACTGGACCCCTGCAGATGGCTGATGTGCAGGCACCAAATAGCAGGGCACGTGGCCAGCAGGCAGGCAGGCAGAAGCAGATGGCAGGTTGGAGCGGGCTTGGGGCTCTGGGGGGGCAGGAAAATGGCCTTCTGGGCAGGAGTGTGGTCTTCTGTGTGTTGTTGTGTGGCCAGCTTGATATGGAGTGATTTGGCATGTGAAACAACTGCACGTCAGCGTGTAATTCGAGGATAGGCCCTTAGCGCATAAACGCGTCTGTGACATAACGTGCACGGGCGTTTCCCTCGTGACGGGTGCATAGTGATTTAGCACATGAAAAAACAGCACGTCTGCGTGTTAATGCGTGTAATCCGAGGAAAAGGCCTAAGTGCGTAAGTTAACTGACGCGCGCAGGCATTTCCCTCAGCACGGTTTAAAAGTGAGCGGGGCCAGCAGTTCGCTGCACATGCCTTTCATGGAGATCGACGTGTGTGTTGCTACTTCGTGTTGTTTCGCGCACCATCACAACTTCAGAGCGGATCAAGGACATATCTCTTCTTTTGGCGGGGGTATTGGCTACGTGTGTTTTTCATTATCACGCTAGTCTGACGGTGAGTCGTGCATGCTATTTTTCCCACTGCGTGTGCCCCCTGTATCACGTACCCGTTTGCGAGGTCATAGTAGCCTGCGTGTCCCATGCATACGTGTTTTTCGTGTCCTTGGGTGCCACTGCATACTGCGGGAGGTTAATTTCACACACGTGTGCTACCAGGGGTTGTGTTCACGGTTGTACTGCAGTTTTGGGGTGCCTGAGCATTGCATGACCCGTCACTTTATCACGGGGTCATATACAGCCTTGCAGGTGCACAGGGGTGCTGTTAACATCTTGTATCCCACACCCTTCACCCCAATTGCCTAGGACAATTGTCGTGTACACCTCCCATTGGCACTACTCCATCTGTGCCATGGTTGGGAGGCCACGAAAGGTGAGGGGCGCCTCAGCTGGGTGTACTCCATGTGGCAGGCGTGGTCAGGGACGTGGCCGGGATGACCAGGGAGTAGGGGGACTCCAGGGTGTCCAGGCTGGCCGCAGAGGGGGAAGAGGCAGGGGTGCGCCAGTTTGGCACGATGTTGTGCCACATGTTAGTGCAGTCATGCCACCACCCCCTGTGGTTACAAGAGATGCAGCTCCTGCATCTGGCACTGGCGCTCATGTAACTGCCACGGGCCCAAGGGTAGTGGTAGCTGCAGGTGCAGCTGTGGACATCACCACCCAGGCTCAGGGTGGGCCAGCGCATGCTGCGTTGGCACCTAAAGAGTCCCTGGATGATTTCCAGGATTTCAGGAGGCACAGGGTAAGTGCATGCAGGGCTGCCCTGACCGATGCACATGTCCCTGGGGCAGTATTGTCATCTGCTGCCCCGATCAGCGGGGTGTCGGCAAGTGCATGGGCAGATGCAGCCGACACCACCCCGGCTGTGAGTCTACCATCCAGGACAGTCCCGGTCAGTGACCTTAGCACAGCAGATGTTTCTGCGCAGGGTTAAGTCAGGGGCACCCAGCATCCACCGACGAAAGTCAGGGCTTCCATCATTGTTCCACCTGCCACTCCCTTGGTTCAACCCACCAGCGCCACTGCCCATACTGATCAGGGCGGCATTTGCCAGTCAGGGTCCAGACCACTGTCCAAGAGGAGGAATGTTGCACCTGCAGTAGAGGCTGGGACCCCAGACATAGCTCCGGCCTCCGGCATGTCGAGGAAGAAGCCTTTCTGTGTGCAGGAACTGGGCTTACTTGTGGACTACTTGCGGGACCACAACTGTGATATGCTAGTGGGGCCGAATTGTCACACTACGGCTGCCCATCGTATGTCCCACTGGAAGCAAGTTGCGGATCGTGTGAGTGCATTTGGACATGAGGTGCGCACAGCTCAAGAGTGCAAAAAGCGTTGGGATGACCTCCGACGCAGTACTAAGGCAAAGTGTGCCTCCAATTATGTCGTGACTGGGTTGACTGGCGGTGGGTCACCAGCTCAGGAGGAAGACCTCACTTTGCACGAGTCAGTCGTTGCAGAGTTCATACCGGCAGGATTGTTCGAAGCAGTGGGAGAGATGCAGTACTTAGATGCCCCGTCCAGTGAGTGTTGTCGTGTGTTTGTCCGGACCATGCGTGTTTTGCTTGTGTGATGTGTTGTGCTTGACTGCCACTACATGTCAAGTGTACATGGTTCTCATGTGCGAGTCATTCAATGCTTCACTGATGCGTGGCTGCTGTGCAGCATGCTGGACATGTAGAGCAGACGGGGACTGTCATCATCATAACACTTGCACCCTACTCACATGCTAGTCACCCGGCTGCCCCTCCGGTCCATGTTCCAGCTCACAGGCCCTTCTGCATGCAGCCTGGGGTGTCTTTCCTCTCAGCATTGGGACTATGTAATTGCATGACTGATGTGCATGTGTGTTCTGCCTGCCTGCGGCTACTCCACGTAGGCATGCTCCCTTGCCCCTCCACCCCCCTGCACCACAATTTCACCATGGCAATGGTGCAGGGTGTCTCACTTGGACTGTGCAGATGGCCATTCATGCTCCATGTGCATTCCATGCATGCCCCTATGTGTCCTTGACTGGGTGATCATTGCAATACGTGTCCAGGATGACCTACATTTCATGGCATTTGATCATCCATTCCATGCCCACTCTGGCTCAGTCCTGCATCACGCACGTGTTTACGGTGTCAAAGTCTGTGTGGGGCACAGGCCGCCCCCTGTTTCAGGCCCCCTGACTCTGTTCAACTGGTGTAGTGGCTTCTGCACACATGGGTGTACTACTGAGGGTTCATCATGTGTCCTGCTTAATGTCCCAATATCATTTGCTGTGTTGTCAGTTGACTCAGACGAGGCAATTGACGCTAATCAACACTGTCTGCCAATACACAGGTCTCTGGTCACCCTTTCGCTGCCATGCAATGGCTCCCTGCATTTTCACTTGGGGGGGGGTGCTTGTATCCATGCAACCCATTGCATGCACATTGCATGTGATGCCTGAACTTGCCCTTACACTGCCGTCTCGTTTATTGATAGACATCATAATGTACTAGTTCATGTAGACGGTGGTGGGTAACGTATACATGTTCTGCACTGCATCAACCCACTTCTGAGCCGTGTTACACCGTTCTACATGCCTACTCACTGCTGCAATGTCAATGTGACCTGGCGTGTATGGTCAGATTTCCAGCCCTTTTCTGTCATGAATGCCAAAGGCACAGGTGCATCCTGTGACACATGTACTCAGTATTGGAACTCCCTAGTGGTTGTTTAGCAAAGTTGATTGGTCAATCTGTGGCCTATACCAACTGCCATAGGGCGCAGATTGAATTTAGGCTGCCAATTGGGTTGTATTGACTGTGTAGCTGCCTTCACATGTGTATGTATACACTTTCACATACATCAAAGCAAGCAGCGTTGTAGCTGCTTGCTTTGCTGTATTGGATGCTGTTCATCTTCACAATACAGGTGTATGGGGAAAGGGGTGTTTTTGAACGCTTTCACATGTATATATGCAAGTATCTTCAACGTTGTGTAGTGCAACATTGCGACTACTCACTTATGTGTTTGTGAAAGTGTTCATTTACACATGTGGCTTCCGCAGCTTTTTTGTTGACTTATTAATATATAGTTGATTGACGTTAATGCTGGTGAGACTTCTGCATTGCGCACGTTATGTTGAACTGGCATGATCCTGAAGGTGCACTGTTGTGCAGTATGTGAACGGCCAGGCCCACTTAGCTAATATGGGGGGGCCTGGGCGTGGAGATTGTACACAAGAAATGATGGAATAGGGCACTTTCATAGCCCAATGTGCTCAATCAGGCCCTGAGGGGTGTTGTGGAGGCCTCATGTCCTGCAGCTCTGACCGTACTGGGCGTTATGGTCCCTCATGCCTGGTTGCAGGCCTTTGCTTTGCTTGGGACATTCTACATGGCCCATGCCACCCGGTACGGGCCGAGCTGCAGATGGATGGAGCTATATTGCTGATAACGCTTTAGTGATGCATGTCTACATGTATATTACGTGTGTCATTGTGTGTTTGGATTCACTTGCAGCAATGGTCATTTTGCAGTTCAGACATTCTTATTGTGTGTTCCATCTCTTTGTTGCCATCTGTCTTTTCTGCTTGTGACATGTGCCTGACAGAGATGGTGTCTGATGGAGTTCATATACTACATTTTGTACTTGTGTAGGCTTTGCTATTTAGACACATCCATTTCTGCTTTTGGGATGTGTTTGCATATCAAGGCCACTGGATGCATGCCAGGTTCTCATTTGTGTGTGACATGTCTGCTTCATGTGTTGGCTGTCAATGTGATGTCTATGTGTGTGTGGGTTATGTGCTTCTGACATGTGTACTCATGTTTGTTTTTTTCCACTTTTCAGATGATGACGCAATGGAGCCAGAGGATGGTGTTGTCATGCCAGACACAGGGTTGCTATCACACCAGCAACCCAGCACAAGTGGGGGTCATGGGGTGGTCTAACACGAGAACCCACTTGTGTTCCAGACTATTTGTCTAGGGCTGGCAATGAGTGTAGCCCGCATGATCACTCTGACAACAATGTCGAGTTGGATGTGCATCGGGTCCATTCGTCAAGGGTGAATGCTTCTGATGTGGACGCTCCTCTGCGACACCTGCACTGAGGGGCCAGCGGTGATGGGAACTCCGCCTGTGGTGGATCGGGACGCAGGGTCACGCTCCACACCAGTTGCTGATGTGCCTGGGGCCTCACGTCAACGGAGGAATGTAGTCCTGCAGCCGCGGGCGGTGCCAACCCAACAAGGACGGCGGCTCCTTGGGCCCCGCAGGTGTCAAGCCCAGCAACGTGGTGGCAGCTCACCACCTGGGTATACTGAGTGGGAGCAAGCCATGGTTGCCAATTCAGAACACCTGGGGGCACCAATTGATAACATCGCTGAGAGCATGGAACGTGTGGCCAAATCCGTGCTCCCCCGTGCTAGGCAGGTGGATCTCCAGCAGCGGGTGGCACAGTCCATGGCCCGCTCGCTCAGGCTGGGTATGGTGGCCTCAGACAGGGCATGCCGGGCTGAAATGGTGTCTTTGCATCAAGCAATTGCCGCTCACGCAGATGCACACATGGAGGCCATGAGAGTTGACTATGAATCCATCAGATCTACTCTGGGTGTGCTCTTGATGTCCCAGAGGCAGCGGTCAGAGGAGAGGTTGGAGCAGCTTGAGAATACCATCTCGGCTGAGCTAGGTGCTTGCCGGGAGGTGTACCAGTTGTCCAGCCAGGCCATGCAGGAAGAGCTCTGTGTTACACGTGTTACCTTGCAAGAGGAAGCATGCGTATCACGCAAGGTTCTCAATGCTAACCTACGTGTCATCGCCGCACAGAACCAGGCTCACCCGTCCCACAGACTTGCTGCCGATGAGGGGCAAATTGCGCATAGGTGTGGTCAGGGTACTGTGCCACGTCAACCTTTTCAGACAGAGGGTGATGAGAACAATGACTTATCTCCCACACAATTCGGGCTGTGCAGGCGTTGAGCCCATGGAGGTATTTTTTTTTTATCTCAACATCATCGCATGTGGGTGTTCACGTGCACACTGTAATTCCCCCCTTCTGGTTGCCTTCCCCCCGGGTCGTATGTGGCCATTTTTGATTTTTATAGTTAGTTTAATTAGTTTATATAGTTTTTTTATAGTTAGTTTAATTAGTTAATATAGCTTTTTTATAGTTAATTTAATTAGTTAATATAGTTTAAAATTGCTTGTCTATTGTGCATTCATGTGACGTTGTGGTGCTTTGTGGCTTTTGAAGGCATCCACTGTCTGTTCCAGCTGGGCTCTTCAAGCTTGTCTCGTGTATATGTTTGCAGCTTGGGGTCCTGACTCACATATGCCACTCCTGCTTCCCCTATCCATGGGCTCGCAAGGATAGTTCGGTGTAACAACCAATTACACAAGGGCATTGGACTTTCGTTATATCTGTAGCCTGTCTGCTGCTGTACTACTTGTGTTAACACCCCTGGTGGGGATTAAGTAGGTTTTCTCCACGGCATGTCTGCAATCAATTTTGGTGAGTATATGATTGATATGTCCATTTATTGATGTTGATTGTGATGTATGTTCTTTTCTTGCCTGTATATGTGCTTGAAGCACTTCATGCTGCAGACAGTAGCCTGCACCCTTTGGCTGTCGAAGTCACACTGATGGTGGGAGGAGTTCGGATGTAGGTCACAAACAAGGCCCAGTGACAACCAGCATGAAGACACACACACAGGGAACTTTCCATCCTTATTAATATCTTTTATGCCCTTTCTGCATGAAAATGAGCCTCCAGACTACCTTTCCCAGCAGACACGGGGCCAAGAACTACTGAAACCTGGCCACGTTGGGTGGCGCACATGTGCGCATCTGTGCGCAAGCAGAAGCACAGGGCTTGTGCTCAGAGGTCCAACAGAAGCAGACGTGTTTCCAGGAGCTGCAAGCAAGGTGAGCAGCACAAGGAGCCACACCCCAGCCATCCTTCCACCAGGCCCCTTGCACAAGCATGCTAAGTAGCCCCAGTGCTGGGGAGCTTGGCCAGGCATTGGGGAAGAAGCGCACAGTACAGCTAAGATGTGTTGAGGAACAAATGCCAAGTAGCTTTACAAGTTGTCAGGGGCACACGCAGGGGCCGTCACCCATATCCTCGAGTCCCCCCTGCTCCATAGAAGCTGAGTTATTAGCGCAGTAGCATTCCTAGCCAGAAACTAATACAGCACACGGGGGCACCCAGTGAGGCACAGACTCGAGTGCATTGCATATCATTTGCATGTGCAAATTGCCACGTGCACTACCTATTGAAATCCGCGGCTGCCAGAGCATGACTTGTACTGAAGTCGCACCTCACCATACGCGTCTTGCAGCTCACCCAGGGACCATTCTATCATGTATGATTCTTGACACATTGATCTTCCATTTACCGCGCGGCAACGTGAGCCTGCCTTACTGCATTGAAAGTGTATGAATCATCACAGGGCAAGCTAACGTATACAAACAAATCAGCAGACAAGAGTGTTTGTTTGTTGAGAAGTCACTTAGTTTGAGGCATGAATGGTGTTGTGTGTGTGTTGAAAACACACACAGATTAGTAACTCATGCTCTCTTTGCAGCATTGAACTGCTCCTGTTACCGGACCTGAGAATGCGCAGGCAGGAGGCCAGCACTCACCCCAGAGATAAGTCTCTCTTTGGCTTGCATTTGACTCATGTTGTACAGTGTGTATGAAGAACATGGTTTCTCTGATTGAGTATGTGTTATTTTCAATAGTTGTATTTTGCCTACTTTCCCTTGCCAATCCAACTCCCCTCTCCTGCCCCTCTTTCCAGTTATCCTGAATAATAATGCATGTCCAAACAACGGATCCCTGACCCTCTTTCCCCGCCGGGGTCTCGGAGGCCTGTGTAAGTTTTACCTTGCAGGCACCCAGACCACGGAGGGGGTGGTTGGTTCGTGCCACTCCTGTGCCTGGAGACCGGAGCTGTGACACTACCCATCAGTTGTTGCATACTCATTGTATATTGTGTACTGAAAATGGTACCCATCCTGTTGAACAATTGTTGAACTGTGCTACCTTGGTTGTTCTATCATCTTCTTGGACATCTACTGGAGACTCTTCCAGGGTTTTTTGGTGACTACAGGATTTTTCCCTGGTTTGGGGGTTTGGCACCTTGGAGTTCTCTGCGATTTGGTATTTTTACCAGTTAAGGTGGCCTCTGAGGGGGCTGGACCCTATTTACATGCAAGGTGGAACATGGAGACCAAGGGGTAGGGGGATCCTGTAGCCAGGTAGACTAGAACGAAGAAGGCTACATATCCCAGACAAAGTTGTTCAGAAGGTCATGGTGATGTGTAAATGAGGGAGGGCCGTTTGTTGTTGGACAGTAAGCTTGGGCTACAGTGTTTGGGCACTCTCTGACATTGTCATTGTGGGGTACTATGTACATGATGTGTTCTGCTGGTTGATGGCTGTTCCTGTGTTGTGTTTACTTTTCAGGTGTCAGGGGATTGTTGTGGTTTGACATGCTGGGGTGTATACATGGGTAATGTTTGCATGTGATGTGTGCAGGACACTGAGGGTCACTTGATTTCACATGCATATATTGAGTGCATGTCCCTACTGACACACACAGTTACACAATGCTCCACTACAAGTACAACCACCCTTCCATGCCCACAGGTGAACACAGATTGCCTTCTCTGGCATGCGGTGTCCCTGCAGCGCATGATCAATTACCATTTGGGGATCGAGTACATGCGTCAATAGGTTATTTTTTTTGTTTGTCCTTTTTATGTGATGCTCAAGGTGTATCCCCAACACAATGGCTGCTCACTGTGCTGTGTGCTGAGCAGTGTGTTGCAGGAGACACACACAGCACACGGGTTAGGGAGTAGCAAATTTGGCTTGCCCAATGTGCATGTGAACAGGCATTCAGTCTTTTGTTAATGCTACCACCGGTGGCAAGCATTTGTGTATGACTTGGCATGTGTGGGAGGTTATTGGTCAGTCATTTCATCTGATTCCATGGCAGGCGTCATTGCCTCGAGCCACTTTCCATTTATCACGTGTCACTTTGTATGTAATTGGTCATGTGTTGGGCTTTTGCTGTTGCATGCCATGTCATGGTGTGGCAGACAAGGGTGATGTGGGTTGGGAGGGTTTGGGTGACATAAAAGTGATTGTTATGGCCTGTTTTGCAGGGGGTGGTGTGATACACACCTTGCATGTGTTCCTTTTGGTCACACATGATTGGTTATGTTTAATTACCTAGGGATGCACACAATGTAGCACTTCCGTGGCAACATTTTCAGGGTGGTAAGGTTGTGACAGTTGACTGTCTCTTTGTCATCATCGATTGTCAACTGGTATGTGCCAGGCCTGTGTGCACTCCGCAGGGGTGGGTGTTTAGGTGAAAAATGTGGCCACAAGCTGGGTCCGGGCTGCCTCGCCACGTGCCCTTTCCCCTCCCATGGGCAGTGCCTGTGCATGTGGTTGGGGATGTTGGGACACCACCATGTCCACCAGTACGTCCCGCCGTGTTGCAACATTGTGCAGGACACATGCTGCCACAATGATCCTGCACACTACTGGGGGTGCATATAGTAGCTGGCCGCCAGAGCAGTCAAGGGAGCGGAAACGTGACTTGAGCACTCCGAATGTGTGCTCCACTATGCCCCTGGTTGCAAATGGGCAGCCCTGGGGTGGTATGGTGGGGTTCCGGATTGGGTCATCATGTGGTTGCTCAGAGGGTAGGCACTGTCCCCTGGGGAGGTGATAATGGTTGTGATTGGTTGGGTTTGTGTATTTGTCTGTGTGTGACATTCATGCATGTGCACAGGCATTTGTACTCACCTAGGAGCCATGCGTCACCATGCTTCCCAGCTTCCAGAGCCCGGCTCAGGGTGGACATTCTGTATATGAACTGTCATGGGTAGACCGAGGGTAGTTTGCATAGACAGAGGTGATGATTCCCTTGGCATTGCATACAACCTTCACGTTGATGGAATGTCAGTGCTTGCTGTTTCAATAGATGTGCTCAGTGGCCCTAGGTTGACGTAGGGCCACATGGGTGCAAACTATGGCACCAAGCACTTTGGGGAAGTGTGCCACTGTGTAAAATACCTGGACCACGGCCTGCCTTTCTGCGGGTGTTTTGGGCATGTATTTGTGCCTGCGGACTGAGGGGCACGCAGTCATGATTGCTAACACCTGGTGTAGGCAGCGTGACTGCGTGGCCTGTGAGACCCCCTCCCCACTATGACAGTTGTCCGCTGAAATGACCCAGTGGCCAAACATTGCAGGATATTAAGCACCTTCTCCAAGAGGCTCAATGCTTGGGACCACAGGGTGGGTGATTTAAGGTCATCTTCACACTCCCTGACCAGGTCTAGGATGATACGAGGTGGAAACATATACTCGCCATAGACCTGGTCGTCAGGCATCCCAAAAAGGCTGGTCCGGGGCAAAAAAATGCGGGGCCTGGCTATTCTCCTCCTCCTGCGGTGTCCCACGATCAGTGCTGCAACAAATGGGGCATTCATCGTAGCTGTATATACGTGTTTGTTGTTTGCGCGCACTTTTATACTGTGCACGGGGACGCTTCCACCTGCCTTCGTGTGGCAGCAGGTTGACGCCTGTGCGCGTCTTTTAGCATATGCGGGATTCCTGTATTCGATTCCTTGAATACGTGTTGTTCGCGTGTGTGTGGGGGTTCCGTGTATTTCCCTGCAGTACTTCCCCAGTTACGCCTTCTTTTTCACGCATTGTTCCCCATTCCGCGGGTTCCGCCTCATGTTCCGCCCCCTTTTTGGTGTGTGCGCCGACGTTGTGCGCTTTCGCTGTGCACGTCGCACACATCATTTGGGATGTTGCTGTGACGTGTGCGCCCGTGCGTGCCACGCTCGGATTTGGCGCACATCCCGCAGTAAACACGCGCAGGCCCTTCCATGAATTGCATGCGTGCATGTGTGCTTGCTTGCGCCAAGATTTCCGGCGCACATTTGTTCCATGAATCGGCCCCCTAATGGCTAGAACCACTTTGGACCGTGTATCAGTCAGATCAGACATTACCGACTCGATTCTACTCTCAAACCATTACTCTTTTTCTCTTTATTCAAACCAGTTCAAGTCGTTTTGAGATTCATACCATGGCTGGACCCCAGAGAAAAAACAAAGAGCAAGTTGAGTGCCATTTTGAACAACTGTTAGTTTGAAAAACTTGCAAGCCAGTTTTGGAAAAACGTGTCCTGCCCTATGAGTTAGCAACTTGCTAAAGTGAAAAAGAAAAACACTGAGATGATCCCTTAGATGTAACGATAGTCTAAATATATTTAGCTGTGCCATCTTTAACGCTGGCAATAAATAAAACGAGAAGGAATGAAAACTCAAAGGGTCCTTGTTTTTCAGCCATTCACATTCTCTGTATGGATGATTAGTTCTAAGAAGCCATACCGGGCCTGATAGCAAAGGTCAAGGATGTCTGCCCTTAGGTATTTAGGGTGATAATGGGCATAGCCTTTCCAAAGACGATGAAATAACAGACTGAAAATCTTCAGAAACAGAATCCATACAATCATTTTTACTATCTTCTCAAAGGTCAAGTTTTGGTTTAGCCTTTCCACAGGATCAGCTTCCGCAGAGTCCAATCCATCCATAGGGAACACACAGATTCCTGTTGTTCCTCTTTCAAGTGACTGCTGCACATCTGAAGACTGAAGATTCTCCCTCCATCTCTGCTAGGACCTTAGATATTGACATATGGTTCATTTGTTATTTTAACATTACTGGGACCTACTTCTTTGGTTGCAAATTGTCGTGCAACACAATTAAATGTACATATTCCTTATTTGAGCGGAAGTGCCCTCGCACACATTTTCGTAAGCATTAATTTTGTTTCTGCACCTTAGCCAATTTTCGTAAGTGTCTGTTAAGTCATCTGCACCTTTGTTTCACTTCTTCTTGCCAGCAGATGATAATTGTGTTGCTCTATGCATTTAATACATGTATGTTTAATTAGCTTTATCTTGCAGAAAATGGGCTCCCCAACAATGTGTTAAATAGTTTTGGCTATCCCTTACTGGCACACAGAAAGCAATTCTCTTGCACACAATTGTTGTTCTGGTTCTCCCTCACAGAACAGCTTTTTCTCTGTAGAACTGTAATGGCTCTACATCACAGAAAAACACCTCTCTGAAAAATGGAAAATGGCTACCCCTTACAGAAACCTGCACTCTCAAAATTCATAATGTCTCTGCTTCACAGAAATGCTGCATTCTCAAAAATTACAATAGCTCGTCCTCCCCTTTCACCTGCACACAGGCAGTATGATTCTTTGGAGAATAAGTATTATGTGCAACTTTCAAGGAGTGAGGGACTGGGTCCTGAAATAAAAGAAAATAAATCGAATAAGAAAAGCAGCAGTGCATTACTAAATGAACAGAAACATTAATACATGTGTGTAATATTCCATAGGCGTAAACATGACAGGGTGAGGCCGTAATAGCAGCTCGGTCGGTTCAGCATTGGTTCATGAAGGAGATGAATGACTTTTGCAAAAGCCCTTCACCTTAATTTTCATAAAGTCGTTATCATCAATATCAAACCAGAATATGAGTCATTAAAAGGAGGTGCTGAACTGGGGTGTAATGCATGTACGCCTTCATTTATTGCTCTGCCCTATTTGCGTGCTGTTCCACGGTGTACGAGGGCAGCAACGTGGTATTTGCATCTCCACTTTGCTTTCCACCGTTTGGGAAGAGCACCCTGTTTTTCATGAGATTTCCATGCAGGCGTAAAACAAATGGAAGCCAATCGAATATGCCTCGAATTTATATTTGATCAATAGCTGGCACATTGCACCGAATCCATTATAAAACCCTGCCTGCAAAGTGTAACTTGCAGGCAACCTTTTATTTCTCACATAGCAGAGAGTACAGGTGATTTCTAACTTGCAGGCAACCTTTTATTTCTCACATAGCAGAGAGTACTGGTGATTTCTAACTTGCAAGCAACCAGGTGATTTCGCCTTCACTTACTCTACAGTTTCATACTATGCTTTGCGAGTTTTGACAATTGGCATGCAGGGGACCCAACAGCATGTGCATGCGAACATTGGCGGACGATGCATACAATTTCCATTTTTTATAAAAATGACCTCTGTAGAGACCGCGGCCTCATTACAGGTCCGGCGGTAGTTGTGCTGGAAAAACCGTCAGGCTGCTGCCGGACCGGTAATACCATGCCGCCTCTGTGATTGCCGAAATCACTGGGGCATTACAACCCCGGTGACCAGGTAATTCTGGAGGCGGAATTCAGTAAATCCCCATTCCCATGGAGTCGCATAGGACTCCATGGATATGGGGACCATGGAAACACTGGTTCTGCCTATGACAGAGCCGGTGTTTCCATGTCCGCATGCAGGCGGGTGGTGTTACTTCCGCCAGGTCAGACCTGATGGGAGTGACACCTCACGCCTGCAGGACTCGGAATCAGCCGGTCTGGAAACAACGGTGGCAGCGGATTTACCGCCACTGTTGTTTCCGGACCGGCTGACTTGGCCAGGAGTAGGAGTGTTATTCAACATCATCCCAACATCAACTATGCCACTTTTCACGAAATGTTTGACTTGAATTAAAATAAATACATTCCACTGCTGAAATTAAAGTTACACAAATGAGCAAAGTGTTCAGGTTAGCACATCATTTAATAGAAAATAACATTCAAATAGTACAAAATAGTACACTAGCGTGACTAGACAGGCGTTACCCGGCAAAGTAGTACAATTGGCAACATAATAGCTCATTTGTTTCTCACATACGTTGATCCCATACCACTATGAAGGGACATGCTCTCCACACAATGAATCCTTTCATTCCAAGGCACAGTTCCATATTTGCAAGCAGCTCTCAGCCTACCAATTACACCCTAAACTGCTTATATATATATAGAAATATAACATTCCAACTGGCTCCCAATTAAAGAGAACTTAAAATAACAAACTCCTCTCTTTCTGCCTGCCTGCAGAAAAAATGGTTTTGGATGCTCGATTATGGTGAAATAGTCACATTTTAACCAGGAATGTGTCTTACGCTATTACATCTTGTTTAATTAAACTCAGTCAGTCAAAGAACTGTGTTATGTGGCACACTGGAAATGCTATCTCTACACATGTGAATTCTTAACAACATAGCATGGTACTCACAGGCTTCTGACCCACAGAGATGGAACAGGATGCAGTGGTTCTATGTGTTGTTCAGTGGCACCAGTAGCAATTGTCATAGATGACTGTGGTAGAGTGTGGTAACGGCGTGGTTTTGGACGGCAGCCTCCTTACCAACCTTTTGAGCCCTGGCGGCCCTGGCACTTATTTCTTTACAAATGAAGCACTGAAGGGCCTTTTTCTAGCATCAGGCTTCCTGTGGCAAAGGGATACAGCAGGGACGTCATTTAAAAAAAAATCCATGCGTAGCGGAAGTAACATCACATACCTGGTGACATCACACGAGGAGGCATCACATGACCGTTTGACCACATTAACATTATAGGCAGTGACATCCTAGGGTTGTCAGAGTGTTGTCCAGGACACTCGTTTCGTGCTCCTATTGCTGTTTTCACTGGTGCCCTGGAGTCTGCCTACCATTGCATTGCTGCTGCAGAGGAGGAGGAGCTACTATGAGCAACATCCTTAAAACACCCCGCTAACAAGGAGAATAGCAGAGTGTTGTCACAGTGTTTGTGGAGTGGAGGCAGTGGAGGCGGTGGAGGCGGTGACCGATGGATGCGGACTCAAGGCAAGAAAATGAGGGACCAGTGAGGACCCGAAGCCAACTCGGGTACAAGACCAACCTCGGTAATGGGGGGGCGGGGTTACACTGTGCACAGGTAGAACTGCTAAACCTGCCCCGGTGTGGTGCGATTCTGTCCATGAGGAACCATCCCTGCTTCCCTCTGCAACACTTTGTATGTTCACCGATTTAAGGATTCCTACTCCGTTCCCCTGTATGGATCCAGAACGTACTCTCCCCGCCTTCGCTAAGCCCTCGTCCGATCACTTTTCTAACAAACAACAGTCACCTGAGCTTGGCGGAGCTCCACAACCAGTCCACCGAACGACTGCGGAGAGACCGGCTGTTGCTGAGGCTGCTGCCGAGGCCCGTGGCCCGCCTGAATCACAAGCAATATCCACATTACAGCGGACAGTAATAACGGGGCCATAAAACAAAACACACACAGGCCCTCTGGGCACACTGAATGACATACCAACTGGTTCAGTGACTATGACCCCTCTGAAACAGGTGGGGCAGGAAAGCCGGGAGAGCTGCAACCTACAGGAGAGAGTCCCCCCAAATTGTGATGGGTGGCAGTTTGACGGTACAGGTCTTACGCCCGCCAAACCTACACCATCTAAAGGAGGGTATACAAACTCTTTAGTCCCAGACTCTACTACTAAGGGAAAAAAAAGAAATCCGCTTAGAAACAAAGCCATGAAATAAGTCACTGGATAGAATGAAAAACTTAAAGTGGCACTTTAGGCTGAAAGAACCTGTTATGGCAACTGAATTGACAACTTGTCATAAGGAAAGGATGGATTTAAATGCTGAGAAGGCTAATCCACAACTGATTCACAGAAATGAATGGCCTGTTTTCACGGATGCAGAGTTACTCTCTACCCCAGACTTTATACTTGATTCTATCAATGACTTGGCTGGTAGTCAATTACAGTCAATGTATAGGTCCGGTCTGCTTCGGGTCTCTGATGAACAGTGATATGAGTGGGGATACAGGCCTTGACGGATCACCTAGCCTGATGACAAAGCTCAAGCAAGGATTCAAGTACAGACACAGACTTAGAAGAAGAACACTCCCGATTAGCTGTAGAAGGCACGAAAACCAGAATAAAACCACACAAAAGGAAACAGCTAAAAACTTGTAGAACAACAGATGGGAAGAGCAATGCACATCCAATCGATCAGCAATCAGTTCAATGATCACAATCACTCTGTCACCATTCCTGAAGCTATTTGAAAATCTGTGTGATAACTTCAAGGATCTATCCACTCTTCTTGTGCTAATGCAATCCAAAGTCATCTTCATTGAATCACATATGGAGGCACAGCGAGAAAAGAGAACAAAGGAGAAAGAGACTGAGGGAGTGCACTTTAAAACCTTGATCGACTTAATCGAAGAGACCAGAGTGGAAAAAAGGGCATTCCTGGAATGTTTCAGAGATACAATAAAATTGATGAAACCTCAAGAAAGATCCAGGAGTATCCTTACGGGACTATACAAAAAGGGAATGAAGGATCACGAAATGATCAGAATTGAAGTACCGGGTTCACCATGTACTGGCGTAGAGGAGCCTTTGTGAGAAATGTGTAGGACTCCCTTGCAAGAGACTAACATGACCTGCCATAAAGAAGCTAGTAGAAATCTTTGAAGAGTAGTTAGCAGGAATGACTTGCAAGATAACATATGTAAGCCAATGAGTCATCAGGAGAATTACACAGAAGGGATAACCAAAAAGTAGGTGATAATGGAAGTGCCTAAATCCCCTCCTGTCAACCAGTTCCGTGGTCATGAGCAACCCACAATTGAGAGTAGAAATGATGCAGCCTCGACTAAGACTGTATCATTGAATACTGACCACTTTCCCATTTTTGGAAAGGATCCCGCCAAATTTACGGACCCTCCGGAAAGGGCATTTAGGAAGTCTAAACATGTGTAAAAGCCCAAAACCAAAAATACGCCTTTTAGTATAACATCAAAAGGCAGAGGCACAAGCCATTTTATTAGGAATCTTAAACCGGCCCTTCAATCAAATTTGACAAAAAGAAGAGAATAAGAAAGTCTAGAGGACCCTAAAAAGTCCTCTACATCTTGTAAAATTCTGGTTGGTCCCTGTAGATCCCAACAGTTTAACCTTGTTTCAACAAATGAGGAAAATGACAGAGACACTTTATTGCAACTATCGATCTATGAAGATTATGAGTCAGGCATATTAGTGAGCTATGCAGCTACTTCCAAATGGACCTTATTAAGACCAGAAAGAAATCTTGTGAGACTGGAAATAGAGCTGAACTCTCCTAATGATTTTGTCTTCAAAACGTTGGAGGAGAAACAGGCACGTTTGGTCCCTAAACATCTAGACCAGGTAGGATGCCAGACCCTATTAGTAAATAAAATGTTAGAACAATCATACAAGAGCAGGCGCACCGGGGTGGGGGACTTCAATGAAAATGAGGTGAGGCAAAACCGCTACAAATAACTAAAACTAATCCCATAGGAAGGCACACTTCCGCTCAACGAAATAGAAATGTGATCATGGAGAGGGTACTGAAAACAGAGGATGGCCTAATTTTGAATTGTACCAACATAATGAGCCTCCTACAGCATATACAACTGCGTGTGATGGAATCCAAAGACATTAAAATTGTGGATTTTCCAAATGAGTACGAAAACCACCACGTGTGCCTACATTTGGCATCTCTGGGTTTAGTAACCATGTTGGTGGGTGCAGTGGACAACCTTCAGGCGTTGGGATTTGACATAAAGGAATGCAGCTCATCACCCCTTGATGGTGGGGATAGACCTGCCCCGTGGATAATGGAGGGGGCCCCTAGAATGCTCCAAAGAGAGAAGAACAGAAGAGCGAGGAGCCAGCAAGCCCGAACAAGCTAGCCCGATTAGGCTTTGTAGCCCGGATCCTATGAAGTTCACCATTAGGAGAACAAACCGTGAGATGGACATTGGAAACCGTCTTGCCTTGGTAAACAAAACAGCTAATTTGTGGGATTGGCTCTTGAGAGTGCTAAGCGCTATCCCTTCTGAATGGAGGACAGAACGGAAGCTATGGAGCCAGGGCTGGAGAAACTAGACGTAGCCTGCTTACAGGAATCGTGGTTAAGGGAGACACCCCTTCTAAATGGCTACACTAGCTATCTTAATGCAGATACAAAAGGGGATAGGGGCAGACCAAGCTCAGATCTACTGACCTTTGTAAATTACTACTCTCTGGGAAAGGTTTTGAAGGTGGTCCATCCAAATCCTTTGATACATATTCTAATAATGAAGTTAACGGACATTCTGAATGAAGCACAGAGAAACCTGGCTGTCGTTAACTTATATTGGAATCCCAGTGCAAAGGAACATGACCTTTTTTATTGGTAGTGTCACGAAGTGGATAGATTAGTAGATCCATGTAAAAATGGAGGGCTCCTGGATCATCATTTGTGGTGAAATTGACATAGAGTGTTTACACTCAAGTTCGGTACTCCAAAGTGTAGCTCAGAAAAAGGAAGGGAAACATACAACTAGATTGCAGGAGTGGCTGGAGGCAATCTCCTTAAGAGACATCCATATGGTTAATGGCCGGGTTGAGGGAGACTTGATGGGTTCCCCCCACCTGGCACTCAAAATCCTCCAGTGCTACCCTGGACTACTTCTTCGTGACAGGCTCAATTTTCTTGAGCATGTCTTCCCTAAAAGTGATTCCTACTGAGCATAGTGACCATGATCTCTAGGTCCTGACGTTTACGAAACCAGGGCAGAGTGCCCAGGGACCTTCAAAACGAAAGACCTGGAACCATGCTCTGTCAGTTGAACCAGAAAAAAACAGACTATGCATTAAACCAGCCAATATTCCCCATTTCATTAAGACCTTGAAAGCCTGGCAACAGACAGATGAGGATGAAGTTTAGTAGGAACACAACTTGGCCCTCTTTAGAGTGCCCTCAAACAAAGGAACTAAAACTATCTTCCAATATAAACATGAATTCGACAGTCTAATGACGTACAACAAACGCCTTCTGAATTGTGATCTGAGGCTCCTAAGGACCACTTCGGTAATATCAAGGAGGGAAGAGATCAAAAAAAGGAAACAACACTACAGGAACTGGGTCAGAGGGCACCGAGCTGTCCTTTATCAAAAAGATGCAGAAAGCATAATGCGAGCCATAGACTCAACCTTTGGCAACTGCTGAATGGGAGAGTCATTCATAATGGCTTGCTTGAATTGAACCCAATACATGAGAGCAAATTGGTCGAGCACTTTGGAACTCTTTTTGCCACAGGAAAAGCTAAACAGAAGGAGGACGACTGGAATTCAAGTCATTCTTGGCTAATTACATTTGATAAAGAATAAATCCAAGCTATTATCTCAAAGGTGAGTTACTCCACAGCTCCTGGCCTAGATGGGCTAATGAACGCCATCCTCAAGGAAGCCCCAGAAGCCTTGCAGTTTTTTTGCCTGGTCCTCTTCAATAGGATTACTCTATGTGGAAAAGTTCCAACTTCCTGGAAGCAAGCTTTTGTTGTCTCCATATATAAGAAGAGTAATAGAGGTGACCCAAATAACTATAGACCCATAGCCCACTTGGATATCCTGGGTAAAATCTTTGCTATGGTCCTGCTAATAAGACTTAAAGACTTGGTGACAAAGTCAAACACCTATGACCAAAGACAAATGGGATTTGTCAGGAATGTTAGTTGTAGTGTTAACCTACTGTCTCAACCCCCTCAAGATGAAAACCTTAAAGTGGAACAATAACAACCTGTCGATGGCGTGCGTCGATATGGAAAGCGCCTTCAACAGCATTGATAGAGTTAAACTATGGGCTAAAATGTCAAGGATGGGATGCCCAAAAATGTAAACCATCAGGGACCTCTATCCACGCACAGATATATATGTATATATTACACGGCCAAGGTAGTGGGCGTGTAGTTATGGTTAAGTTGCTAATCCCATAGGAAGAGCACTTTTTGGGTGGCTTATAGCTTCGCTCCCCTTGGACGATTCCTCACCAAACTTTGCAAAAAAAGTATATGACCGAACCCACTCTGAATTTTTTTGCAAAGTTTGGTGAGGTTTGGTCCAGGGGGGGGCAAAGTTATAGGGTGGTCTCAAAAGGTATTTTTTTCCGATAGACTGAATGGGGGAAAACATTTTGCGCACGCCTACAGATCAAACCTCTGGATGGATTTTTACCAAATTTGCGGAAGGAGCAGCGGTTTTGTCCCAAAAGTGTGCTTCTGTAAATTTGGTGACAATACATCCAGTATTTTTTTTTTAAACAATGAAAAAGTAGGTCTCAAAAGATTTGTGATATCTATGTCTGCTCCGCGGACACACTTCCCTGTTCGCTCCGCGGACAGGACACCGATTGGGTAATCGGCTTGCGTGAAGTCCACGGACATGTGACGCGTTCCCTCATTGGATGGTGGAGAGCGTGAAGTGCGTCAGATTGTTCTGATGCACCCGCCATCTTTTAACCGTGTTTTGGTGTCCGCGGACATTGCCGCAATAACATATAACAAAACACCACATTGCACTTGCTAAACTTATCAAATACTGTCTCGAAAGGATGATGATGATGAGGATGGGATGGGATGTGGCAGCAAGAAGCAAACAAATTGTGTTTTATTGTCACGAAAGTCATACGGTACATTTGTAGGTGTTCCTTATTATAATGTGTGTAAAGTACAGGCGAAGGACTAATGTGTCTGTGTAACAATGTTTTTTAACATAATATTGAAGTCAGACAGCCGGCCCCTAGAGTTTGGAATCTGAGGCAGCCACCTGCAGTTTTTGATGGAAACAGCAGCACTGCACGTGTATGCTTCTCAAGATATGTCAGCAAAAGAAAACAGAGTGAGCCAGCCATGTGATGTCATCAGTGATGTCATCAATGACATTTGTGATGTCATCTTTGATGTCCTGGGTGTTAGTCTTAGCAGTGCACGGTGGTTAGCTTACCATAACTGGCGAATTTCAAGGGTTTTTCAGTTTTACTTGGAACCATAACGTCCCTTTGACAAAGTTTTTTCACTGAATTTCATAGGTTTTTAGTAGCGCAACTTAACCATAACGTCCCTTTAACAACGTTTTTTCACTGAATTTCATAGGATTTTAGTAGCGCAACTTAACCATAACGTCCCTTTAACAAAGTTTTTTCATTGAATTTCATAGGTTTTTATTAGTGCAACTTAACCATAACGTCCCTGTAACATTTTTTTTTTACTAAATTTTAAAGGTTTTTATCAGTGCAATGTCACCATAACATCCTTTTCAATAGATGAAGACCACTAACATCTTGTGTCCTCAAAGTGGGAACGCCAGGTGGTAAAAAAAAACAAAAAGATGGCCACCATGGAAAGGGAAGGCGGGGTGTATAAAGAACACAACAGGGTATGAGCGGGGGGGAACAGGGGAGACACATGGGCATGAGCGGGGGGTGAGAGGGAACAGGGTACAAACGGGGCATGAGCAGGGGGTGGGGGAAAAAGAAGGAAACACGGGGCATGAGCGGTGGTGGGGGGAACACGAGAGAGACACGGGGCATGAGCAGCGGGTGGAAAGGAACATGAGGGAGACACGGGGTATGAGCGGGGGGTGGGGAGGAACACGAGGGAGACACGGAGCATGAGCGGAGGGGTGGGGGGTAACACGAGGCAAACACGGGGCATGAGCGGGGGTGGGGGGAACACGAAGGAGACACTGGGCATGAGCGGGGGTGGAGGGCAACAGGAGACAGACACAGGGCATGAGCGGGGAGTGGGGCCAACAGGAAAGAAACACGGGGCATGAGCGGGGGGTGGGGAGAACAGGAGACAGACACGGGGCATGAGCGGGGGGGTGGGGAGAACAGGAGACAGACACAGGGCATGAGCGGGGGACGGGGGGAACAGGAGACAGATACGGGGCATGAGCGAGGGTGGGGAGAACAGGAGACAGACATGGGGCATGAGCGCGGGGGTGGGGGGCAACAGGAGAGAGACACGGGGCATGATCGCGGAGTGGGGGGTACAGGAGACAGACACGGGGCATGGGTAGGGGCAACAGGAGACAGACACGGGGCATGAGCGGGGGTGGGGGAACAGGAGACAGACCTGGCATGAGCGGGGGGTGGGGGGAACAGAAGACAGACACGGGGCATGAGTGGGGGAGTGGGGGGGTATAGGAGACAGACACGGGGCATGAGCAGGGGGTGGGGGCAACAGGAGAGAGACACCGGGCATGAGCGGGGGGGGTGGGGGGTACAGGAGACAGACACGGGGCATGAGCGGGGGGGTGGGGGCAACAGGAGAGAGACACGGGACATGAGCGGGTGGGGTACAGGAGACAGACACAGGGCATGAGCGGGGGAGCAACAGGAGAGAGACACGGGGCATGAGTGGGGGGTGGGGGGGTACAGGAGACAGACACGGGGCATGAGCGGGGGGTGGGTGGGTACAGGAGACAGACACGGGGCATGATTGGGGGTGGGGGGCAACAGGAGAGAGACACGGGGCATGAGCGGGGGGTGGGGGAACAGGAGACAGACACGGGCATGAGCGGGGGGTGGGGGGAACAACAGAGACAGACACGGGGCATGAGCGGAGGGTGGGGGCAACAGGAGACAGACACGGGGCATGAGCGGGGGTAGGGGAGAACAGAAGACAGACACGGGGCATGAGCAGGGGGTGGGGGCAATAGGAGACAGACAGGGGGCATGAGCGGGGGGTGGGGGGCAACAGGAGAGATACGGGGCATGAGCGGGGGGTGGGGGGCAACAGGAGAGACACGGTGCATGAGCGGGAGGTGGGGGGAACAGGGGACAGTCACAGGGCATGAGTGAGGGGTGGGGGGAACAGGAGACAGACACGGGGCATGAGCGGGGGGTGGGGGGAACAACAGACACGGGGCATGAGCGGGGGGTGGGGAGAACAGACACGGGGCATGAGCGGGGAGGGTGGGGGGCAACAGGAGACAGACACGGGGCATGAGCGGGGGGTGGGAGGAATAGGAGACAGACACGGGGCATGAGCGGGGGGTGGGGAGAACAGGAGACAGACACAGGGCATGAGCGGGGGGTGGGGGCAACAGGAGACAGACATGGGCCATGAGCGGGGGCTGGGGGGCAACAGGAGACATACACGGGGCATGAGCGGGGGGTGGGGGAACAGGAGACAGACACGGAGCATGAGCGGGGGTTGGGGAGAACAGAAGACAGACACGGGGCATGAGCAGGGGGTGGGGGGCAATAGAAGACAGACACGGGGCATGAGCGGGGGGTGGGGGGCAACAGGAGAGACTCGGGGCATGAGCGGGGGGTGGGGGGCAACAGGAGAGACACGGTGCATGAGTGGGAGGTGGGGGGAACAGGAGACAGACACAGGGCATGAGCGAGGGGTGGGGGGAACAGGAGACAGACACGGGGCATGAGCGGGGGGTGGGGGGAACAACAGACACGGGGCATGAGCAGGGGGTGGGGAGAACAGACACGGGGCATGAGCGGGGAGGGTGGGGGACAACAGGAGACAGACACGGGGCATGAGCGGGGGGTGGGAGGAATAGGAGACAGACACGGGGCATGAGCGGGGGTGGGGAGAACAGGAGACAGACATGGGGCATGAGCGGGGGGTGGGGGGCAAAACAAGAGAGAGGCACGGGGCATGAGCGGGTGGGGGAACAGGAGACAGACACGGGGCATGAGCGGGTGGGGGGAACAGGAGACAGACACGGGGCATGAGCGGGGGTGGGGGGCAACAGGAGATAGACACGGGGCATGAGCGGGGGGTGGGGGGAACAGGACACAGACATGGGGCATGAGCGGGGGTGGGGAGAACAGGAGACAGACATGGGGCATGAGCGGGTGGGCAACAGGAGACAGACACGGCACATGAGGGGAACAGGAGACAGATACGGGGGGTGGGGAGAACAGGAGAGAGACACACAGGGCATGAGCAGGGGGTGGGGGAAGGGGAGAGAGACACACAGGGCATGAGCGGGGGGTGGGGGAGAGGGAAAGAGACACACGGGCAAGAGCGGGGGGTGGGGGGGAGGGAGAGAGACACACAGGGCATGAGCGGGGGTGGGGGGGAGGGAGAGAGACACGGGGCATGAGCAGGGGGTGGGGGGAAGGGGAGAGAGACACATGGGACATGAGCGCGGGGGGGTGGGCGGCGGGTGGCGTGGGGAGAGACACACGGGAAATGAGCGGGGGGTGGGCGGCGGGTGGGGAGAGACACACAGACATGAGCGGGGGGTGGGCGGCCAGGAGACAGACACGGGGCATGAGCGGGGGGTGGGGGGCAACAGGAGATAGACACGGGGCATGAGCGGGGGTGGGGGGAACAGGACACAGACATGGGGCATGAGCGGGGGTGGGGTGAACAGGAGACAGACATGGGGCAGGAGCAGGGGGGCAACAGGAGACAGACACGGCACATGAGGGGAACAGGAGACAGATACGGGGCATGAGCGGGGGGTGGGGAGAACAGGAGACAGACACAGGGCATGAGCGGGGGAACAGAAGACAGACACGGGGCATGAGCGGGAGGTGGGGGGAAGGGGAGAGAGACACACGGGGCATGAGCGGGGGTGGGGGGAGGGAGAGAGACACAAGGGCATGAGCGGGGATTGGGGGAGGGAGAGAGACACACGGGGCATGAGCGGGGGTGGGGGGAGGGAGAGAGACACACAGGGTATGAGCGGGGGGTGGGCGGGAGGTCGAGACACACATGGGGCATGAGAGGGGGGTGGGCGGGAGGGAGAGACACACACGGGGCATGAGCGGGGGTGGGGGCGAGGGAGAGAGACACACGGGGCATGAGCAGGGGGTAGGGGGAAGGGGAGAGAGACACACGGGGCATGAGCGGGGGGTGGGGGGAGGGAGAGAGACACACGGGGCATGAGCGGGGGGGTGGGGGAGAGGGAAAGAGACACACGGGGCAAGAGGGGGGATGGGGGGGAGGGAGAGATACACGGGGCATGAGCAGGGGGTGGGGGGAAGGGGAGAGAGACACACGGGACATGAGCGCAGGGGGGTGGGCGGCGGGTGGGGAGAGACACACGGGAAATGAGCGGGGGGTGGGCGGCGGGTGGGGAGAGACACACAGACATGAGCGGGGGTTGGGCGGCCAGTGGGGAGAGACACACGGACATGAGCGTGGGGTGGGTGGCAGGTGGGGAGAGACACACGGACATGAGCGGGGGGTGGGCGGCGGGTGGGGAGAGACACACGGACATGAGTGGGAGAGACGAGCGGGGCACGAGCGGGGCACGAGCGGAGCACGAGCGGGGCATGAGCGGGGGGTGGGCAGGAGGGAGAAAGACACACGGACATGAGCGGGGGGTGGGCGGGAGGAAGAAAGACACACGGACATGAGCGGGGGTGGGCGGGAGGGAGAAAGACACACGGACATGAGAGTGGGGTGGGCGGGAGGGAGAAAGACACACAGACATGAGCGGGGGTGGGCGGGAGGGAGAAAGACACACGGCGTTCGTGTGCAGGCGGCAGATCCTGCTCCTCATCCCTCCGCTGGCCACCGTGTGCCAATGGCGTGAGCGGGGGGCTGGAGGAAAAGGGAAGACACGGAGCATGAGTGGGGGTGACAAGAAGGACACACGGGGCATGAGCGGGGGGTGGGAGGAACAGGAGACAATCATGGGCACATGGGCATGAGCGGGGGACTTACTGTGCAGGCGGGATACAAAGCCTCTCATGCGAGCAACAAAGATGGCGGGCGTCTCTGAAGCCAGACGTACGGCACGCTTTCACCGCATCCAATGAGAGAGCACGTCAGATGTCCGCGGACATCACGCAAGCTGCTTGCCCAATCACCGTCCTGTCCGCGGAGCGAACTGGGAAGTGTGTCCGAGAAGCGAACACAGATATCACTAATTTTTTTCACTTACATTTTTGTCATTTTTTAAAAAACTACTGGACGGATTTACACCAAATAAAGCAAAGCACGCTTTCGGGACCAAGCTGCCGCTCCTGCCACCTATTTGGTGTAAATCCGTCCAGCGGTTTGGGCTGTAGGCGTGAGCAAAGTTTTTTCCCATTATGTCTATGGGAAAAAAAGTTTTGGGACCCCCCCTATAACTTTGCCCCCCCCGGACGAATCCTCACCAAACTTTGCAAAAAAAATCAGAGTGACCCAAATACTTTTTTTGCAAAGTTTGGTGAGGATTCGTCCAGGGAGAGCGAAGTTATAAGCCGCCCAAAAAGTGCTCAAATAAGTTAAGAATCATACCTGGTTCTTCTCCTAAAATTTCTTAGAGAAGTTTGCAGAAGTAGCTGAAAATCTTTCTTACTTGAGTCTCTTGAAATTTACAGCAACTTCTTATTTATGGCAAACCTGAGAAGACTTGCTCTTTGCCTTTTCAAAGTTGACAAATTGTTCCAGTTAGATTGTCTTTAGTAAATGCCTTTGTTTTATTCTTTTCTTAAGTTCCAAATTATTTACAATACAATTGAGTACGTAGATTCTTGAAGAAACGCGCGCAAAGATGCACACGCGCTGATGAACAAACGCGCTAAAATCACACGCGCTGAAAAGTCCACGTGTTGAAGGGAACCTGCGCAGAAGAACACACGCGCTAAAATCCCACGCGCTGAAGAGTCCACGCACTGCAGAGTTCACGTGCTAAAACACACGCGCTTGAAAACACACGCACAGCAGAGTTCACGCGCAGAAACACACGCGCTTGAAAATGCATGCACAGCAGAGTTCACGCGCCGAAGAATTCTCACGCTACGAAACACACACGCTGGTAAACACATGCGCAGTAAAGTTCTCACGCGGACAAGTTCTTGCGCCGAGGAATTCTCGCAATAGGAATCTCACGCGCATAACACACTCGTGCTTTTTATGTTCATGCGCAGACGAATTCTCGTGCTAAGAAACACACGTGCTGGTAACACACTAGCAGTCGAGTTCTCGCACAGACAAGTTCACGCGCAGATGAATTCTCGCAATAGAAAGCTCATGCGCATAACACACGTTAAACCTCACGCTTACTTTCAAACGAACACCAAAGTCAACGCACTTAAACAATTCAAAGTTAAAGGCTCCAAGAAAACATTTTTCAAATTCTCTCTCAAACGACTTCAAGATGAAGGCAAAGCAGTAGAATTAAAATCCCAAAAGATAGTCACTTATCTCCAAAATGATTTCTAAATATCTTCAGGGTTTCCTGTCTTCAGATCACTTTCCTGGCAAACAAAGATCTTCTCCTGACACCCTCTAGAGAGTAGCCACTCAACTGCTAGCGCCTGAAGGATAAAATCCCCCAGGCCCAAGACTAAAGCAGGAGCAGCCCCTACACACGTCCTCTCAGCTCGGTGTTAGATGATGAAAGGCAAAGAGTGACAGTTTATAATGTTCATTGTTGTTCTGCAGGGTTCTCTACCCAATCAGAGCAGTCACTGAGAAACTCCCTCTTGCCTTGGGTCAGAATCAGGATTCTGTATTAAGAAGTTAAGGCCAAACCAACTATAATAGAAAACTTCCCACCCACATAAGGCCAATCTAAAAGGGATAATAATAATAATAAAGAGATAAAGGAAAAGAAACCTGACAGTACCCCCCTCCTAATGCCCAGTCCCTGGGCCTACCTTATGTGGATTTTTGGCATGAAACCTAGCAATTAAATTGGGAGCATGTACATCAACTAAATCTTCCCAAGTTCGTTCTTCAGGTCCATATCCCTCCCAATCAATTAAATACTGCAACTTTACCCTCAGGACTTGCTTTCCTTCTCAAATCAGCACATCTTTTATACTTCAACTTGCTTTCCCCCAGCACCTTTTTTGCTCTATCCAAATTATTCTTCATTACCAGCAAACGATCTTCCACTCCAGGATTCCCGGAATCCTCAAAAACCTCAAAACTCAGAAAGCGAGGATGTAACCCACGACCCAAAAAGAACAAGGACATAGAAGTAGCATCCTTATCACAATTGTTGTAAGAGAATTCAGCCAACCATACTAAATCCACCCATTTCTCTCCGGCTTGTAAATAACACCTTAAAAATTTCTCCAATTACTGATTTACTCTCTCTACTTGGCCATTAGTCTCAGGATAGTACCCAGAAGTTAAACTAACTTCTATCCCAAGTTTCTTACAGAAGGCCCTCCAAAATTTTGAGATAAATTGAGATCCCCTATCAGAGATAACTTGACTAGGTAGCCCAAGCAGTCTAACTACACCTTGTAAGAAACTATGAGCCAGTTTTTCTGCAGTAACCTCTCCCTCCATCAGTAAAAAATGTGCTTCTTCTGTAAGAAGATCCGCCACAGCTAGAATGGTAGTACAACCTTTTTCCAGAGGAAGATCAACGATGAAATCCATAGAAATAGTGTGCCAAGGACGAGGAGGAACAGGTAACGGCTCCAATAAACCATGCGGCTTCCCAACTTGACTTTTTGCCTGTGCACAGACTACACATGTCTTAACAAAGGTCAATGTGTCTTGGCGAATTTTTTCCCACCAAATGTTCCTTCGAACTAACTCCAGAGTTTTCCTGAAACCAGACAAGATTCATGACAGTTTCTCAAAACCTTTTCTCTTAACTCTTCAGTAGGTAAATAAAGCTTGTTGTCAAAATATGGGAGACCGTCTTTTAAACTTCTGGCTGGATCTAGTCTCACCCACTCCTCCATCTTCAGCAAGGACATATTCTGGCGAACTTAGTTCAAGACGGCCATGCCTTTAATGACTCCAGCTAACAAAAAACGTTCTGGAGCAATAAGAGTTTCTGGCTCCAGAACCTCTCTCACCTCACTTCCAGAAAATTAAGCTGGATAAGGCATCAGATTTTTTGTTCAAACTTCCAGGTTTAAAGGTCATGACAAAATCATAGTCCGCAAAAAATAAGGACCAACGAAGCTGTCGTGGAGACAAAGTTCTTGCAGATTTTAAAAACAATAAGTTTCGATGATCAGTAAGAACTGTTACCGTGTGTCTTGCTCCCTTAAGAAAATGTCTCCCTTCTTCAAAAGCGGACTTGATTGCTAGCAGCTCACGATCTGAAATTGTATAGTTTACTTCCGCTGCTGAAAACTTTCTTGAAAATAATGCAACTGGATGTAACTGACCAGTAGTTTCATGTCTTTGTGAAAGTACGAACCCCAATGCTAAATTTGAAGCGTCCGCCTCCACAAAAAAAGGTTTAGAAACATCTGGATGTATTAGAATCGGACTAGAAGTGAACCTTTCCTTTAACTCTTGAAAAGCTTTTTCTGCTTCAAGGTCCCAGTTAAATTTCACTCCTTTTTTCAACAGTCTCATTATAGGAGCAAGTAGCCGAGAAAATACTTCGATAAATCTCCTATAAAAATTTGCAAACCCTAAAAAACTTTGTATTTCCTTAACCTTAGTTGGAGTAGGCCATTCTAGAACTGCTTGAACTTTTTTAGGATTCATTTCTAAACCCTTTGGTGAAACTATAAAACCTAAAAACTCCACTGAATCTGTATGGAATTGACTTTTTTCCAGTTTGGCGAACAAATGATTTTCTTGCAACTTTTGTAAAACTAAGCGAACATGTTTCTGATGTTGATCCAAGTCAGAAGAGAAAATCAAAATGTCATCGATGTACACGACAACAAAATATCCAGGAATTCCCTAAAAACTTCATCAATAAAAAATTGGAAAGCCGCTGGAGCATTGCATAAACCGAATGGCATAACTTGATATTCATACAGCCGAAACCTGGTCTTAAAAGCTGTCTTCCATTCGTCCCCTTCCTGCAAACGCACTAGATGGTAAGCTCCTCTCAAATCTAATTTAGAAAAAATAGTGGCCCCTTGTATTTGATTAAGCATTTCTGAGATGAGACGAAGAAGATACCGGTTCTTAACAGTGACTCTGTTGACTGCTCGATAATCTATACAAGTTCGGAGTGTTCCATCCGGATTTGGTACAAAAAATAAAGGAGAGGCCGCCAGAGACTTAGAGCGGCGAATAAAACCTTTGGCCAAGTTTTCTGTTAAATATTCTTTTAAATAATCATTCTCTTTCTCAGTAAGAGCATATACTCTGCTACTAGGCAAAATTGCTCCTGGCTCTAGCTCTATTTTACAATCAAAGGGCCTATGAAGTGATAATTCTCCCACCACCTTCTCATCAAATACATCCCAGAAATCTTGGTAACACTGGGGAAGTTGACCCACTACCGCTCCCACATCATGACATCCAATTCCAAACTCACCCAGAAAACTAGACACAGAATTACTCTGTTTGACATCTTCCTCAAAGAGACTTCCTGAAAAGCAATTCTCTTGACAGAAATCTGACTGCATGTTAACTGTCCTGGCACTCCTATCTATCAAAGGATTATGAAGAGTAAGCCAAGGCATTCCCAAAATAATCTTTAACAAAGGAGCATCAATTAACTCAAACGAAATCCTCTCCCTGTGACCTCCTGTTAACTCCAAAATCAAGGAACCAGTATTGTGGGTAATTGGGCCTGAAGATAGAGACGTTCCGTCTACAGCCCTAACTTGCTCTACAACCTCTTTCTGAAGAATGGGAATTCCCAAAGATTTTGCCAGACCCCAATCCATGAAATTCCCAGTGGCACCTGAGTCAACCATAACGGGACCACTTCCCTTACACTCCATCTCAAGGAACAAGGATACATTTACCGTGATATGAGGAACAGCTGTCTGCACAGTGTTGGCGATCTGTTGTACCTTGGCCGTTGAAGTAGTAGTCTTTCTTGGAGTGTAAAGACAATTCCCTAAAAAGTGTCCACCTCTTCCACAATATAAACACAGATGGTTATCTCTCCTCCTAGCCCTTTCTTCTATAGTTAAAGGACCTCTGACCCTGGAAGGTGGATTATTCCCTTTTGTTCTAACCTCTACTTTAGATCTGTCCACTTTAACTAGAGACAAAAAATCACTCTGACTATGTCGCCTCTCTGCCTTCCTTTCACTCAAACGAAAATCTAATTTGATAACCAAATCAATCAGAGCTTCACAAGTAGAGGGATGCTCAACCACTCCTGACAAGGCATCTTTTAACTCATCTCTAAGGCACCGATAAAACAACGAGGCCTGTTTATCCTCGGGCCATCTGTTTTCTAACACAAGGGACTTAAATTGCGTTATATAAGCAACCAAATCTCTATTACCTTGTTTTAATTCTAAAAGTTCCCCATCCACTTCCAGAGATAACTGCCTTCTATCAAACATTTTTCGGAAAATCTCTAAAAAATTGGTGTAATTTCCTAGAACCACACTCTTTTGATTCAACAACAACCCAGCCCAAGCAGATGCCTCCCCAGAAAGATAAGACAACATGAAAGTTACCTTGGATGCATCCGTGGGAAAGATCTCTGGTCTCCTCATAAAATGTAATTCACATTGTGTCAAAAACACCATAAACCTCTTGGAGTCCCCTTGATAACGTTCTGGTGGCGCCAAAGGAACTGGCATAATTAAGCTTCTAACCCCTTCTGTAACTGGAGGGGTCCGTTGTATTTGTGGTAACCGGTCACCTCCTTCCTGTTCTAACTCTGGCAGAGAACCAGCACCCCCAGACACCTCATCCTCTCTCCTTTCTCCCATCTCTTTTGTTTTTGTATCACTTTAACACTTAAGTCATCCACCTTTTGACTAAGTAAAGCATTCTCATCACGGGATATTTTCAACTCCTCCCGTAACTCTGTGATCAAAGATCCCAACACCTCCATGGATTCGTCGGCGTTCATGACAGCTCAGGCAGATTAAGTAATTGGCCTTTCATTCTGTCAGGCTCAGAGGTCCTGTGTCCGCGGAAGCTGCTTCTTTGTTTGTGGTAATTGATGAAACTTTAGCTTCTTTTCTTTTCTTTGAGGAATTTGCTGTTGGATTCTGTTGCATTTCTGTTTCATTTAGTTTTCTTTTACCACGTTTTACTTTATCTGGAAGAGGATATTGTTTCAGATGAGGGGTGTACACTGAACGCAGTCTATTGTATTTTAGAATGCAAGGAATATCAGCTTTGACTTTACTTGCATCAAAGTTCATTAGCATGAGACCGTCAAGTGTACGTAAGTGTGATAATGCTACATAGCTCATGCCTTCCTTAAAGACTGTGTTTCCTATATCTATCAATGCGTTGTCTAGGGTAAGACCTTGGGATTTATGAATGGTAACTGCATATGCAAGAGTTAGAGAAAATTGCTCTCTACGTACATACATGTCTTTGAAGAGAAGGAATCGAGCAATTGAGCGCCCTATCCTTTTCACTTCTGAAACTTTATCAAAGCGAATATTGACAAACTGAATGTTGCTGTCATGTGAGTATGATTGAAAGCCAACAACTGTACCCGGTGCTCCATTAACTAGCCCTTGCTCGACGTCAAGGTTACGTTTAAGCATTACTCTACAATTTAAGGATAATTTAAATATTTTTTTCCAACCCAGCTGAGTTGGAGATTGAATTTTCTAAACTATTTAGTCTTGTTGTGGCTTGCTCACACATGGGTACTGTCATACCATGTACCTCTAGTTTGTCTGTGGCGCTAATTTCCATTATTGGTTGCATTTCTTTATTTAACATGGTTTCATTGAATTTGAAACAGCTTGCAAGAGTTGGCAATAAGGCCATACAATTGACCTTTTTGTGCGCTATTTGTTCCATAACATCAGTTGTACATGCATTATCGCCATAAAGTGCATGAATGTGCCGGTTTTTCAGTACAACTTGTGCTTCTTGCAATAGTAGACCAACTCTAATACTCTTTAAGATGTTGGCATAAGTGAGATCTGTAGATTGCCACATGTTCTTAGTTAATTCTCTGTATTGGAAATGTTGCAAAAGGTTGACATTACCTATGCTACCAACAGTTTTCCAGCAGAGTTTGTGGCCTAAGGTTTTAAAAATAGGTTCACCTTTCACTGGTGTCAATTGTAGAAGATCTCCGAAAACGATAATGTGTTTCCCTGCAAAGAGTTCTTCGTTGTTACTTTTCAGTACGTCTTGCAATCTGAGGTGAATCAAAGCCAACATTAGGTTGGAAACCATGCTCACTTCATCTATTAGTAGAATTTTCATTTGTTTCATTACTCTGCGTAATTACATTGCAGCTTCTGCAGAAAGTTTGTAATAGTCTAATTTATTTTGATGCTCTGCTGGAAGCAGTAGTAATCAGTGTAAAGTGACACCGCCTATGTTGTAGGCAGCTAAACCTGTGGGGGCCGTTACAACAGCTGACAGTTTGTTGTTTGTCAATTGTTGAAGGAACTTGCTGATGATTTTGATTAAGAATGTTTTCCCTGATCCAGCTTCACCATTCACGTACAGCAGTATAGGTTTGTAATTTTGGCAGGTACATTCTTTATTTTCGTGTTGTACACCATGTACAATTTGTTTTGTTACGTCTTCAAAATGGTGCACTGATCTTTGTTAAGTTTTGCTTGTTGGACAGTTAAGTCTTCTGAATCTTCTTGATACTAATACATGGTGTTTTCTACTTCTGCCATAGCTACTTCAGCCTCCTTTGCTATTAGTGGTTGTCCTAGTGGTTCTTGACTTCCTGTTATAGAAGGTTGACTACTGTCGGAAGAGTCCTTATCTAGTTGGGCCTGAAGTTCTTCTTCCTGTTGCTGCTCATTGTGTAACATTGTTTTGTACTGCGTAAAGTTCACATCGGTGATAGCGCTTTCATTTGCTCTGACAGCATCTTCATAGCAGTCATAGTTATCTAGTATGTCTTCCTCTTTTCTCCATGGTTTGAAAAGTTGTAACAGAGACATGTAATATAGTTCTTTCTGTTGAGGCATTCTTAATGACAATTTTACACGATTAATTAAGCTTCATTTGGTAAGTTTCTCTAAACTCCCTTCACGATCGGTCACTCTATATCTACGTTTGCTTTCATCAGGTTTTACATTATTTTTGTATGCAAAGTTTTGAGCTATGTGGTATAGACACATGCTTTCCAAAGTGCTACTCCTGTTCGGATAGTATGTGTCCAGTAAATTGTTTTTTAGAATGTCTTGGCTGTTGGGATCATTTCTGGCAATTGTTTCTATGTCTTCATATGATTTCAGAACTCTTGTTCTAGATTTTGCAGGACCAAGACTTAGCCATACTATGTTGTCTGATTTTCCATACAAAGCAGTACCGGTTAAACAATCTGCTGCTTCATAGGTGCCACATTCTCTATGAGAGAGCATTTTTATGCCTAGGCTGTACAATTTCTGTGATAATGTTTTGTCTGATGCTAGGTCATCCCAGAGGTCTTGAAACTCTGTTTTTTCTGCTTTTGTTATGTAGGCTGTAACATATCGTGCAACAGCAGTTGAATTGTCTGCAATGTACTGCACATCTTTGTTTGCATTCCATAAGAGGGCAATGATTGCATTGTAATCATTGATATATTTGGTTTATTCCCTTCTTTTTATGTAATACGTGTTCTTAGGTGATTTACTTTTAACACTATGTCGAACTGAAGACATGAAGTTGTTTACTTCACCTGTTTCTGTAGCTGGTCTAGGGAAACCAAAGCGGCATTTGGTGTAGTATTTACCTTTGTTTTTGTATGTGCAGTGACAATATTTGCCACATTTGTGTCTTTGAAGTAAAATCTGGCCATGCAGCTCACTATGCTTCTGTTTTGAAGGGATTTCACAAGTGACATATTTTTGGATAAACTGCAAAACAGTGCTATCACTGACGTGACCAAATTCCGGTGCACCTTTGATCCATAACAGCATGTGAATATGTGGTGCACCTCTTGCTTGATATTCTTTACTCCAAAAGAAGTGTTGGGAGGGGAGGAACAGTTTTATTGCAAATAAAGTGTAGCATGGCATTGAAACCATGATGGAAATATCTTGACACATTAACTGGATCTAGAGAGCAAATTTCTCCAGGTGTTAATATATCTATGTTGTTTTTGTTGCTGTTTGCTATGCGTAGGAAATCATGTAAATCTTCCCATGCATATTCTGCACACCTTAGCGTAACAAACCAAGTCGGTGGTCCAAGGTTTCTGATCATACAACGCACGTCTCCATGCCGTCGGAACCAGTATTCCTTTGTACCACGCATGTTTGCAAACAAATTTGTTATACTTGATTGTAAAACCTCATCTTTTTCCTGTACTTTTTGTATTACCTGCGTAGCTGACATATTTTGAAAGTGGGTTCCAGATTTCAAAATGTGTGCAACTCCGTAACATAGCGTTGCTAATTCACTTTCATAGAGTAGGTGGAATATGTATTCCACATTTTGTCTAAATCTGGGTGCTTGTGAATACATTCGTAATGAGCGGTATTCTGATGCACCAATCAGAGTGGGTCTATCATCGTATCTTCCACCTTTGCCAGTAGGAAATAGCAGTGGAAAAGCATGTGCTTCTATACTTTTTTCCCATATACTCATTGGTGACCCTTTGGTTTGTCGCATTTGGTAAGTTTCTAGTGCATCATCAAATGCTTTCATTGGAATGCAATGGATGAATTGTGTAATGGTCCAAAAGAGTGGATACTGTAGCAGGATACAGAAGTTCTTATTGTCCAGTTTCTGATGGCTCTTGAATTATTTTAGTTGTTTCCCTTAAGCTTTCATCAATATTTATTTCCTTGTAGTTCTCTTTATTGTCTTTAGATATTGCAATGCTTGTCTAACTTATGTAACTCCACCAGTTGTTGCCAATTTTTTTTGTCCTTTGTTGGTACACCATTTACCAAGACTATTAAAGAATGTTCTATTGAACGTTGCACTCCTAGAGTGTGTACATTTTCGGTTAGATCTAACTTTATTTAAGTCCACCATGTAAGTCCACCAGTTGTTGCCAGACTTTTTTGTCCTTTGTTGGTACACCATTTACCAAGACTATTAAAGAATGCTCTATTGAACGTTGCACTCCTAGAGTGTGTACATTTTCCGTTAGATCTAATGGCGAATAAACTACTTTGCCACGAATGCCTTTCACCAATTCAGAGGAAGGTAATTTTGCTGTTTTTGGCATATAACTGCTTGAAATGGGTGAACTGTTTAATTATTATGCTCTCATACAAATTGAGTTGTTGCAGGATTTTTGGTAGTGGGAACAATTCCAAATTATTTGTAATAGCACGTGAAGGAGTGTGGTTGTTGTCTAATTTTGTAGTACAGTAACTGCAACATCTTAGGCGTTCAGTTAGTTCATTTGTTTTCTGCTAAAAGGTAGAGATAGAGAGGTAGGTAGAGAGGTAGAGAACATATTCAAACCATTTAGAATCTTCATTGTCTTCTATTTTGTATGCTACATCTACATTTTTTGAGTTCCTTTTGTAAAACTTTCTGCGGCAATACACAAACACCTGGTTTGGTACTT
The DNA here is from genome assembly GCF_040938575.1 of Ambystoma mexicanum. NCBI lineage: Eukaryota > Metazoa > Chordata > Amphibia > Caudata > Ambystomatidae > Ambystoma > Ambystoma mexicanum. The sequence goes on along the minus strand of NC_090929.1, from coordinate 1,580,702,656 downwards.
CAGCCGATGACCTTTTAAATTTTACTATTTCTTTTCTGTATGTGTGTAATAGAAGGTTGCTATGTGCAGAACTGTTGCTACTATGTTCTAAAACTATTGCATTTTGTAAGTGGCTTTCACTTCCAAAATACTTTTTCTGAATACGGTCCATTTCTTCTTGTAAGTATTTGGGTGTACCATGCAGAAGAGTGTTATGTAAATTGCCTAATTCTGAAGCTGGACTTTTTGCATAGTATGTTTTATACACTAGATTTCTTACATTTGAACAATGTATTGATATCCTTTTGATATCATGGAAGGTGCTTTTGCAAATAGGCCCAGAAATGCAGGCTAATGAATGTCCTTGTAGTCCTGTGTATTTGCGCACTGGACAAATATCCATATTTTGCAGCACTTTCATTTGACTTTTGTCTTTACCTTTTACATACTGATTGAGGAACTGACGTAAAGATTTGAAAGCTTTGTTTGGAATGGCGCACATTGATGTGCACGGCTATTTGTATACTGGTAGTGTGGTTCTGCTGAATCGAGAGGTAATTCTGAGTTTTCATTGGATACTTTTGTAAGCAGTGTTTCTTGTTCCATGATGGTAGTATTGATTTTCTCATACCCTCATCCACTGCTATGGATGGCAATTATGTTTGTTTGATTTTGTTTGTATGCTTCTTCATTAAAATATGGTTCTGTGGTTGTTGTGTGCCTCCATTCACCACCACAAACATTTAAGAAATTATTTTTGTTCACATTCCGTTTATTGCTGATTTTCTTTTGTAGTTTAGTACTTAGTCTTGTTACTGCTTTCATCCTATTTAACACTAATATAAACAACTTCCTTTTGAGAAGGATTGCACTGTCCACAAGAGCTTGTAGGATTAACTTTCTACGGTAGGTTTTAAGGGGTGAGGATGATTTCGGTCCTCTTCTTAGTAGATTCTGAAGGACTCTGTGACGAAACATTTTTGATAAAATACTTTTTTTACTATGGGTTATTGTTACACTATTAGGATTATTAGGAGCATTGTTAGCTGTACTGGTAGTCAACATTTATGTGTTTTGTGACACATTTTCATGGAGGAGGTAAAGTTCCGGTAGTTGAAGCTTCCTTTGCTTTGCTCACCGACTGCATTAGCTAGTTTGTTCCAACATTCTCTACAAACTCTACAACAGATGGATGCTTAGATTGGGCACTTTTATTTTTATTTGCTCTACTTCTGTGTTCCTTTCTACAGAGTTGCTTTTTGGTAGGCATTCTTTGGTGTCTGTTGAAAAAAAGAAGGCATACTTTGGTCTGTTGAACAATTTATGTGTGCTGTGTGCATGCGTGCATGAGTCTGATGGGGAAGCTCTTTGTCATGGTGTGTGAATGTGCATTGGACTCTAGCAATGATTTGGTAAGGCTATTTTACTGTTTGTAAACGAATACAATGTGCTTCAGATGAGAGTACAAAGTGGGCTAGTGGTGACGAGAAGCATTATTAATAAACCAAATGCCATAAACTTGCAACAGCAACTTCTTTTCTAAATCTAACCTTCTAAGGATTACGTATGTTATTTGAGTTCCAAACACACAGGGATTTGTGAACCATTCTGCCTGTTATTCTTTGTTCAATAAATGGATATTTGTAGGTAGAATGGTTCAGAAATCAATGTTTGATTTGGTGCCCAAGTTAAACAAATAACCCACGCAGCCTCTTTGAGGAGTAGTTACAATATAAAGGTAGTACTGTACTTACTTTTTTTTGCAAAATGACCAGGTTTCTTCAGATACATCGTCTGCAGTGTAGATGCTGTTGATTCTCAGGAGAGCAGTCTTCACTGCGATTCAAAAAAACTAAATTAATTACTTTGTGTGTTTATAGACAGTGATGATACTGCACACATTAATTGTGCATCTTTCGTCAGAGCATTCTCCTTTGATATTTCAACCCAGTGCATGTGTGCATTTCACTTCACTCTGTGCAGCCTTTGCATGGTATTTGCAATGTTACTTGCAAGTCCTTCAAAATTGCTAACAATTTTAAGGTCATGAAAATGCCTTGTTTTTTACATGGTGTACTATCTCTAGGAGAGAGGTTTGTAAGCGATAGGGCATAGTAGTAGATGGGAAAAAAAATTCTAATTGCAAATTAAAAGCACAATGCCGAAAAATCGTGAGACCCTCAGAGGGAGATGTCACCACAGAAATCAGGAGCGTTTACTTTTCTTATATGATTACATTGCAGGTAGCATTACTGTAGGCCGTACACAGTACACAACTCCGACATTTTCTAATACAAAATCGAGTTTCACCCTAAATAGGCATGCTTGCAACGTATGTATAGGTTATGCGGAAGACAGTAAGAAGTTGTGCGGTTTGTCAATGATAAATCGGACATCTTGCACTTAAAAGGGGGAGCATTGGTATGTATTGCCTATGCACATTTAGCGGCATTCATTTGTTTAAATTAAATCATGAGGGTTGCACATGTTCTCTAATTAAAATATACATACCTGTACTCTATACTCATGCATGTGCATATGCATGGAGCTGTACGTAGAAATTCACAACACTGGCACAGTGGCTTGTGAAGTAGGTGCTTTGCAATGATATGCGACTTCCATTCAGAATTAACAACAGTAATTTTGAAGTGTGCAATGTTGATGACGGAGTTAGATTTAGCGATGTTCAATGTGATTGGTGGATGGTTGTGTGACTGCTTAGTTGTGTCCAATGTTGATTTGCTACCGCTGTGGAAAGGGTGGAAGGACTGGGTAAGAGTTACGTGCCGGACGTAGGCAACGCTTGTCCGCGGGTAGGGCATGACACATACAGGTTTCTACAGCAAATCCTGCATGGAAAGGGGACTGTAGGCATCAGCCAATCAGATGATCACATTACTCTTTTGTGTCGAAAGACGATGCATAGACTGAAGATGGCAGAGGTGGAGAGGGTCATGGTTTTGGTGTTTGGAGACATTTTTGTCCATGGCTTACAACACTATGCTGAGAGTAGGCATATGGCACACCATTTCGATGTGAGAGTAGTGGAGGTGGTGTGGAACGCTGAGACTGATGCCAATGTTGCGGCAATTCTGCAAGTTTGCCGAGACATACGTACGATGACCTCTCCTCATGTGGTAATTTTGCACTACGGTGCTTGCCATTTGGGCTACGTGAGTTCACATACTTTGTTGGCAGATTTGGAACAATTGGTTCAAGCACTCATGAACATCTTTCCAACTGCAAAAGTAATTTTTTCTGGTTAACTCCCTACAGTAAAATGGGACAACAATTATTTTTTCTGTCCAGATCAAAGTATTGCGAGAAGTATCAATAATCGCGGCATGCGTGCTTTTATGTTATGAGCTTGTATGTTTCTGCAGCCATGAAAACATTGTTCCAAGTAATGCAGATTATTTTGAAGCAGATGGTGTTGCGCCATCTTCTTTGGGAAATGCAATGTTCTTTTGGAACGTAAGGCTTGCTTTAGAGAAGGTTCAGTAATGGTTGTAGAAGTAAAGTAAGGACAAAAAATACAAAAAAATAAACAAAATAACAGATGTCTGTAAGGTATCTGCCCAAAAAAACAAACGGCTCTTTTCAGAGCCCACCTTAAAGGGGAAAAAGGGGAATAATACTTTAATGTACCGTCCTCACGCTCTGATCCTATACATGTCCGCGGACATGGCGGTAGTTTGCAGCCAGCGCATATCACCAACAGGGATTCTGGGGTGGAGACGTAAGCAAATGAGAATGAGCGAAGCTAGGAATTGGTCAATAAAGTTCAGTAGGTGTGTTCTGAATGGCGACATTTAGTAAGACCGTCTTCTCCCTGACAGGAGACCACACATCCATGGCTTTGCGTGCTCAAAAACAGATTATCTGGATTTTGGATATGGATACATTGGTTGAAGGTGCATGCAGAAAGCTGCAGTTTATCTGCAGATCTCAGATTTCCTCATGTGTAAGTGCACTGGCATGGCGTGCGTGGCATGAGGTGGCTGGACTTGGTACCTCTCTGTGTTACTTTACTGACAGAGCATCCTCCAGATATACTTATCATTCATTGTGGAGGAAATAGTTTAAGCCATGTCTCTGGAATTTCTTTGCAATTTGCAATGAAGGAAGGACTTGCAGAGCTCATGGACATGTTTCCAAATTGTCAAATACTTTTTTCCCGTATTGCACAAAGACAAATATGGCTGCATTCTTCTGCTTTTGGTCCACAAATGGAGAAAGCGAGACACAATGTGAATAAGGCTGTTTGTGCCTTTTTAAGAGATGTTGGCATGTCCTCATTCCACAATGAAAACATTTTGTTTCGCAGCTCTTTCATTTTCCGCAGAGATGGAGTCCATCTCACATATGCTGGCAATCATATTTTTCTTCGCAATGTACAAAATGCATTGCAACCTCTTTTGGATTCACAATAACCTATGTGACAATCCGTTTTCTCCAATCCACAGTTTTTGACCCACACAACACACCACCGAAAGGCTCTTTTCAGAGCCACCACTTACTCCCAGCGTACACTTCATTGTGTTTGCTTCGCTTGCACCCTCCTTTTTTTTTTCCTACGACTGTCCGCAAACTTTCCCACAACTCTGCGGGGGTCTACAATGGTCACTTCATAGTTCTAATGTTAAACTGAGAAAGACGGCTCTGAAAAAAGCATTTTCTGTAATTTTTGTTGTTTTCACGTTTATTGCTTCTCAGTACACGACACACTAGGAGAGAATGCCAAAGGAGGGTAAGGAAGGGACACCAGCCATGGGGATAAGAAAGAGCAAGTGGACAGAGAAAGATATAGGGTGAGCTTTACTTAGGTAAAGAGCTGATCTTTTGGTGCTCCGTGACCGTAGCATCAAAAGCACTTCCAAAACTCTCCCCCCTGCAGAGTACTGCGTCACAATACATACACACTATTGTCACCTTTGAAAGGTAAGGGTCAACAGCATTGCGAATGGCTTGTGAGGCAGCTGGAGGGAGGTGCTTCCCCACAGGAGTGTCTCTTGTGGTGCGAGGATCGGACACCGAGGATGCTGTGGAGGAACTCAATTGACTACGCTCTTCACATGGCACCACCTTGCAAATGTCCGCAGTGTGGAATGAGGTGAGGTGTCGCTTCATGGTTGTCGTACCAAAGTTGTACGCATCAAGTCTCCGCGACTCAGCACCACCTGGCATTGGTTACACCTCACCAGGTTTGCACGTGATTTTGGTACGTTCCCATAAACGGAAAACAACCGCCACACCCACGACTCCCGGCGAGTGCTCATAGTGTGGAGTTCCTCCACCTCATTCTCTTCCTCCTCTTCTACCTCGCTCTCTACAACCTGACCCCTATACCTCTCTGCAGGCCCTTGGGGAGGTGGTGGTGGTGGCGGGTTTGGGGTGGTGCAGTGGCTAAGGAACCAACAGCAAGCTTGGAAGCCATAGCGATTACATTCCTTTTGGTCACTAAAGCAGTAAAAGCGGTACACCTCAATCTGCTATAGCTAGAAGGACAATGAAGATGCACTCGGGGATGTGGCCATTTATAGGAGTGGAGGGGTGTGCCTCGTAACCGTCTTCGTCACTGCAAAGCGGTATAAAAATTTTACACAACAAGTCCTCAGGTAAGCTATTGTCTGGGATATGTGAAATTATATTTTTACACTCTACAATAATTTGCCTTGTGTCTACAAGTTCTTTTGTACTGTTGCGGAAGAACACAAACTGCGCAAATTAGTCCACACGCTCAGCATGGGTGCGGTCACATGATGATGTTCTGAACACATCCGCGACAGAAATGGGAGTCTGCTGGACAGCAAATGCAGAGTAACAAACTTGCGCATGTGCGCAAGTGTCCTACGGACAGTGTTCGGGTTCTCAAACTAATTCAAAGTGCGACACAAGTGAGACGGACAGTTAGGGACAGGCGCGATGTTCGCTATACTTACGGTTGTACTGTGCATGTGCATACATGATATGCTCACTGTACGGACAGCTCCAGTGTCCTTAGGACAACTCCATTTTGTTTGACGACGAACTTGCCAGCCACCGCGCCTGTTCTACGGACGGCACCATTTTGGCATTTGTGATGTCATCTTTGATGTCCTGGGTGTTAGTCTTAGCAATGCACGTAGATGGTGCGAGTTATGGTTGCTTAGTTTACCATAATTGGGGAATGTGCAGTGTTTTTTGGTTTCACTGTGAAGTATAACATCCCTGTAACAAAGTTTTTTTACTGAATGTACATATATATATATATGGCAGGGAATGAAAACAAAGGGGTTAAACATGTGATGTCGTCAGTGATGTCTCAATGACATTTGTGATGCCATCTTTCATGTTCTGGGTGTTAGTACACACTGGTGATGGCAGGTATGGGGCCTTAGTTTACCATAACTGGCGAATTTCAGGGGTTTTTCGGTTTTCATTTGAACCATAATGGGAAGGTTGACATTTTTTTTTTAGTGAAGTGGACAGGTTTTTGGTAGGGCAACTTAACCATAATGTCCCCTAAACAAAGATCTTTTTGTAGTGAATATATATACATATACATTTCTTTTACTGTACCATGGTATTTCTTACTGAGAATCAAGATGTTTGTAACATAATGAGTGTTCCTGTGTGGTACTGGCCCACATTGATGGGTCAAATCTGGACATTTCTTTATAGTGATATGGCATGTTATAGTGGGCCTCAAGGGTAAAGGCAGCATAATGATTGCTTCTAAGTCGTATTGGGCCACATTGGTAGGTCCGGCATGGACATGTTTCTTTACTGACGCATGGCATGTTTTACTTGCCATAAAGGCTGAAGGCAACCTAATGGGTGTTCCTATCTATTACCGGTCCACATTGGTGGGTCCAGTCTGCAGATGTTTCTTTACTGTAGCATGGCATTTTTAACTGGCAATTAAAGGTAAACACAGCATAATGATGTGTCAATTCTAGACATTGATTTACTGCGGCAAAGGCATTTTGTATTGAGTGTCAATGGTGAAGGTAGCATGATGAGTTTTCCTATGTTGTACTGGCTTAAATAAATTGGTGGGTCCATTATGGGCACATATTCACTCTGGCATGGCATTTTTTACTGGACATCATGGGTGATGGCAGCATGAGTGTTCCTATGTGGTACTTGACAACATTGGAGGGTGCAGTTTAGATTTGTTTATTTACTTTCCATGGCTGGGCATCAAGGGTGAAGGGGGCATAACGTGTGTTCCTACATGGCAGTGGACGCCTTGAGTGTGTCCAGTCTGGACACATTTATTTACTATGGCATTTACTATGGCATGGGATGTTTTACTGGGAAAGCCAACAAGAATAAGTTCTTATATGGTAACACTGACATATATTGGTGCTACCTCCATGGACATATATTGACACAGCCAGCATGGACATGTTGTTTGTAATGGCATATATTCTGGGAAAAGGCATCATGAAAAAAAGTTGGAAAATGCTTCTGTGCAATGTTGGTGACTTATTGCATCGATTGGATTCTCACATGTGTTACCCTACAAAACCTATTGCAAACTTTGTTTTTTACTTCCCGTTGTTTGGTTACGGTTCACTTGCTTGGCTCGGTATCTCTATATATTTAGAGGAAACATTTACGTATCTCGAATGAAAACATTAACCCGCTCCCACGGAGTTCAGGGCTTGGGGGAGCGCCTGAGTGCAGTGCTGGGGCAGTGTCAAAGAGTGTGGTGCAGTGGAACGTGAACCTGCAGTTCTTAGGAGGGATGCGTGAGTTCCTGATGGAATGGTGTGCGCAGTGAGTGCTTTGATGGATGTGTGTGTGTGCGTGTGGTGAGCAGGTGACCACTGGAGCCCATGTTCACAATGAAATGAATAGCAGTGTATTGGACATGGCTCTTGGATGCATTTTTACCAAAAATTAAGCAAACACATGTAGTAAAGTACTACTCCGCTCAGCAACGAAAATATGAGCCACACTACTTGAAAACCGGTGGAACTAAATTGCTTTGGTAAAATGAGCACACATTTGTAATTTGTTGTATTTATGTAAAGAAAACGTAATCAATATTTTTCTTTAATGCGGAAACACTATGTAAACAAAAGTTGAATAGGCTAATTAATTTACTTCTGATCTGTCGTTTTGTATCTCAGACTTTTCTGATAAGTTATGCACCAGAAAACGCAAAGGGATAATTAATTAAAAACGGATTCGATTTTGATGTGCAACTGAGTTTTCTAATAAGCTACACACCATACATTAGAAAGTGATATTGAATTTAAAACGTATTCTTTTTTTGTGTACCTGACTTTTCTGATATGCCAGCACCAATACAAAATGGAAAAGCGTGTTTTGATTAGGCTATGGAGTTGATGAAATTCATCTTCCCACCACACCCGAATGATGCATTAAGTCATTATGTAAGGAGACAGTGAGGGTTGCCAAAAATCACACTGTGCGTCTGGAGAAGGCATTCCACTCAGACCTCTGGATCCCAAATATGGTAGTTCAGATAACATTTGTACAATTGCCTAATGTTTCCAAGGCTTGCGATGATTTTGGCAAAGAATGGTATGTTTCTTTAAAGAGGTGCATGCTAACTGCAAAGTTCATGCTAACAGCAATACAATGTGAAATGGCATGTACTGTTTCATAGCTACACACAATCATAGTGGCACTGTGCTTTGAACTCGTCAATCCAAATGTGTTCATAGAAATATTTTATGACGGGGTAGCAAAAAGAAAAAAAACAGTATGTCTTTGTCAAGAGAAATACCTCAAATTCAAAAGGAGAGGCGAATTGCCACTGAGAGAGAGAACAGACATGATGAGCCAGATTACAAAAACTTTTCACTTGTGCATGTGCAAGTTCCACTGTATTAGCACTGGGGCAAAATTTGCCCTGGTGCAAAAACATTAGGTCCACATTAGACAACATTTACCCTGTTCAAATGTTCACTCTGCCCTGGTGCAAACATTCATTGAACGTGTGTTAAGCAGAAACCTGTGCAGTTCCCTCTGGGACCACTGCAAAAGATTTAGGCCTACAGGTGTTTGGCAGTAAACCCACTTGGTAGCAGTCTGTACCACACAGATTCACCTGGTAGCTGTGGCTGAGCAATCAGACCTCTCTCAAGAAAAGTTAGGCAGTACGTGGAGTATACAAGATAGGGCAATTTACACCGTAGAACAAGCAGACACGGAACAGAGCTTGGGTGTAAAGATATATAATTATTTATTTTAAGGACACATCTATGAAAACGCACTGGCACTAATATGGCAAACAACTTCAATTACAATTACTATAAGTATATCAATCCCCTAACAATATTTCGACAAGTCTAGGTTCAAAGGCACCACTTATTTGCAGACAGAGGTGAATGCTTTAACCTAGATGGCACTCTAATATTCGTTAGAACGGGAGAGAAAAGGCAGGGTATGAAACCAACTCGGTACCAACACTTTTACGAAGCAAATGCAAGGCCCGCAAGGCAGGGTCTACTGTGGATCACAAAGTTCAGAGGCCAGGCCCACTCGGAGAGAGGCAAGGCGATATGTCCCAAAAAGTATCACAGTGGAAACTCACTTCGAGTCTTTATAGCAAATTGTCACAGAAAGGTTGGACCAGTTTAGAACAAAAAGTTAAGAAGGTCTGGAGGCGACCCAATGGAAAGGTAAGGATTTAAGACACCTCACGCTAACTGTCACAAGGGAAGTCAGGAGGACACGGTACCTTGTAAGTGAAGAGACAGCTCCGGCGGGGGCAGTTGTTCCTGGTGGTGGATGCAAGTCGGGGCTTTGCCAAGAAATGAGATGATCTCGTCGTCGAAGGAAAAGTTGAAGAGCGTTGCACCACCAGGGAAGAGACCAGCCGCGGAGTGCTCCGTCACAAGGCACCACCTTTAGGTCGCGGTATGGGCTAGTGGCTATCCGGTTGCCGGGGTGCTCAGCACGGGCAATTCGACCACTATGCCTTGGAAGCGAAGAAAAAGCAAAGGGACTGGTTGTTCCCACCAGTCAGGGGGAGAAGACTCTCCAGCAGGGAGATCTCCTCTGTCATTGGGAAGTGGTGAGTCGGTTCAGCAGGGCTCTACCGGAGGTGTCGTTGTTGCAGGTCGGCTCAGCTTTACCCTCGTCGGATTCTTAGGTCCTGTGGCGACTTCGGAAGATCCAGTCCCAAAAACCCTGCTTTTATGCAGCAAACCCCCATTCATTCAGCCTAGCTGTCAATCAAAACACGCTAAGTGGTGAGCGGGGTGGCTCACCACTTGGGCCAATCACACCAGAGTGCGACTTGAGTTGGCAAGGCACTTCAGTCCAGGGTGCCTAAACCCCCTCCCACACACCCTGTGGTACCCAGACAGAATGGCACCACTCTGGAGGGCTTCTGTGTAGAAGCCCGCCAAAAGTGGAACAAAGGGCTCAACCTTTGGTTCGGAGTTACAGAGGTGAACACAGACGCCATTTTAAAAATCGAGTTCTGGCAGAAAATACCAACCGGTGGATTTATTTAAGACAAATAAACCGGCGGTATGTTAGAGACTAACGGGAAAAAGTATTAGCCTCCAACAATGGGAAGAATCCCATAGAATTATATTTGGGGTTGAATATAACAAGTAGTTTCCACTGCCACCAGCCAAAACTCAGCGAGGGGGGACGGGACAGTGCCCCCTCGAATAACAGACCCAGGGGTAATCGAATTACCCCTACTAGTATGTCCACAATAGGATGGTTTGTACTAGTTCTGTTAGTAAATTTAGGTCTAGTAAAGCCAATGGTGACTTTACATGCCCTGGGAGACAGTAGTCAGTCCCAGGGTATGGAGTCTATGGTGGGGATCCTCTAGGACGCCCCAGTGTTACAGCACGGAGGGTGCGGTGTAACACACATAGTAAAACACATGAGACCCTATGGAGTAAAAGACCCCATAGAACACATTGACATTCACAGGAATCAACCACATTCATGTCCAAGAGTGGGAGAAAAGAGTCTCACTCTTGGCAGGATGGAAAAACAAACTCCAGAAATCCAGCAAAGCTGCTGGGGGACTCACTAGGTTAGGAAATTCAGCCTAAACAGAGAATTCTCCCTAACACTCGCCCCCCCCCCCCAGACTAAGGGACAGGAGGATTTAATCCACTCCTGGATTAATCTCATACCTCTAGACGATGACATACATCCTAGAGAGACCATCAGCATTTTGGTGGTGACACCCTGACCTGTGCTTAATGGTGAAATCAAACCCTTGCAGGCAGATTGACCATCTCAGTAGTTTTGGGTTTTCCCCTTTCATTTGCATTAACCATCTCAAGGGTTGGTGGTCAGTCTGAATGACAAAAGTAGAACCATACAAGTATGGCTTAACTTCTACAGATCCCACACGATAGCAAAGCATTCTCTTTCGATTGTTGCCCACCTTGTTTCAGGATCCTTCAGCTTGCGGCTGATGGAGCAAACGGGGTGCTCCCTACCTTTCCCATCCAGTTGACTGAGTGCGGTACCTATTCCTACATTAGAAGCATCTGTCTGCACAATGAAAGTTTGGTGGTAATCAGGAGCTCTGAGTACTGGGGCTTGGCAAAGAGCCTTTTTCAGGTTTTCAAAAGCCTGATTGCACTCCTCGTTCCATCTAACCTTTTTAGGAAATCTTGGAGAGGACATGGCATTCAGAGGAGAAGCTATGGTCCCATAGTTCTCAATGAAATTTCTGTAATACCCAGTGAGACCTAAGAAGGCTCTCACCTGGGTCTGAGTAGTAGGTGTCGCCCAATTTTACACAGCTTCAATCTTACTGAGCAAAGGCCTGATTTCTCCACCTCCTACCGCATGTCCAAGATAGACTACCTTACTCTGTCCAATTTGGTATTTACTTGCCTTTATGGTCAGATTGGCTCGTCCAAGAGCTTGCAAAACATCTCTTAGGTGGGTTACATGTTCTTCCCAGGAATTGCTGAACACTGCTATGTCATCCAAGTATGCCATGCAGAAGTCCTCCATCCCATTCAGAGCCTGGTTTACCATCCGTTAAAATGTAGCAGGTGCATTTTTCAATCCGAAAGGCATCACCTTAAACTGGTATAAGCCAACGAGGGTCGAAAATGCAGTTTTCTCCTTGGCAAGGTCTGTCAGGGCTATTTGCCAATAGCCTGACGTCAAGTCAAATGTGCTGAGGAACTTGGCCGAACCAAGTTTATCCACCAACTCATCTGTTCTTGGCAAAGGGTGGGCATCAGTCTTGGTGACTGCATTAAGAGCTCTATAGTCCACGCAGAATCTAAGTTCTTTATATCCTGCCTTTGGTACTAACACAACTGGGCTAGACCATGGACTAGTAGAGGGCTCTATTATCCAGAGATCAAGCATCTTGCGGACCTCACCTTTGATGTGGGTTCGTACATTTTCTGACATTCTGTATCCTCTGCTTTTGACTGGCAGACAGTCACCAGTGAGTATGTCATGCTGACCCCAAGGGGTCAAGCCTGGTGAAAGTGAGAACAGATAGGCAAACTGATTCAAAATAGATTTTCACTCTTCTTGTTGCTCAGGTGTCAGATTTGAAGAGAGATTCACTCCTTCAATTTTTTCGTCTAAAGGTAAGCCTCTGAGGAGATCAGGAAGAGCTTCACTCTCTTCTTCTTCCTCTGATGATGCTAGAAGCACCGCCCCTACATCCGGTCTCGAGACATACGCTTTGAGTCGGTTGGTGTGGAAGACTGTCGGAGCCTCCTTGGGATTGCCCAAGTCCACCAGATAGTTGACCTCTCCGAGTTTACCCACAACTCTGAAGGGTCCCATCCATTTGTCTTGCAAGGCCTTCTGCCTTGTTGGGATCATAACGAGAACTAGCTGGTCTTGAGTGAACTCAACCATGTTAGCATTTTGATCATGCCAGTGCTTGACCAATGCTTGTCCAGCTTTCAAGTTATTACTTGCTTCCGTCATCATGTGCGACATTCTCCTTCGGAGACCTATCACGTAGTGTGGGATGTATTTACCCATGCATCCGAGCCCTACCTCAAAACTGTGCAGTACTGACACGGAAAACATCATGATGGCCAGAGTTTCCCAGAAAATGCACAGGGAAATGCATGAAGAATAGGCTGCCACTCATTTTTGCCGATGTTATGGGCACAGAAGGACGCTGCCTAAAACCACCATTGGACTACCCACACAGTAGTCTGAAACCATTGGGAGTGGCAATGCTGATTGCCAAAAGCAAACCCATAACTGTTGGGAATTCATTTTCTTAAATCCCAAAAAGGGGTGCAGTACCAGTACTCACCACTATCCAAAAGCCGGCGTTTTAAAACCACCAGATTTTACTTTTTTGTAGAAAACTGAATAAATGAACCCAAAACATGCCAAAGAAAGACATTTTAAGAGGTGGATCCAATGTAAAGTTATATTCTGAAGTGACTTGAAGGTTTATAACAAGACTGGCTGAGCTGTGGATTTCAGCAGTTTAAGTAAATTTGGACTGAAAGACACTAAAAAATCTAAATGTTTAAATTGACTGACTGACCTCTTTCTGAGTGTCACATAGGTTGCAATTGTTTAAATGTCATAGTTTTGAACTTAGAATCAGCATTCTAGCTGCATATGTAAAAATGTTTAGTTTTATTTGAATGCAGAAAACTGGGGAACAGAAATTACATGTAGCTAAAAACTGGCTTAAAGAGATTCCAATTTTGCCTGGCAACTACCCCCCATCAGGAGTGAAACTTGAGTCACAGCTGTGTTCCCAGGCCTATCTGCCTTTTGCTGGCTACACTAAGGATATGCCATCTCTCTGATAATTGAATTAAGGGGAGCCCCCACAGAATACAGGAGCTCTGAACAAAGCCCTGTCCTGACTCAGGCAAATGTTTTATTGGCGGGAGTCGTAAATGGAGCTTCCTCTTGGCAGAAGCTGGGAGGGGCAGGGTCTCTGAGCTTGGCAGAAACTGGAAAGACTGGTTTCTGTACCATGTGACATGAAAAGACACACCTCTATAGCCAGAATATGGTTTTAGAAAAAGATGAATAACTCATAGAGCGGACTTGTGAAAATTATTTAAATGACACCATAATTCTTGTGATTTTTCTGCCCACATTTTAAGAGGTTTTTAGAACCGGTGGCATGTTCAGGGGGGTTTTAGCGGAAAAGAGGATATTACTCAAAATGTGTGCATGTGAAAAATCTGACACTTCATCAACTAATGTCCATACTCCTTGCGCACATGTGTGTAAATTTGGGTTAATGTCCGATATTGCAAACCAGTTAAAAAGTGCAAAATATTGCCATTTCTGAATGCAAGCCCCCAGGAAGAGCAGAGTTGGAACAGGGGATACCTCCTGTGATATGTGATGGGTGCATGTAATTTCAAACCACTGTGTAGCTATGAAATATGTATTTGGTTCAAATCTAGATTTGTGTGCAAGTTGACAGGAGGAGTGTACTTTCTGCAGGCTGTAAAATGACATCACTCTGACACAACTTAGCTCCCCCAATCAGGGGAGAAATGAAAGCTTGGCCAATGATAAGTGGAGAGGGGCTGGCTAGTGATGCTGCTCACACACACCCATTTTAAAAACACATAAAAGCAGAGAGACAGGACAGATAGGGACCTTCAAATCCATTTGCTGCGGGACGCTCTGCTGGAAAATCCATACTTTACCTCCATCAACCTTCAGAGAGCAGACATAGAGACTTCAAATCTATCAAATTTCCAGAACCAGAGAGAGAGCAGAGATGACCCAGACCACTGTTAGCAGGACCAGAGAGAGCTGACCCAGATCACTGTGAAGTGCAGAGACCAGAGTCCAGTCTAAAACCTGACCAGATCCGTGGCGAGGCCCATTTAACTCAAGAATATAGTGTGAGTACCTAGAAAACTGTGCCGAACCAATCTCTTAGTTAAAATAATATAATCCAAGCTATTTTAATCTAAGTAGAACTGCCTCCTAACTGTCACCTGTCATTTGTAAAGCTGTCACTTGTCATTTTCTAGTTGCAAGCTGCACTTGTCTTTTTGAACTTTAAAATTTCAAATCTGAAAAACGACCTTTATTTAATCGCTCATATCTCCGCGACCGTTTGTGCTAGAGACTTTCAGTAACTTTCCTCAGAAAGCTTAGAATCGTGGCTTTCCTACGAACCTAGAACGCCATTCCTACCCCCTATAGTTTTGCCGCAATCGTGAAAAACGCCTTCGCGAATTTACCGCGATTTGCAAATTTCTTCACGTGTAAAAATCTGCTGCTGCTTGCCTTCCATTTGCCAGAAATTCGTTTAACCTGCTAGTTACACCCTAGATCATTGCTAGAGTGAGCCTGGACTAATATTAACTTGATTTCACTCACCCTGAACCTCCTAGAGGGAATTAAAAGCATTTTAGCATATTTTTTTTCTTCATTGCCAGCACATTTAAAAGCATTTGGGCCTGTGTTTTCAACTTCTGTAGTCTAAGTTGCTGGGTGAACTGAATTACATTTGAATTGCATTTCTGAGAATTGTGTGCCTTCCTTCCATTTCCCTGCATTGCATAAAAGGGGGGGGGTGAATTGTACAAGAAAGTGATTACGTTGTCTTTGCTGAAATTCTATCAAGTTATTTTCTGTACTGCATTTCATTCCACATTGCATCCATTGGAAACCATAAAAGTATTGTTGCTATCTTATCCATTTCATGTCAACTTCTTAGTGATTATAAAGAAGTGTGCTAGTGCCAGATTCTCCGTTGTTAATCTTTATCATATCAGATTAAGTGTGATATTCAATTATTAATTTATTATAAAGCGTGATATATATATATATATATATTGTTTAAATTATCAATTAAACTTTTTAACTTGCAAAACAGAACTACTTCTTGGCTCAGTGGGGTCAGGAGGATTCCAAGAGAGGGGTGTTATATAGGTGTAGTCATCCAGAACGCATGAACTGGACATTAAGATATATCAATAAGGGTTTTCATTCAGTATTCTAGACTAGGCGTTGACTTGGCTGTAGTGCTGAATTGAATCCTCTTACAAATTGGGGGCTCGTGCCGGACGTTTGGGTTAGATCTACCATTTGTGGAAATTAATACAGCGTGCCAGCTGACCAGATACACATATCCGGTCGGATCACCACGCTGTGTTATGCTGTAAAGCACTCCTCATAGGAACGCTCTTATGAAAAGGTCTGTTTTGCAAAAATAAAATACAAACTTCTGTAAGTCAGGACAGAGACCAATCTCTAGAATGATGACCTTAGTAGACATGAAAATAGCCAGAGAGCACTTCTTACATAAGTTATTTGTGAGAGGTGAGTGGACTCACCAGGACCAAACAGGCTGGTTGCAGGCCATCACACCCCAAATCACGGAAACAGGGTCAGATATATGGAGAGACCAGGGTCCCTTACATGTGGCCCTGAGTGAACTATATATGTCCTCTAAGGCCTAGGATGAGCACAACAAGATTGCTAGGGTAGCGGCATATTTATATTTACATATGGGAGCCATGCAGGACAAATGTGCTGAAGGCCAAGATCTGGCGAGTAGGCAACTGCTGGCATTACAGAAGGCCCAATCTGAGCTGGACTCTTCTGAGCAGAGGCTGCTCAGGAGCCAGGAGTCAGAAAATGACAGTAGGCAGTATATCATTAAAATAAAAGAGGACAGGGATATACTGCAACAGGAAAAGGCTGACCAGGATACTAGATTTCTGGCCCTGCAGAAGGAGCACCGAGACAGTTTGAACTCCTTACTGCAGAGCCAGAAAAAGCTGGAGCAACAATTAGACTTTAACAGGGCATGCACGGAGCAGGTAGCCACCCTGCAAATTCATCTAGATAGAGTGAAGGTAGAGAGCAACAAGCTGATTATGAAAGACCTGGATACCCAGGCAGAGTTTGATGAAGAACGCCAGAAAGCTGGTGCCTTCCAAAGGCAAAGGGATGACCTGGCGGCACAAATGCAGGCTCTTAGTCAGGAAAGAGACGCCTTAGGCCAGGAAGTCTGCCATTTAAAAAGAAAAATGGAAGAAAATCACCTGGCCCACCAGGGACTGGGTGACCTCCAAAAAGAACACCAGAACTTGTTAGAGCACACCAGGAGGGTGGAGGATGCTCTAGCAAGAAAGGAGCAGGCCAATAGGGACACAGCTCAGGAGGTAACCCTCCTGCAGCAAAGACTGGCCCTGTGCTCCAGGACCAATCAGGAAACACAGAGAGAGAATGAGGCTCTCTGCCAGCACAATGATAGGCTCCAGCAACAGGTAGCGATGCAGGAGAGACTGATAGAGTCTAGTAAGGCCTTAACTGAGGAACTGAAGGCACAAATGCAGGCTCTTGCATTGCAACAGGGAGCAGGGGCGGATAGAGGTGAGGTTCGCTGGGAAAGGGAAGCTCCGGAGCATAACCTCAGGAGCCCTAGTACCAGAGGCCCTCATACCTCTCAGTCACTGGACTCTGCCACCCCCATATTCCCTGGCGCACATGAGCACCGGGCCACAGGGATGGCAGACTACTATCCAGACAAAAGTATGGGGCTCATAGGCCAGTACCACCCAGGTATGGAGGGGCGGGCATCCGGGTATGGGCACCCCAGCACAGTGCAATTTAATGGGGAACCCCAGGAGAGTAGGCCCATTAAGGGCATCCTGAAAACCTCTGCCCAGTTAGGTCAGTGGGGGGGGGTACCCATCAAATCCTGGCAGCAAGGAGGAATCTGAAGACTCCTCTGAACTGCGCAGGACACAGGAGACCAGGTCCCCACATTCGGCCAGCCATTCCCAGGCTCGCAGAATCCGGGAAAACCTGGAAGAGCAGACAGGAACCTCTGGGAGCAGTGCCTCTGTGTCAGAGGATGAATGGACAAGGGTTACCCGAACCAAAAAGGCCAATAAGGCAAAAAGGGCCTTGCTTAAGGACCCCTTAAAGCAGATTAAGGCGATCAGGAGCGTCATCACGCCTTACCATAAGAACGCTAAGTATTCTGTTTGGGAGCACTTAGAGTTGTTTGAGCAAATGATGGAGACTTTCCATTTGAAGGACAGCCAAAGCTGTATTCAATATGTAAAGTGGACCTTCTCCCCGGAATACTCCAGTTTCTTTGCGGGGCTGGAGGACCAAAATCATTTAAGATGGTCCACCTATAAGGCGGCCATCTTGAAACATTTTTCTGTTCACAGAAATCCTCAAGAGGCTCGCAAGGCAGCCTACAATTTTCAATGTGGGGAGGATCAGGCCCCACAAGAATTTGTGCAAGAACTGAAACGTGCTTTTGCGCAGACCACCAGAAGGGTGCGCACAGACAGTAGAGAATTCATTAATACATTTTTTCATGCCTTGCCCAAATACATAATGACCCAGCTCGTGAGGGATTTTCATGAGAAAAGATCTTTAGACTGGGTCATTGAACAGGCGACCCGGATCTATGAGGTGCAGAAACCGGTAGATAGCAAAAGTAATGCCCAGAAAAACCCCAAAGCCAACAGCACCCCTGTTGCTGCCAAGGTGGCAGAGGTAAAGGTCACCCCCGTTTTGGATTTGGAGATGGGGGGGCCTTAAAACCTACCTGCACCTAATAATGCTAGGCCCAGAAGGTCCTCGGGCCAGACACAGACAGGGAGCCAGGGAGGCAGCCCCACAAATGGGGTCCCTCGCTCGCCTGATTATGTAAGTCCCCGTTACAAGGGAAATCGACCCATCCTGGGTTATGTGTGGACTCCTCCAGCCCAAGGGGGGGGATCCAGCCAAGCACCTAACCCAGGGAACTTCCCTCCCAACTTCCCACAGGAGGGCAGAAATTCTCCAAATCCTGGGCAGAACTTTTTCCCCAGGTATCCACCCAATTTCCAACCCCAAAATCATCCATCCTTCTTTCCCCAATTCCCTGAGCCCAGACAACCTAATCCGGGAGAGGGGAGGCCAAGGGTGGAGGGGTACCCAAATCTTCCCAATCCGGGGTATTACCAGAGAAGGGACAGCTACCCTTCCCAGGATCAGCCCAGGGGAGAAAACAGGGCCCCGTATCAGCCTGAGCGGGTTTCCCAGTTAGAGCGCCAGGTTCAAAACATGGCGCGGGATCTGAGTCACATACTGAGGGCTCAGCAGAACCCTCAGATGGGCGTGTCGGCGCAGAACGCACCCAACTCTGGACCTGGTGCTCCAGAACAATGACGGGGGCAGCACCCCGATAACTCACCGGTTCCCAGGGAGGAGGCACAAGGGGAAGGGGGGTGTAAAGCCTTGGAGGAAGCTTCCTTCCTCACTTGTAAACAGCCCCTGGAAACCCAGGAACCGGAAACAAAATCTCTTGCCCCTGAAAGTCTGCCTCCTAAGGAGCAGAGGGGGGGAAGGAGAAACAAAAGACCCAAACAGACTCAGTTTGAGGAGGAGGTACAGATCTTCCAATTTGAGGGAGAGGGATCCTCAGAGGATCCTGGGAAAAGGATCTTCTCCTTCAGAGAGGGGGGAACTCCTCCCAAAGAAAAATGGGTCCCTAGGGATGCAAATCCAGACTGGGGAGATGTGGAGACTGAGCTACCGCCGCCCACCATCTCATCCCAGAACCAACAGCAAGAAAATCCCCTGGTTCAAACCCATCCTGGTGACTGCCTCCAAAAAGGGGGGGGCGGCCTAAAACCGGAGCCAGGGGAACCCACAATAGCTCTGATCTCCAGTTGCCAAATTTTTCTTTCAGATTCCCAAGGCTCTCCTCAGAATTCTGCCCAAATCTCTTCGCTAGCGATGTCCAAAACCAGAAAATTAGCCCACCAGTTGTCCAAAAATGTACATTATCTGTGCCCCCTTGAGGAGAAGGAGGGAAGATATTATGCCCCGGTACAAGTACAGGGGCAGGGTACAATCTTGGCACTGGTGGACACTGGATCTCAAGCTACCCTTCTGTCCAGAAGGGCCTTTGACGAACTGAATGCAGGAAGGGGAGAGAATTACCAAATTCCTCTCACCTCACTTCCTGGACAACTGCAGAACTTTGACGGGAAGGAAATTCCCGTCGAGGGGACTGCAGACTTGGACATTAAAATTGGGCGACACAAGTTGAAACACCCGGTCATAGTTGTGACTCCAGAGGGCACCCCTTGTTTACTAGGGAATGACCTCCTGAGGAGGTTGTCACCCCTAATAGATTGCGTAAACAAGGTCCTCTGGACCCAGACTAGCCGACCAATAAAATTAAAACAGAGTGTCAACCATGTTAGTTTAAACGGCACCTGCCACATGGTTGAACAAAAATCTGACCAAGTAGAATTTCACTTCCAGAACAACCAAACTCCAGACGTGACAGTAATAGCAGTAGGACAACAGACTGGTGATGGAGGGTCCTCTCTATTTCTGAAAATCAACCTTCCTTCCAGTCTAAAGTGGTACTCCACGCTGGAAGGAAACACTCTGAGATTCTATACTAATCCACAATCAGAAACTCCCACTCCTATAGTCCAGAAAGATGTGAAATCAGCTCAGAGCCTGGCTGATATTCAGCAAATTGGAGAGCAGTTGTTCATCCCTGTCCAATTAAATGATGGGAAGGACTCTGTTCTCGCTCGAGTGTGTGTGAACAACGGGAAGAGCTTCATCAGCGAAGCCATGTTCCGCCAACTCCCAAAAGATCCAGCCATTCCCATATTCAAACTGATAGACAAATGGGAAATTGACCTGGAAGCGCCTAATTCCAAACATCTCCTGCCAAGCAGGTGTATGCTCAAAATCTCTATTGGCAACAAGAGCATAGTCCATAATTGTTGGGTCGTGCGAGACGTCACTGCCGCCTTTTACTTAGGCAGTGACATTCTCAATCGCTTTGCCATTAGTTTGGACCTAATAAACTTCAAAGCTTGGTCCCGATTAGCGGATAATCCCATGGGCTTTGATGATCCAGAAAAAGCATTTAGGTCAGCTCAATTGCTACCTTATGCAGTTGAAATTCAGATCAAAGAGGAAGTCACCATCCCAGAAAGGACCCGACAATTCTTCCTGGAAGTGAAAGTTAAAAGAGGACAATATTTGCAAAACCCTGATGCCTACATACATCTAAATGCTTCTCTCCAACAGCAAGGGTTGGGGGTAAACCCAACTCCATTAGTCAACATAGAACATGACACCATTCTAATAGAGGTGGATAACAGCGACTTAAAGAGTATTACTCTAGCCGCAGGCACCATTATTGGAATGGCGGTTGATGACCGACATTTTTCCATCGACTTAGTAAATGAACTGTTAGGGCCAATCCCCAAGGACTGCTTTGACAGTGACAGTGATGACAATACAACACCAGACAGGATTTTTACCCGGCATGGGGGGAACTTCCTGGTGTACACTTCTTGCCCTTATGGTAAGGAAGATGTGACTTGTGACTTCCGGAGGGATGAGGTGATTTTCCAGGTCCATGAGGGCTGCCTTTCCCACCTGAAGCCTCCAGTCCAAATCAGCACTCTGACCAGGGACTTCTACACCCAGCTGGAGGAGGCCGCGGAGATAGCCAAACCAGAAGTCTTTCCAGGCTTCAGGCAGATGGTGGAAGAGAGAGTCAACCTAGCTGACGCCTGTGTGACTCTGGAACAAAAGCAAAAGTTGAAACAAGTTTTCTTGGATTTCCAAGATCTCTTTGCGGTAGACTCATATGACTGTGGCCGCATCGACATCCACACCACAACAATCCCCACGGACCCTGGCATGACTCCAGTGTTTTTGAAGCAATATCGTTTGCCTCTCGCATCCATGGAGTCCCTTACTGAAATAATTAAGAACCTTGAGTCCCGGGAATAATCCGTCCAGTCCACAGCACCTTCAATAATCCGGTGCTGGGAATATTGAAGCCAAACGGCCAGTGGAGACTCTGTGCTGACCTCAGGGAGCTCAACAAACGGGTCCATACTTCCCGATGGCCTCTGCCCTACATTGACCAAGGGCTGGCCCAGATCCAGGGGTCACAGGTATTCACAGCAATAGACCTGACCAATGGATACTGGACCGTGCCTGTCAGTAGGGAGGACCAATAAAAGCTGGCTTTTACCTTTGGGGGCCAGCAGTATACATGGACCCGGACTCCCTTCGGATACCTCAACTCCGGCAATGAATTCAACATTTTTCTACATAAGGCCATGCCCGACCTGGGTGCGAGGGGTAACCTGGCTTATGTAGATGATGTCCTCATCAAAAGTTCATCTGTGGAGGAACACATAGCGGAGATCCGTTATGTTCTGACACAGTTGAGGGCCGCCGGAGCAAAACTTTCCTTTCAGAAAGCACAGTGGTGTAGAACCCGTGTCAATTTCTTGGGGCATGAGATTACTCCTCAGGGTCTCTGTCCCCAGGAAAAGAAAGTGGAAGCACTTCAAAAATTGAAAGACCCCACAACTCTGCGGGAACTAAGGAGCCTCCTTGGACTGACTAATTACAGCAGAAAGTTCATTGAGGGCTACGCAGAGATCACCAGACCCCTGATTCATCTCCTGAAGGGGGGGGTCAAGTGGGAATGGGGTCCAAAACAAGCCGAGGCAGTAAAACAACTCAAAAGAAGCCTCTCACAAGCGCCTTGCCTAGCTTACCTTGTCAGAAACAAGGAGTTCTTCCTGGAGACGGGGTTCTCTAATACGTGCTTGACGGCAGTATTATACCAAAAGCATGACAAGGTCAATAAAGTAATCTCCTATGCGAGCAAAACTTTATCCTCTGTGGAGGAAAAATTCAACGATTGTGAGAAGGCACTCCTGGCAACGGTGTGGGCATTGAAGAATTACCGCCCGTTTATCCAGGGGGAACACATCATAGTGGAGACTCCACACCAGCCTCTGCAATATCTCCAAAGTGACAGAATCCGGGCCGGAAATGTGAGTAATTCCCGAATTACTTCCTGGATTCTGTCAATGCAAGGCTTTCCTGTGGAGGTCAGATATGGCCAAAACAAGAAGAGTCCCCTCGCGCAAGGTCTGGCTGACTTGCATGATTGTGCCAGAGAAAACTGTCTCAAGGACGAAAGTCTAAAAATCAAGGACAACACGGAGGCATACCTTAATTCCCCACACAAAGTCTTTGAAGAGGACAAGTGTGAGGGAATGCCCACTGTCTATGTGGATGGATGCTCTTACCATGTTGACAACAACGGGGAGAAAGAACTGGTGGCCGGCGTAGGAAATGCATGGGTGAATGAGTCCCCAGAACCCTCCGCTGGATACAAAATTGGTCCCCGAAGTAGTCAGGTGGCAGAATTGATGGCTGTGCATCAGGCCATCCTCACTGCTGTCCAGCATCAACTCCACGAACTGGTCATAATCACAGATTCGGATTATGTACGGAATGGGTTCGTGAAGCACCTGGTTAATTGGAAAACCAGAGGCATGTTATGTGCTAACAACAAACCCTTGAAACATGGGAAGTTGATCCAAAACATTGATGATCTGGTCACCTCGAATGAGATGACCATCTATTGGAAAAAGATCAAGGGTCATTCCAAAGTAGAGGGACCAGACAAAACTGGAAATGACTTAGCTGATCAGCTGGCCAAAACCGGGGCCATCCAAGGGGATCTAATTGAGATTGAGTCCCTGTTGGGGGAAATCCAGGTCACTGCTATCACTAGGTCCCAGACAAATGCTCACAACGACCTTTCAATTGCACAATGGAGTAAGGAGACCCCTGATGCTCATTTAATTACCGCTCAGAAGGGGGATCCAATAATTGGTAAATTTTACCAACACCTTGAGGACCCTGAGAACTTTCCCCTGACGGATACCGATTACATTGGGAAAGAGGACCTAAGAGTGTTGATGAAATGTCCAAAAATGTTCCGAATCCAAGACGGTTTGCTGGTAAGGAAATCCAAAGCTGGCCACGATCAGTGGGTGGTTCCTACCTCATTCCGAAGCCTGATGTTAAGTCACGCCCATGATGCGGCCACCGCCGGTCATAGGGGGTTTCACACAACATTGGAAATCTTAAGAGAGGTTGCATACTGGCCACACATGGGGCAGGACCTCGACCAATACTTGAAGGGGTGTCTTGTGTGTGTACAATTTCAGCCATCATCCCTCACGCACCGTGCGCCTCTCCAAAAGAGGGGGATGACACTGCCATGGTCAGATTTACAAATCGACTTTGTAGGCCCCGTGATTCGCTCTGCTAGGGGGAATAAGTACATGTTGACTGTGACATGCTTGTTTACCAAGTGGGTGGAATGTCTCCCAGCCCCAAACTGCAAGGCAGAAACTGCAGCTGGTCAAAGGATTGAGTCAGACAGAGGTAGCCACTTCACCAGTGAAGTGATGACAAAGATGTGGGAGATACTGGGGGTCAAAAGGAAGTTACATATTGCTTACAGGCCAGCTTCTTCTGGGGCAGTAGAGAGATATAACCGAACCATTGTGAGCATATTAAAGAAGTTTGTGGCAGATTCTGGGCCAAGTTGGGATATCCGATTACCTCTGGTCCTAATGGCCATCAGATCTACCCCTTCATCTGCAACCAAAATGTCACCATTTGAGTTGATGACTGGGCGCAATATGGTGCTTCCCCAGCATTTGCTCTACAGGACCCAAGAGCAGACACTGATAAATGCCTCCACAACTCATGAGTATGTGGAGAATTTAAGGAAACACCTCCAACATGCTTTTGCTTATGCTCAGCGGAATCTAGAAAGATCAGCTGATAGCATGAAGACCCACTATGACCTGAAGACTTCCAGGAAGGAATATCAGGTGGGGGACCGGGTCTATCTATACAACTTCCAAAGAAACCAGGCAAAACAGCGGAAATTCTTGCCTACGTGAAAGGGACCCTTTGAGATCATCGACAAGATCTCCCCTGTGGCCTACAAAATCCACATCCCCAAAGGTCCTTTGGCAGAGGGGGAAGACAAGTGGGTCCACATTAACCAGTTGAAATGTTGCCATCCCAGGCACACTCTGCAACAACTGGAGGAATCCTCTGGAATCCTAGCGGGTACTGTCTCAGACTAATTCAGTTCCAACCATAAAACATACCACATCTAGTCTCTAAAATATTGTGATTTGCATGAAACTGTGTCTTAGTTATACTGTTTTCTTTTTCAAAATAAGAATGTAATGTTTCGTTATGATGAAATGCATATGCTGCCCCACTATCTCAACAGTGGTGGAAGAAATGTCCATGAATAGGTATTGCCGCTCTTCCTTTGTCGTCCTAGGAGAAAGAAAACCTGGAGACGGGACAAGGAGGACGATCCGGAGACCGGTAGCGGAGACGCAACGGGCCCGGGGTACCGCCCAATCTTCCCATCAGGACCGGCGAGGAGGACCGATCGATCCACCGGATGAAGGAAGAGATGCTGAACTGGCCATCTACCGGAAGAAGATGAGAACTACATCCCAGGTCTTGCGAGTCCCATCAGTGAAACCGAATGGCCATCGCAAGAGGGGGGCTTGTGGGATGTATTTACCCATGCATCCGAGCCCTACCTCAAAACTGTGCAGTACTGACACGGAAAACATCATGATGGCCAGAGTTTCCCAGAAAATGTACAGGGAAATGCATGAAGAATAGGCTGCCACTCATTTTTGCCGATGTTATGGGCACAGAAGGACGCTGCCTAAAACCACCATTGGACTACCCACACAGTAGTCTGAAACCATTGGGAGTGGCAATGCTGATTGCCAAAAGCAAACCCATAACTGTTGGGAATGAATTTTCTTAAATCCCAAAAAGGGGTGCAGTACCAGTACTCACCACTATCCAAAAGCCGGCGTTTTAAAACCACCAGATTTTACTTTTTTGTAGAAAACTGAATAAATGAACCCAAAACATGCCAAAGAAAGACATTTTAAGAGGTGGATCCAATGTAAAGTTATATTCTGAAGTGACTTGAAGGTTTATAACAAGACTGGCTGAGCTGTGGATTTCAGCAGTTTAAGTAAATTTGGACTGAAAGACACTAAAAAATCTAAATGTTTAAATTGACTGAGTGACCTATTTCTGAGTGTCACATAGGTTGCAATTGTTTAAATGTCATAGTTTTGAACTTAGAATCAGCATTCTAGCTGCATATGTAAAAATGTTTAGTTTTATTTGAATGCAGAAAACTGGGGAACAGAAATGACATGTAGCTAAAAACTGGCTTAAAGAGATTCCAATTTTGCCTGGCAGCTACCCCCCATCAGGAGTGAAACTTGAGTCACAGCTGTGTTCCCAGGCCTATCTGCCTTTTGCTGGCCACACTAAGGATATGCCATCTCTCTGATAATTGAATTAAGGGGAGCCCCCACAGAATACAGGAGCTCTGAACAAAGCCCTGTCCTGACTCAGGCAAATGTTTTATTGGCGGGAGTCGTAAATGGAGCTTCCTCTTGGCAGAAGCTGGGAGGGGCAGGGTCTCTGAGCTTGGCAGAAACTGGAAAGACTGGTTTCTGTACCATGTGACATGAAAAGACACACCTCTATAGCCAGAATATGGTTTTAGAAAAAGATGAATAACTCAAAGAGCGGACTTGTGAAAATTATTTAAATGACACCATAATTCTTGTGATTTTTCTGCCCACATTTTAAGAGGTTTTTAGAACCGGTGGCATGTTCAGGGGGGTTTTAGCGGAAAAGAGGATATTACTCAAAATGTGTGCATGTGAAAAATCTGACACTTCATCAACTAATGTCCATACTCCTTGCGCACATGTGTGTAAATTTGGGTTAATGTCCGATATTGCAAACCAGTTAAAAAGTGCAAAATATTGCCATTTCTGAATGCAAGCCCCCAGGAAGAGCAGAGTTGGAACAGGGGATACCTCCTGTGATATGTGATGGGTGCATGTAATTTCAAACCACTGTGTAGCTATGAAATATGTATTTGGTTCAAATCTAGATTTGTGTGCAAGTTGACAGGAGGAGTGTACTTTCTGCAGGCTGTAAAATGACATCAATCTGACACAACTTAGCTCCCCCAATCAGGGGAGAAATGAAAGCTTGGCCAATGATAAGTGGAGAGGGGCTGGCTAGTGATGCTGCTCACATACACCCATTTTAAAAACACATAAAAGCAGAGAGACAGGACAGATAGGGACCTTCAAATCCATTTGCTGCGGGACGCTCTGCTGGAAAATCCATACTTTACCTCCATCAACCTTCAGAGAGCAGACATAGAGACTTCAAATCTATCAAATTTCCAGAACCAGAGAGAGAGCAGAGCTGACCCAGACCACTGTTAGCAGGACCAGAGAGAGCTGACCCAGATCACTGTGAAGTGCAGAGACCAGAGTCCAGTCTAAAACCTGACCAGATCCGTGGCGAGGCCCATTTAACTCAAGAATATAGTGTGAGTACCTAGAAAACTGTGCCGAACCAATCTCTTAGTTAAAATAATATAATCCAAGCTATTTTAATCTAAGTAGAACTGCCTCCTAACTGTCACCTGTCATTTGTAAAGCTGTCACTTGTCATTTTCTAGTTGCAAGCTGCACTTGTCTTTTTGAACTTTAAAATTTCAAATCTGAAAAACGACCTTTATTTAATCGCTCATATCTCCGAGACCGTTTGTGCTAGAGACTTGCAGTAACTTTCCTCAGAAAGCTTAAAATCGTGGCTTTCCTACGAACCTAGAACCGTATTCCTACCCCCTATAGTTTTGCCGCAATCGTGAAAAACGCCTTCGCAAATTTACCGCGATTTGCAAATTTCTTCACGTGTAAAAATCTGCTGCTGCTTGCCTTCCATTTGCCAGAAATTCGTTTAACCTGCTAGTTACACCCTAGATCATTGCTAGAGTGAGCCTGGACTAATATTAACTTGATTTCACTCACCCTGAACCTCCTAGAGGGAATTAAAAGCATTTTAGCATATTTTTTTTCTTCATTGCCAGCACATTTAAAAGCATTTGGGCCTGTGTTTTCAACTTCTGTAGTCTAAGTTGCTGGGTGAACTGAATTACATTTGAATTGCATTTCTGAGAATTGTGTGCCTTCCTTCCATTTCCCTGCATTGCATAAAAGGGGGGGGGTGAATTGTACAAGAAAGTGATTACGTTGTCTTTGCTGAAATTCTATCAAGTTATTTTCTGTACTGCATTTCATTCCACATTGCATCCATTGGAAACCATAAAAGTATTGTTGCTATCTTATCCATTTCATGTCAACTTCTTAGTGATTATAAAGAAGTGTGCTAGTGCCAGATTCTCCGTTGTTAATCTTTATCATATCAGATTAAGTGTGATATTCAATTATTAATTTATTATAAAGCGTGATATATATATATATATATATATTGTTTAAATTATCAATTAAACCTTTTAACTTGCAAAACAGAACTACTTCTTGGCTCAGTGGGGTCAGGAGGATTCCAAGAGAGGGGTGTTATATAGGTGTAGTCATCCAGAACGCATGAACTGGACATTAAGATATATCAATAAGGGTTTTCATTCAGTATTCTAGACTAGGCGTTGACTTGGCTGTAGTGCTGAATTGAATCCTCTTACAGTAGTCAGCCACTCTGACTGGCTTGGGGGAAGGAGCACTCTCCAACCCCTCCTTAATCAGGGCCAATGGACCTCTGACGGGATGACCATAGAGAAGCTCAAAGGGAGAATAAACTACTCCCTCCTGAGGGACTTCTCTATAAGCAAAGAGAAGGCATGGCAGTAGAAGGTCCCACTTTCGTTTAAGGGGTTCTTCTAAAGCACCTATCATGCTCTTCATGGTTCGGTTGAACCTTTCTACCAACCCATTGGTTTGTGGGTGATAAGCTGTTGAGAACTTGTAAGTAACTCCACAGGTTTTCCACATGGCTTTCATGTAGTGGGACATAAAGTTTGACCCCCTGTCAGAGATTACTTCCTTAGGAAACCCGACCCTGGTAAAAATACCAAGGAGGGCCTTAGCCACAGCCAGAGCTGGCATTGCCTTAGGATACCTAGTAGCATGGTCTACTACAACAAGTATAAACCTGTTGCCTGAGGAGGTTGGAGGATCAAGGGGACCAACAATGTCAATCCCTACTCTCTCAAATGGGACTCCCACAACTGGAGAGGCACTAAAGGTGCCACATTCTTGGAGCCAACCTTACCAGAGATCTGGCAGGTGTGGCAGCTCCTGCAGTGTTTTTCTACTTTGGCCCCCATCTTCGGCCAATAAAAGTAGAGAGAGAGCCTTTCCTTAGTCTTCTTGAAACTCAAGTGACCAGCCAAAGGAATCTCGTGGGCTAACTGCAAGAACTGTTCTCTTGGGGTACTACAAGTCGTTTGTAGTCTCCAGGTGCAGACTCAGTTGGTTCACTGTAGAAGAGGCCATCTTCCCAGTGCAACCTGTATTTCCCAGGCTCTTGCCCTTCAGCCTGAGCTTCTGCCTGGTGGCGAAGACCTTCCAGAGTTGGACATTCCCTCTGTCCCTTACTGAAGTCCGCCCTCTTGGGTCCACCTTCTGCCAGTAAAGACTGCATCTCAGGATGGTCAACAGGATCCAGATCTCCAATGAGTTCCTGGCCTTCTATTAGCTCTTCCTCAGAGTCTAATTCTACCACACAAGGTTGTACCACCCTCTCAGCCTCAGCTGGAGGGGGAGTTACGGGTGTAACTTTGGACAACCGCGGGGAAGTCCTTGTTGGCTGCACTGGAATGCTGGCTGCTGGTTTTGGTATAGAAGTCTTAGGTTTCCCTTTCGCTTCTGATTTCTTTGAGACAGCAGCTGACAATTCCAGGGGAGCAGGAGTGATATCTTTCTTCATCATCTCCTGGGGAGTACCTCTCATGGTTCTCTCCCTTGCAGGTCTGGTTAGCTCCTGTAACCGTTTACTAGGAGGTCTGGGGGTATGAGACACAACTCCAAGAGTTTTTAAATCGTTACCCAACAGAACTCGTCCTGGTACCTCACTCTGTATGCTGACAGGTATCTTTACAGTCATGTCGTTACACTTGATGAGAACTGGTAATTGGGGAAGCATCTGCACAGGCCCTCCAGCTAACTTGGTGAGGCGTTTGGGTGCCTTAGCAACATCCTCGGCCTGAAAAAAAGATTTATCCACCACAGTTATGCTGGCCCCAGTGTCCCTAATGGCAGGAGTCTCCTGACCATTCACCTGGACACTTTCCTTATAATACTCTTTAGTATTATCTGGGATAGAATTATAGACATCTAAATTCTGTTGTTCCCACAAACCCAGAGACACTAAAGAAACACTGGCTGAGACTCCAGTGGGTTCATCAGCCAGCAGTAAAAAGTTTCCACTTGCCATTTGGACTTCCCCCTCTGGAGCGAAGGCTAAGGAGACAAGCTGGATCCCTGAAGGTTTACCCTTGCATCTGGGATCTCCTTTCACATGGTCAGTCGCGCCACAAACAAAGCATTTACCCAATGCTTTCTGGAATGGTGGCTTGTTCTGGCCTCCCTCTGGTTTGGCACCAGAAGGTACACTATTCTGCTGTGGTTTTCCTTGTGGCTTACCCTTATGGTTTTGTTTGGGGCCCTCTTTGGAATTTGAGTTATTAGAATTCTCTTTTGAGTCTTTTTTGAGCTGTTTTCCCTCATCCTTTTTCTGAGTTGCCCCAGAATCCTTATGAGTAGCCCTGTTGGCAACCCACAAGTCAGCAGCCCTAGCTAGCTTCCTGGAATCCAATTCTCTCGCATCAGCCAAGTGCTGTCTGAGCTCAGGAGAACAGGCATCATAAATAGACTCCATCATAAAAAGATTCTTCATACCCTCATAAGTGTTCACTTTGTAACCCTTAATCCATCCCTCTAAGTTTTTCAACCCTTCACTCACCCAGGTAGCCCAAGGGGTACCATCATGCGTTTTGAGGGTTCTAAACCTCTTATCATACTGGGAAGGTGTCTTCCCGAACCTAGCTATCAAAGCTAGTTTCACACTTTCGTAATCCTTCTTATCCACCTCCCCCAACTCCATTACCACATCAGTGGCAACAGGGGGAAGCCTAGAGAACAACCAGGGAAGTAACTCATTCCCTGCGATGTCCTGGAGCCCATAATTATATTCAAACATGTTCAACCAATCCAACACATCCAATCTAGGTTCATACATACCCACTAATTCCTTAGGCATCCGGGGTCTTTTGGGACTGGAACTTCTAGAGGAACCAGAGGAGAGAGAAGCATTTTCCACAGACAACATTTTCATCTCTAACTCATGATTAAGTTCTATTTCTCTGAGTCTTAACTCAGCTTGCTTCTGCTCAGCTTGGGCATTCATTCGTCTGAACTCTAGCTCTTGGTTTCTTTCAGATTGGGCTAAAAAAACGCTTGTACTCTAATTCGAGCTTCATTTTTTCAAGTTCAAAATAAGCAGGGTTACATGTGGGACCTGGTATGGGCCCCGTAGGTACAGTAGGTAAGGCAGACAGAGACTCAGAGTGGCTAACTTCATTAGGTTCACTTTCCTCTTTTGACTCATTATCAAGACTTTGATTTAGATCAATACCATCACTGTTTTCTACATTCTCTGGAGAAGTTGGTTCCTCTGAACCAGTACCCAGACTTTGGTTTTCCAGCAATCTCGCTATCAGTTCTACTTTCTTGCCTCTTACAGAAAGATTCCTTTGTCTACAGAGAGCTTTCAAACTCTCAGTACTTTCGCCTGACAAGGACTCTTGGCTGTAAACTTCAATAGTAAACATGTTTTTGAAAGTTGCTAGTGGCTAGTGGCTATCCGATTGCCGTGGTGCTCAGCACGGGCAATTCAACCACTACGCCTTGGAAGCGAAGAAAAAGCAAAGGGACTGGTTGTTCCCACCAGTCAGGGGGAGAAGACTCTCCAGCAGGGAGATCTCCTCTGTCGTTGGGAAGTGGTGAGTCGGTTCAGCAGGGCTCCACCAGAGGTGTCGTCATTGCAGGTCGGCTCAGCTTTACCCTCATTGGATTCTTAGGTCCTGTGGTGACTTCTGAAGATCCAGTCCCAAAAGCCCTGCTTTTATGCAGCAAACACCCATTCATTCAGCCTAGCTGTCAATCAAAACACGCTAAGTGGTGAGCGGGGTGGCTCACCACTTGGGCCAATCACACCAGAGTGCGACTTGAGTTGGCAAGGCAACTCAGTCCAGGGTGCCTAAACCCCCTCCCACACCTCCTGTGGTACCCAGACAGAATGGCACCACTCTGGAGGGCTTCTGTGTAGAAGCCCGCCAAAAGTGGAACAAAGGGCTCAACCTTTGGTTCGGAGTTACAGAGGTGAACACAGACGCCATTTTAAAAACCGAGTTCTGGCAGAAAATACCAACCGGTGGATTTATTTAAGACAAATAAACCGGCGGTATGTTAGAGACTAACGGGAAAAAGTATTAGCCTCCAACAATGGGAAGAATCCCATAGAATTACATTCGGGGTAGAATATAACAAGTAGTTTCCACTGCCACCAGCCAAAACTCGACGAGGGGGGACGGGACAGTGCCCCCTCGAATAACAGACCCAGGGGTAATCGAATTACCCCTACTAGTACGTCCACAATAGGATGGCTTGTACTAGTTCTGTTAGTAAATGTAGGTCTAGTAAAGCCAATGGTGACTTTACATGCCCTGGGAGACAGTAGTCAGTCCCAGGTTATGGAGTCTATGGTGGGGATCCTCTAGGACGCCCCAGTGTTACGGCATGGAGGGTGCAGTGTAACACACATAGTAAAACACATGAGACCCTATGGAGTAAAAGACCCCATAGCCCATAGAACACATTGACATTCACAGGAATCAACCACATTCATGTCCAAGAGTGGGAGAAAAGAGTCTCAGTCTTGGCAGGATGGAAAAAAACAAACTCCAGAAATCCAGCAAAGCTGCTGGGGGACTCACTAGGTTAGGAAATTCAGCCTAAACAGAGAATTCTCCCTAACAACGTGCATGTATTTTGCACTATGGTAATTTGTGCCCAAGTGCTAATACTTTGCAACTTTGCACTTGCACCAGTGCAAAAGGTTCTGTAATCTGGCCCCAGGTGGTAAATTACATAAGAACGTCCATCCCTGTATGTTCCAAAGACAAGTAGCACCCAGCCAGCCAATCGGGTGGTTTAAATCTCGGGCTGAATCCAGCAATCTCAGCCCGCATCCATGCCACATAATGTCTAGTTCCCCCAGCCGCCTTCTTCCCCCACACTCCGCCCCCGTTTATCTATTTTTTCCACCATTCCCACCCCCACCTACCTTATTTCGGATGTGGCAATCGCCGCAGCCGCTCCTTCATCTTGGCTCCAGGAGGCCGCCATGGAAAGGGAAGAGAGTTCCAAAAGGAGCCCCGCCTTCCCTTTCCATGGGGGCCATCTTGGAATAATATTTTCCTTCTGCGATCGGGATGCCGCAAGGCAGCCCGTTTGCAGCAGAAACATACTTTAAATTAGCCCCAGCATTTGGGAATGGTGCTAATGGCGTTAACCCCCGTTCCAAGTGCTGAAATGGGCGATAACGGGCTGAAATAGAAGATTAATATGAATGATGTCAATTTAGATAATAAACGGCACACATTAAAATAGACTGTGCTACCCACACCTTCACACTTATCTACACGCAACACATTTTCTGCTTCACAGTGCAGGTTACCCAGCTGGATGTACGATGACATGATGATGGTGGTACTTATTTTTGCTTCCACTGGACACACACATAAAGCCAAATCCTCTAGACTCTTGACCCTCATTGTGAATGTGTGAAAATAGTGCACCTTGAATTTTCTATCAGTTATCTATTTAATGGCAGGTGGGCAGCAGGCAATGTTGCTGCGGGTGTCTTATGCATGTTTACTGTACATGCAACTATCTACAAATGTGCTTTGCTTTGCCAAACTGCACAGCACATCCTTTAAACACTGAGCAGCTTTGTAAAGTAAGAGGGGATTAAATCTGCACATGCAGAGTGCAAGACCAACTGTGCGACAGGAAGTTCATGCCATGTGCATAGTTATGAGCAGCCAGAGGCTTAGGTCAAAAGTCACCTAGCAACCTCTTTGTTTGCCCAAGTTGTGGTGACCCTGCCACCTGACAGTAGGAGTGGAAAGTTGGGCCCTGTGTGATTGAGGTTGGGAATTCCCCAGGTGAATGGATGTCATTCATTGTGGCTTTCCTTATGCACCCATGCTGGGGGAGTGGAGGGGGAAGGACTGAGATGCGGGCGATGCAGGACCAGTCTGGTGGTGCATGCGTTCCTTCAGCAGCTGGCTCACAGGAGCTCGAGCATGAAAAAGGACTAGAACCTCCCTATATGTTAACTTCTGATTGGCACACTGCTATACCGCAGACAATACGCAGTTACAGTGGAGTTGAAGATCTTTATTCTCTTGTCCAATTGTGGGTTAACACTCCCCAGCTGCACCTCTTCCCTCGTTCACTCCTTCACCGACGCTCTCTGCTCTCCCCTCTGAATTCTTTCCTTACATTCCAGCCTAGACCCCAGTGCGTATTCAACTATATTCAAAATATTCAACTATATACAAAGTACGATGCAGGCACTCTACAACACTGGTAACTTTTAGAACATATTCAAGCCATAACAACGTGATAATAACAAACACATTAAATAATACAGCCCCTATTAGTTGATGTGGTGAAAACACACAAATAATTGCTACCACAGCTATCCTTGTCTGTTTACATGCCAAACAAAAATGTTGCTTC
Source organism: Ambystoma mexicanum (assembly GCF_040938575.1). Classification (NCBI taxonomy): domain Eukaryota; kingdom Metazoa; phylum Chordata; class Amphibia; order Caudata; family Ambystomatidae; genus Ambystoma; species Ambystoma mexicanum. The sequence continues at coordinate 1,580,668,166 of NC_090929.1, read as the reverse complement.
CCACACCACTTTCCTTCTTCTCTCCCTGTAACATTCCTGTGGCCAAGACTCAGTGGCACCCTATGTGCTAAAACCAATCTCTATAACATAACAATAACTAGGAACAAAAGAGTCATGCCACATAACAAGGCAATTACATAGACAAGCAGTCCTTGATATATGCAAACCGATACTTCTCTAGCTCACAATGATTTCCTGACATTGTTGATATGAATTAATATTAGTATGAAAAAAAAACGAAAAAGTAGTGATAAAAGGCCTGAATCCAGTTTGAGATATTTCGAGCGTGCAGACCCATTCACTGACAAACATGAAGCTATTGTGGTTCGTTGGGTTTATTTGGGCCCTGGGACGACAGTAAACTTGATTGGTAAATTGAAAGAGGGCAATTACAAATGAACGGAGAGGGAATCATCATTCTTGAGCACACCACCATCTTGTCCAGTGGCTTTGCCTGTGGTCCTTAAATTCTTCACAGGTTCGGAGGGTGCAATTAAAGGGGAGAACCTTCCTCTAATCAATGAAAAATTGCAGATATTCTGACATGCCCAGCACACTTGGAGGAAGGTCCACAGACCTCATGAGGTCTATATGATCAGGATCCTCGGCAGAAGCTCAGACAAGTTAGAGGCTGCGTGGGCAAGGGCCATGCAAAATCAGTAAATGTGCGCTAAGCAAATTTGTGGGCATTCACATATGTCACTGTAGAGGCTGAGCAGCAGGGGTCACTGCACTTACCCATGCACTTGCCACCTGCTGGCCATACTTTTACCTATTGCTATGTATTCTTTTATCCCATTTACTGCACTTTCCCCTTCCCCCTTCTCATGCACTTGCGCGAGCTGAATGACACCTGGTCTAGTAGGATCGCTGTCTGTCTTCCCCCTGTTCCCCATCCCTTGCCTCGTCATGCCTTGAAACACCTGTGTATAGGCGTGTTATAAATGCCATATCATATCATATGATATCATATAATCTGTACCTGTTAGGAACCAGGAGACTCTCCCTGCTACCTGGTTCCTGTCTTCACCAGAGCGCAGGAGCAGGAGGCCTATGGAGCAGCTGCCGAGATGACATCATGCCAATTCTGGGGGTAAAGAGGCAAGGAAAAAAATGTGTTTGTGTATATGTGTGTATGCGAGGATTGTATGTATGTATGAATGTATGCGTGGATGCATGCAAAGGGGTCTGTAAGTACCTGTATGCACGCAAGAGGGTCTATGTAAGAGTATGGCCATGAATCAATGCAGTGTGAATGGTGCACATGGGTGCGAGTGTGCTTCTGAGTGAGAATGCTGCATGAATGTTCTTGGTGCCAGTGTGAATGGCTAAGACGCTGAAAGGATGCGTGAATGGTGGCTGAATCTGTATGAATTTGCAGCCTACCCTACCCCTCTCTTGTGGTAGACAGGTAACTATGGTAGTTAGATCCAATACGCTTCTCTCCTGTCCATCATCGTAAAAATCAGGAGATTGACTATTTAGGTAGTTAAGCTGCCCTTACTCAAGGCAAAGTACATTGGAAATAGGTAACACTGGACACACATATTTCGGGGCAGCATAGGACATAAAACATATGCTTAGATTATGCACAAATATTAAACACAGACGATAGATTTCTGATGAAAAATACAGGTTAATAAAAACCAGTGTACTATAAATGGCTGTCGGTCTCAGAATCTCATAAGTGTTAAAGCAGACACAGAAATGTAGTGCCATTTGCAGAAAACCAAGGGTGACTGAGAGCAGCTGAACACAGGTGCTGATAAGTTAGCAGCATTTAATATTAGAATATGGGATTTTTAGTGGTGTGACTCATAAAATAAAACACCTTACAGTCAGAAAAGATAAGATGGGTACATTTAGGCAATTGAAAACCAGATAGTCTATTTATAGTTTGAAAACAGTTTTCTAAGAACTGGTTTTGCTGTGTTTTTAAAGTTTGCAACACAAGCTTTGAGATTTCAGAAAAATTGAAAACTGTCAGACAATGGAGAACCCTCCCGAACCTCCTCCTCACCTAGTCCTTCGGAAGAGCTGTCTCTGGGATCTGTCTGCTTCTTTTTTCTTGTCTTCTTTACATCTGGATCTTTCTTCTCCTTGGATTTCTTGTCTTTATTTTTGTGCAAATAGGGTCTAGCTCCCTCAGAGGCCACCTTGACCGGTATAGGAACCAAATGTTGGAGAACTCTTAGGAGCCCAACCCCCAAACCAGGGAAAAGGCCACCATGCACCAAAATACCCTGCAAGATGTAGTAGATGTTACTTGATGGAGGTTCAAGTTGATAAGATGGTTCAAGCTGGTAAGCTAGCTGCACCCTAGAAATGGCACAACAATTCTGGCAGCTGTTGGTCCAGGAGCAGCAGATATCACCAGTGTAGTTTATAGAATTGAAGCCCACGATTCACTTGGAGTGGACCCAGGTAAGAGTCTAACAGTCCAGAAATGTTTGGATGAGGGATAGATTGTGAGGAAAATGCAAACCCAGCCGCATGCAAACTGGGGGTAGAAGAATGAAAATATGGGCCACCATGGTAGTGGACACAGGGGGTCATTACCACCCTGGAGGTAGCCATGCCCCTATTTGCGGCATGGCTTCCCCCATTCCAGGTACCGGGTCCGGGTTCCTGGAACGGGGAAATACCAGGCCATTCCGACCTTGGAGGGTCTGTTATTTCCCGATTCCAGGAACCCAGGCCCTGTATATCCCTATTCCCATTAGAGCCCCCATAGGGCTTAATGGGAATGGGGAGGATGCAAACAACGGGCCCGTTAATAATGAGCCCATTGTTTGCATCCTGGTCTGCTCGCGGGACCCGCTAAGGACGCCTGGTTTTACCAGGCGTCCTTAACGGGTCCCGCAAGCAAACCATGTAATGCGGTGGTAGGGGGTTAGCGGGGCCGGCAGCTCTACCGGCCCCGTTAACCCCCTATCGCCAGGGCCGTAATGACCCCCACAGAGTGGAAAGAAATATAGAAGAAATAAAGCAGAGAGCCAAGAAAGAATACTCGCCGCAACCAAAGAGAGGCAGAGACAGAACAAATACAGAATCCACAGAGTGAACGTGAGGTACGCGGAAGTAGCAAACAGAAAAGAAAGATGCAGAACAGCTGAAACAATTCTTTAAAAAGCCGAGGTAAGATCAAGGGAAAGATTAGTTTAGAAAAAGTGAAGTGCTGCGCGGTTGGGAGAGGAAACCGTCGCACACAAAGACAGTGCAGACTGCGTTAGCAGGAACGCGGAAGGAACAGCTCGAGTGAGTGAGATGGAAAACACAGATAACGTAAGAACAGCCTAAGAGCAGAAAAGGGCTATGGAAAGCTGCCAAGGAGTACGAAAGAGAGCTTGAAACAATGGGGAACTTTGAAAACACAGCTGCATAGTCCAACAGGAAATGACGGATACAATGCACCATTCCAAGGTAACGTAGCGTAGGTACATACTAGGCGGCCATGTTCGGTGAGGACTAGACCATGCCCTTCACAAAAGGCAAACCATGACTGCTAGTGCTTCCACCTCTGCCACAATTTCCAGGGGCGAAGCCTGACAAAAGCCCCCAGTCATCAAGAATTTGCATAGGAAGTCATGGTTTTCAGGAAGTGTTTATGTCCAATTGAACACAAGTGGTGTTTTGACCTTTAGTAAAATGACCAATTAAAACTTGTTAAAATGTAAAGTCCAGATAAGCATACAAATATTGTGGAATCTTGTATTTCTATAAAAGTGTGTTCACAATGGGCAGACTTTCAGTCCTTGCCTAGCCAACTGAACAATGGCTTATGTTAATGACCCCCCATTGACAGATAATAAAACCATTGCTGTTGGCACAATCCTGTCTTAGTTGATATCTTTTGTTGAATTAGGGCTGTACTAGGACCTCCCTTACGATGTGTGTGCAGATACATTTCCAGTAGTTGGCAAAGCAGGCAGCTGCTCGGACTCAAAGTGGGGATGGTTCCTGCAGATGCAGGTGTGAATCAGTCCCCTACATCAGGTAGAACACAATAGTTTTATTTTTCTCTGTGCCACTCCCTCTGGCCATTTTGTACCATACAGCCCTCTTCCTAGACATTCATGCTCCCATATACCACTTGAGAAATGTACATTGCATATGTTGGTTGGAGATTTGAAGCACTTTACAATGTATTATTTAAATTACCCACCAAATGTGGAATTCCAAATCTTGCGGCTGAAAATCAGTCACTTCACCTTTGTGCCACCACTCTTTTCAGGAAGAGAACGACTGATGATCCACCTAATTAACATCCAACAGTACAAAGGATGCAAGCCTGCTTGGGCCTGTAGTTTCCCCTTACAGGCCATCCCACATGAAATTAGCACCTTTTGACATGCTAAATGCCTTCAAATTCGTAGGGCTCAGCCGGCCTTGGAAAGGTTGTGACCATTAGCCTCCTACAGAGGAGGAATGGGAGGGATCAGTGCACATGTTGGGGGCACATTTTAGCTGTTTGCCAAGGGCACAATATTGCTTAGGAACTGCCCTGTGTGTGTCTTTTTGAGTCTCTGTATGCGAGTCAGGGGACCAGGGAACCCATTGGAGCATGACAATTTTTGGACAGGAGCATGACATGTTTTACTGCTTCTTTTGGGCAAAGTAAAGTCACTTTGATTGTCATTGCATGAGGGACTGGTTGTGTTGGGCGAGGGTACTGCAATGAGGGTGACTGGGTACTGCTGTGGTATCCAATTATGTACTGTATTAAGGGTAAAGGCAACATGAATGTTCTTACAAGCGGGAGAGGATATCATGTTTTATTACTGTGCCCTTGCATTTATTTACTGGCGTCAAGGTCAAAGGTAACATGATGAGTGTTCTTATATGGGGGGGCATAAGTGGGGGACCTCTAGGCAATGGGCCTCATTACGAGTCCGACGGTAACCCTGCTGGTGCTAACGATGGGTTGCTCCCAGACTCACAATATTTTACTGGCGCCTGACATCCCGGTGCCACCAGGATGTTGCAAGTCCAGCGGCCTGGGATGTCAGGAGCTGGTGAAATGTTAGTCCCCATTCCCATAGAGTCCCATCGGGCTCCACGGGAGTGGGGACTCGGAAGCGCCGGCACCGTAGCTAACAGTGCTGCTGCTTCCGTGATGAGTCTTCCTACCATGCCCGCTGTGCCCGGCAGGGTAAGACCTGTCAGGTACCGTGGTCCCAGCAGGCAAATTCGTAGTTTGCTGGACTGGAAACAAGGATGCCAGTGACCTTACCGGCACCCTTGTTTCTGAACCACCAAACTTGTAATGAGGCCCAATATTTTCTTGATGTGCCTTTACATTTTACTGCTGTTTGGAAGCAAATGCATGATGAGTGTTTTTATACGGGCAGACGGGTGAATATTCTTACATGGCGATACTACCATGTATGGGCAGAGCCAGAATGAACATGTTTTGTAGTGCTATCATTGCTAGCATTATGGTCAAAGCAAACATTAGTGTGTTCTTATGTGGTTATACTGCCATATATTGGTGCACCTGCATGGACGTGTAAGAGCACACTCAGTGTGATAATGTTTTTTACACTTGCAGAGTACTGGTGCATAGTGGGCAAAGGCATTATGTACAATGTGTTGGAAAATGCTCCAGTGTATTGTTGGTGACTTGACATCTAATGGATTTCGTGTTAATTAATGTCTTACCCTACAAAACTGATTGTAAAGAGTGTGGATTATTATCTAATTTGTCACAGAAAGTGCACTTTGAAATGTACCATTCTAAACAATTATTTCAAAAGAAAATTCAGGTAGACCCCCCCCGAATTCCCTATGATTTGTTGAGCCCCTCTTGCTGCACGCAAATGCTCCTGTGTATTTGGCGGAGGACAGAACAAACCACCTTTCCTTTGCGGCCTCCCCTTGGGCTGGGAACCATTACATTAGCTAAAGGCCCCATTTGATAGACAATTCTAGGCCTATGCCGGGCCGTCACGAGGAGGGAGGGAAGGAGTGGCAAACTGCCCCGGGCCTCGCACTTGCAGGGGTCCTCGAGGCACCCTCTCCTAAGTAGAAGGCAGCACAGTCCACCAGTGTGGGCGATTCACACGAGGGGCTGTTCTGTCTGCTCTCTGCCCCTGCAATGATTTTGCTGTTTGTTGCGAAACCGTTTGGCTCCTATGAACAGTGGACTTTGTACTTACATTATATCAGGTGTTTTATCTAGTGCCAAAAGCCTGCCCAAATATCTACAATCAGGCCCCAGGCACAGTGCTCCCTGGGCATGGCCACAGTAAGTGCACTGGGACACTTGATGGGCGAATGGTATGTCCTTCAGTGTTGCATGAAGCATATTATATATCTGGGATGTTGGCCGGAAATTAAAAATACACATGTTGGAAAAGAAAATTCTTAAAGGCCATCCTGAATATACATATGGCAGAGGAAGCAATCACACTAGAGCTGCCCTTAAGCACTCTGACACCATGTGCACTATTTTCATGGCTAATGAACAGAGCAAAACTATCCTCAACTAGACAAAGTAAAGCCAACGTTCACTAGAAGAGTATGATTCTTAGGAGAACAGGCATGAATTAAATGTCCTCAACCACAGGAGATTGAGGTATTGTGGAAAATCAGTGTAAAGAGGATAAGTTCATAACTAACCAAGATCTCAGAAAAGTCAGACACTTGTGACAAAAGTAATCTGAGTGCCTTATTCTAAAAGGGGGATGAGTGATGGATGTAATCTTTTTTTCTCTTTGTCTCCTACCTCTTCTCTTTTTATTTGTATTTGTTTTTAAGAATTAGGAATGGATGTTTTGTTAAAGGGAATGATTCATGAAAGGTTTGTAATAAACCATAACATGTTAAATAAAATAAACAGTAATTTTAGGTCACGCGGTTTACACACTGATCCGAATCTTCTTCGCTTTGCAATTTGTGTGCAATACCTGCAAAGGAATGCAGTGGCATTTAAGAGAATTAACAATCCGTGCATTTTCTTAGAACATTGATTGATCCAGCAACACGCAACAGCTTTAACCTCCAAATAGGGTTCAGGCTATGCTTTAATACACTGTTGCTGTACCAGTAAAATGAAGTTGGATTCAATTAAAATCAAATCAATATGCAAATGTATTTTAAAAGTGCAAGACACCTTCATTAATTAAAATCAAATAACAATGTATCTTTATGTTTAAAGTTCAAGAAACCTTAATTAAAGGAGTTCAGCATAAGAAAAATTACTATGACAAAATGGCATACCAACAAACCGAAATATACAAGCACAAATAAATGTAAATATATTGGCATTAGACATAATATCGAAAATCATGTAATAAAATAATAAAATACTGTGGGACTCTAGTATTGCATCGGGGTGACAAGTAGGTGCTTCAGGGTGGCAGCCTGAAGGCTCGCCTGTGGCAGGGGCGAGCAGGAGGACCAAAGTTGTTTTGTGTTGGTTATGGTATTGTGGGTTAGGTATAGCCTTGGATCTGGGCTGGTTTGTGTCTAGTGTGGGAGACTAGAGTCTGCTCGTGGCAGGGGTGGATGGGAGGTGATTAGTGCTGTTATTGATGGTGTTTAAGAATGATAGGCAGAGTTCTGGAATTGCATAGTTGTGGGTTTTTCATGTGAAACCTCCATTGCTCTTGGGTTTGGACGAGATGTGTGTCGTGCCTTTGTGAAAATGTCTGATAGGAGGGAGATGTGTTGTGAAGCTTTTGTTGCAAGTGTGTTTGGTAAGGGGGGAGATGTGTTGTGATGTGCTTGGTTAGTATGAGGTGGTTTGTCATGTGATTTATGATGTCACCAGAGTGCCTGTGGAATGTTGATGCATGAGTGGGAGAATGCTATGATGAGAGTTCTATGCTGTTCAGTTGAGCCCTCCTTCCCTGGGTGATGGGTGCCGGTGTCTTGGTCTTTCTCTCTCTTTATTGCTTATGTCTTAAGCCTGTAACTGTAACTGTAACATAAGAATTGAAGTAAACTTATCAAGTAACATAAAGCTGCCTGGACTGAGCTTTATAACAACTACCAATTCACATTCAACAAAAGAATCCAATGCAGGTACTGTGCGTGTATTGAGAACAGATCATACAAATTAAAGCCACACTAACCTGCCCAATTCTAGTGCCTCTCACTACTGGAATTAGTAGTGAATGCTGTGCATAATATACAAAATGTGTCAAATACTCAATGGATTTGCCTACACAGGTACAGAATTGAAAGTTTACAATGGTGCAAGTTCTTTTACTTACATTGGTCCTCAATTTTAGCAAAACGACACGCTGATGGTGTTTAATGAGTATTTGTATTATTATCATTAGGGCATTTCTTTACTGTGTGTTACGAAGACGCTCTGGGCACAGGTAAGTCTTCGTGGTAAGTATTTATTAAGATACAGAATATTAAGGCCCCCACAACACAGAGGACTCCTCTCCTCCCACAAGAGGCTTCAACTGACAAACCCAGAATCTTGAACAAAACATAAACACTCACATAGAGTCTGTGACATCATCAGAACCTGAACTAGTAAACATTCCACTACATAGCTTTCCATGCAGCAGTGATCAACTGTGAAACCTAGCTTCAAGAAGCAATGGAGTGCTTTGAGTCTTGGGGGGAAGTACACAACAAGAGAATCAGATCGCAACGGGTCAATATAAGGGATTGGGTAGCTAATGATTTTGGAAGACGGCCATGGTAAACATCAAATAACATTAAGTGAGAGAGCCTGGGCAGTACTGAAAACAATGATAAACTGAGCCTTCTTCTGGGTCTGCTAGACCACAAAGTTATTTTGTATTCATTGTATTGGTAATTTATTATGCACCTATACATGTGTGTCTCAAGATGAAACAAGGCGAGGGGGGGGGACGATCCTATAGGCCTTGTCCATTTGTGCAAGTGCAGGTTACTTATAACATGCTTAAACCAGAGATCAATTTAAAGCACAGATCCGGGATTGGCCCCTGAGTTGCTCAGCTTGGTCTTGCTTCCATGACCTGTGCATTGCCACAGAGGTATCCTCTCTTATCCTCCGTAGTACATCACCGTGCCACGGTTGGTATATTCCTGGTGGCTGTCTCAATGTGGTACGAGAAGGCTTGAGGAAGGCCTGGCTTTGAAAATCTATTTGTGCACATATCTAAGCCACAAACTGCTCACACCAATCTCAAAGGTCTTGTGCTGCGATGTGGGTGAGTTTGCATTGTTTTTCCAAAAACCTGTCCAAAGCACTCAAGACCTTAAATTCATTTAATCAAGCTAGCTACAAGGTGCATTGTGCAATAAGAGGCCTCCCAAGGTAGATGAAAGAAGAACCTCAAGAATCTATTTGATTTCCCTCAAATGACATGCGAATTAAGATGACCCCACATTTCCACACCCTATGTCACTGCTGGGGGAGATTTTTCATGGTAGCTTGAAAGCATGTGCTTTGACGTTTAAGCATCCACGTTCCTCTGATATCTGAGCAAAGTGCCATTCATCTGGTCCAGTTTAGGAGAGTGAAAGCAATATCGCCCACAATTTGGCACAGTTGACACAATCAAAGTCTGAGCTAGCTTGTCAGATTTAGGGGAATTGTTAGAACCATCCACATTGGCCAGCCCATTCTTAAATGACAAAAAGATCTTTTGGCTGGCTTATGCCCTTGTCCTATTAGACAGACCGGCTATAGGTTTGCAAAGACTGCTGACCAAACTGAGAGAATATTCCACCACTAATGGGTTGGTTATAAACCCCACAAAATCGAAGATATTAGTCTTCAAACATCAGATTCAAAAAACTGTCCTTGAATGGGCAGACTGTACCACGAGTAGAGGAATTGACATACTTGGGCTATAAGATTCATGCAAGCCCGAGCAATAGAGAGCTTGGTATTCTAAAGCTCAGGCAATGATACCGCATATAAAAAAGACCAAGAATACGTATTGCATATTCACTGTTCTACCCATGGTAAAATACTATACAGCCTTTATGGTGCTGGTTATTCTGTATGGACTAGAGGCTAAACACTTCTCTGGAGTTTAAACTGGTCCAAAGTAGAATATGGAAAAATTCCCTAAATCTACCCTTGAGCACCCCGGGTTGGAACCTGTGGTTCGAACTAGGCCTAAAATCATGAAGGTGCTTAGGGGAGTGGAAACTAGTTTCACTCTATAGAGAGATAATAAGATCAAGGCCAGGTTCGCTGTATGAGGACATTAGAGCACACTTAACCAGCTCCAAATCACGCATCTTGGCAGGGTTAGAAGAAAGAGTAAAATCTATTTTAGATTGGACAGTATTAGACACAGAGACCCTGATTACTAACCCCATGAAGGTAATACGGGACCTAGTATGCTTGGATTGGATCAAAACGATAGCCAAGGTGAGAAGCTCTACACCATGCAACGCATTTTTGATGGCAGAAAAAAATCTAGGGTTTCTCCCTCATTATTTAGAAAAATGTCCTGATCCGAAGATAAGGGGTAACTTCCTGAGGACAAGATGGAATCTCCTACCTACTGGCGAGATCCTGGACATATGCAAACAGGGGGAGAAAGCAGTTAAACTGTGTAACATCTGTGCAAGCCCAAAAAACCAGTCACTCCATCATTTATTAATGGAGTGTGAAGGGACTTGGCTTTGAGGCTAGAGAAGCTAGGAAGATTTATCCTCAGGGAGGAAGGAATCCAATCAGAGCACCTATGGGACAGAATGATTGCAGGACATGAAGTACAGCTAACAGCAGCAGTCGTAGAAATCTTGAAGGAGCTGAACTTCCTTACTTAGAGTTGTGGGGAAGAGGTCAGTAGTTGGGTAATCTCCTGCTATATAATCACAAAGAATGAAATACCTTTAAAGATCCAAGGGAGCTTGTTATGAGGTAAAGGAAGAGAAAGTATGTCACCAATAGGGAGGGGTGTCCCTAGCTTTTAGAGTTAAACGAAAAATTAGGATTGTTTTAGGTTGGTTATGGATACAACTTTCTTTTTAGAGTTTACGAACTTAGTGTATTGTTTATTTTGAAAGGTTGTATGTGGAAAGTTGTCATTGTTTCTCTTAATTATTTTTATTACGAATACTATGATGTTAAAAGATTGCAAAGGTTTACATTTTTTTCTCCATATACAATAAAAAAATAACATTTAAAAAAAATAAAAAAAAGTCTGAGCTAAAATCCATGACATCAGGTGCATTGGTCTTATCTGGCCTACAGAATATCTATCAAACATTTGAGAAAAAAAGATCTTGAATCTTTACATGGAACTACTTGGAACCCTCATTGCTCCACACAACATCCACATCCACCAATACGCAATTGATACGCAGCTCTGTCACAAGATATCCTCCATCGAAGACATCCACAGGCTCAATGCCTGCTTCTCATTGATCCAGTTGTGGACATCCAGTGCTTATCTGAAACTCAAACTCTCCAAGAATGAATTCATACACCTGACCAACAACACTGAACACCCTGACATACGGACCTGTCTCTCAACTATGCATCTAGAGGGCTTCACACACCAGCTGTCCACCTACGCCCAGTCCCTTGGGTTTGACATCGACAGACACCTCTCCTTTAAACAGCACATATTAAGGAAAACACAAAGAGCTTGGTACCATCTTTGTCTCCTATGGAAAATAAAGCCCTTCATCCCAGAAAACAACCTCAGAGCTGCTGTCCAAACCTAGGTCCTCACCCACTAAGATGGTCTCAATGCCCTTTGGAAGGCCTTGCAGTGACTTCCCTGGCACCCCGCATTTACCCCGCAGCTGTGTCCTGAATACTGCAACACGGCCCTTTTCAATTCAACCATGTCACATCACTCCCCACCTTCAAAAAACTTCACTGTCTCCTGCTGCAAGCCTGCATCTTATCCTGTTACAGAGTGGCCGAAGTGGGCGGGAGCGGTCGGGAGCGGTGCTCCTCTACTTCTTTTAATTACGTTTAACCGTTCCTATACTTTTATTTGAAAAAGAAACCGTTCCGGAACGGTTTCGTTTTAAAATAAAAGTGTAGGAAGAGTGTGGAACTTGCACTTTCAGTGCACTGCACAGGACGTTTCCTTTAAGAGCAGGCACATGTGTTTTGGGGTTTTTATTGTGCATGGGAGGGGGGCGCGGTGATGGAATCTGTGGGGAGCAGTGCAAGCCAGTAGGGAACAACGTTCCACTACTTATTTTCGTACACTTCGACCACTGCTGTTACATCATCTACAAGGCTTGCAACCTGAAGCCCACAAGCTACCTCAGTGAGAAACCCAGCATCTCTGGAGGCCTATGATCCAGCAGAAGTGAGGACGTGTGCAGATTCTTACTCTGACGGTGCAGGAAGGAATGACTTCTCTGTCTACGCCTCAAGACTCGGAACCCACCCCCCAGTCAACATCAGACTCGCCCCCTTGCTTCTACAGTTCAGGAAGGAGCTCAAGACCTTCCTCGTCAAGAAATGTCTTGTCCATAACAGGTAGGTTCACACACCATCCACTCCCCAACCTACCTGAGGCTGGGGGATCTGATCCCCACGGTTTCCTCTCCTGGTTTCTTTTAGATCCCTTGCTGACAAATTGCCCACATTCCCTCTCCCCTATTGTTAGCTCCCCCACTCCCTTGCTTCTATGCACCCCTCCCCAACTTCACCCCTTAATGTGCTTTGTTGTTTCTTGAAGCTACAAACCAATACATTCAATAATAATAAAAATAACAATGTCAATTATAATAATAATACTAATAATACTAATAATACTAATAATAATAATACTAATAATAATACCAATAACAACAATAATAATAATAATAATAATAATAATAATAATAATAATAATACCAATAACAACAATAATAATATTAATAATAATAATAATAATAATAATAATGATAATAATAATAATAATAATATAATAATAATGAAAGAGAAGCTCAGGGATTGCTCACCAGCTCCCACACCCTCCCGTGATCCAAATGGGACATCTGAAAGGTGGATTCAATTCTGCATATTCTTTTTTGACTGTTCTCTGTATGAACATGTTCCTTATTGCTGGACACAATTAGAAATGCTGTGAAATTTGAGAAGTGGTCAGACTTGACTTTCAGCTACATTGTGATATTGCAAATTATCATTTGACTACTTTATATCAAAGTTTGAGAGAAAGATGTTCAAGTAGTGTATTAGAACTACATGAAAAAACATAAATTGATCAACATATCCGATCATTATATCGAACAATCTGCATTGGATAAAATGGAATAATTTAGAACCAATGTTGTGTATAACGTGTTTCTTCGAAACTGTTATTTTATAATTGTGAACATTATGTTAACACCTGCAGTAAGTTAAAATGGTACACGTGTAATGAAACAGAGCTCTGTATGTATACTATAACACAACATCATGACTGGTTCCAATGAGCACTTTTGTAATCGCCCCCAACAGGACCAGTGGGAGGGGATGTGCATGGTGTTGGTACTGCAAGATCATTGTGTGAATGTACATGCATTCCGGTTTCTCATGCTCACTATACCATGGTGAGGTTTGAAACATTTGTTGCATGCAAAGCATTGTGGTTATGAACATATGGCAGTGAGTATTTTCCTGCAACAATTCACAGAGGAGCTAACATCACTTTTTACTCAGCCCTGTCAACTGGTATGGGAGCTTGTGGGGGCGGAGGGGGGGGAGGGGGTGAGAAGATAGATCACAGGAATACATTCCTTAGAGGTGAAGGACAAATGAACCAGTTTCAAAAACCAAAGTCATATATTTCGGCAGTACAGTACAATACAGTGAATGAAACGTGATGTTTGTTTTTATTGAAGGATAACATACTGTAGTAATAGTCTAGCAAATGTATTCTTATGTTTTATTTCTGTGCTCTGGCGCTGAGTGCTTTGTCTCGGGAGGATAGCTTGGGGGCAACGCGCTCGCCTTGGAAGCAAGACGAGCTAAAGCATCACAGGTTTGATCCTCGGGTCCGTGCTTAGAAACCACTTATTGGTATTAAGTGCGATATAAATAACCAATTAGAATTCTGTGCTTTTCATGTATGCTGTGTTTAGAGCCTCTACCAACCCCTCCATCTTGTTTAACTTTATAGTGAATTACAGTAGAGGGCTCTAGTTACAGGAGGAGGCGCGTATCACACCTCTGAGTAGTGCTGCCTTACATATAGGACCAATCAATGTGATCTCTTTCAAATGCACTCCCTAAGGAACCTCAGTGAGGCTCTTTTTTGTATAATATTATTTAGTCTGAGGAGAGGCAGGGTGGGCAAAGCAAATACAGGTTACATTTGTGCCTAGTCTTTTTACATGCAATGAATATGTTACAAGCAGGGCACTGATGATAAGATTTACTCCCTATTTTGGGAAGTTTGGAGACAATTGATTGTTCATTCAGTAAAACAATAATTTGCATTGCCAATGGAAAAACATTTTAGGCAAGTTTCAATTGTAGCACAGATATCATTTTGAAATCCAAACTCCTAATAATGTGTGCTTATTAAAAAAATAATTTTCCTTAAAGTCTCCATCAGATCAAGCAGTATTACTATTACAGCTGCTTACTGTGCCACTGCTCTGCTGGTACCTCTGATCCAAAAATCTTTGAAACTATGTGGGTGGAAGCCGGTGGTATGTCCGTATGTGCCCATTATTTCTTATTTGTTTTTGGACTTATTTCTGCGTCCTATTTGATTTTTGGTTTTTTTTGGGAGTATTTCCCTTTTTTGCTGTGTAAAGGTGTCTGATATGCCTGTTATCTGCAGGGCTGGTTATAAGCAGGTGTTGTCACTGCTCTGTTCTGTAATGTTAGTGCTATGGAGCGGAACAAGAATGATGATTGTCACACTCTGTGGTGCAATCATTCAGATGCATTTTATTCAGCTGACAGTTACATTAAAAGATTTCTGTTCTGGTTACCCCTGAATTACTTAATTCTAATGGCACATGAACTCTTATTGGCATATTTTTCTGGCACACTCCATTTGTGTGCCATTTTTCCATCCGGCAAATAACATATCATGTCTGATTTTTTCACCAATCACATGAGTTATCATAAGCAATATGTTTTCACTAGGTCGTAAATCGAGGGTGCATGCAGGTATATTGCACCCACCCACTTTTTTTGAGGTCAGACATCGTTGCCCTGTTATTTCAGAGGCCAGGTGTAAAAGAGTACAATTTGGCCTGATTCATGGAATTATTTGCACTGAAAATACTGTATTTACGTGGCAAAATGCATGCAGAATCCCATCTGTTCTTTCATGGTACGGGATATTTTGCGTGGATTACCAGCATGCTCTGCGCGCTCTGGGAGTGGCCGAGTGCCTTGCGCGAGAGACCATGCAGGGAGTGGGTGAGGCATACGCTGAGCGCAGATTTGTTTGCGGAACATGGAAAATGGGGAACAACATGCCAAAAAGTGGGCGTTACGAGGGACGGCACGCATGCCGTCCATGGCACACCCACAAGTGCGCACAACAAAGCGTATTCATGGATGTCACCGAGCAAACCTCTCACCTGCATAATGTCCACGTAAAGCCCTTGCTCTCTCTGCCACCCGAAACAGGTGTACAGACTTGCATGGGGGAGTCGCACCTTTTGAGGGGAGTTTCACATGTCAAGGGGGCACGTACGCAGCATAGGGGGCGCAGGAACGGTTTACAGGGTTTCGCACACACTTATTTCCGAGTTGTAATCCAGTTAGATGCATCTCATGCATGCTGTCAGGGTGCCGGTGACAGTTGCTGGGGACTCTGCGCAGGGTTTCCAAGGTGCAGGGCTGCTTGCGTGGAATGCCACTCACTGTTTACAGGGTGAATGTATGCATGTCTGTGAAGCATGCAAATGTAGCTGTTTCAACTTTGCTTGGGGGCGTGTCAGGGCATTCCGGCCACAACTTGCGAATACGGTTCATTTGTTTGAGGGATTCCATGAATACGTGGAGCTGTGTGCAGTCTAATTTCTGCACATTGACTGGCGCAGGGTCGTTCACGGCATGCAGGAATTTGCTGAATTTGCTGGCGAGGCTTACGAGAACAAAAATAATTTAGGGAGAGTATATAAAGTGTCGAGAGAAGTAGAGCGGGAAACAAAGAAAGCTGAAGTATGTCTGCACACCTATGGACTTCTCATCAAAACTTCAGCAGAGTGCGAAAGTAAGGAGTAGGGGGATGCTGGCTATAATGATGTTGAATTTGATGGGGTCTTGCTGCTATCTACAGCACCATTTGCCCACGGCTTCCAAACTCCTTCTCACAGTTATTATTTTAAGGGTCACTTGGGGATTCAAACTGCAGTCACCAGCTTCAGAGACCAGGCACTTCACCGCTGCTCCATATAGCTTGTGAAAAATAACACACAACTAATGACCAAATGTTACATTTCAGGAGTGCACATGCCAGGGAAAACATTGGCATTGATTCATGGAGTTAAAACGTGCAGTCTTTTGTACATTTTAAAACACTAGTAGAAGACAATAACCTCCCTTGGTTCTTTGTTTGTGTTGATCTTATTAAAGGCAAATGACCATTCCTTCTGTGCATTTTGTATTGTTATGGAAAGCCAATCAGATGTAATTGGCATATTTCACCCTAATATGCTCATTTCTGGTGATGTCACATCCCATGGCATATGTTTCTGCAATTCGTGTTCATTCTTTTCCCAATGTCATACAAAGATAGTCTGCCGTGCCACTGAGAATTGTTTGTCACTCAGCAAATGAATTACCACAGCCAGACCCACTGTTTGTACTGAGCACAACATGTTTTTATTTGGTACTTTTGCTAGGTAATGTGGCAGATCTTGGACTCTTAGCTTGCTTTATAAGAACCACATTCAAAATATCTGTTTTGTAGCCACTATATTTGGGATATAGTAAGATGCACTTTAAGTACTGATTTGTTAAACATGTGCAGTCTCTTGGGTGGAAGACATTCCGGGCCATACTCCCTTCAGAGAAGATGCCTTCGTTTCCAACATAATATTATCCATCTGCCGAAGACCTCTCACACTGTCCTGGGAGACACATCATCACCTCTGGATCTCATGATCACGTGAGTGTAATTACAGCGACACTACATTAGCTCACTGTTAAAATGGCATGGAAAGTACAGGTGCGCGTCCTCGCGCGCGCACCGTATAATTTGCCGATAATTTGGCAGGCCGCTCACCGCCATAAAAGACTCTCAACGTTAACACGAGTGTGTCTGCAGGCTTTTAGTCCTATAACAATGGCAGGTTTGCTAGATGATAATCACTGCTCAAACATCCCAGAGACATTCATGACTGTAGGGCCCTCATGAAACAGCTGGGAATATGCCAGTGCCTTTGAAAAATGATGACCTGTACCTTATGCAGCCATCTTGTGTGGGCACACCACGGAACAATGTGCAACATGCTTCCATATTCATATATGATTGGAGATCATGAAGTCATGTTATACATTATCTGACAACTGCTTATTTGTTTACAATTCTAATAGGGGCCCACTTCCCAGGCAGGATGCCCATGTTGTGGATGGGTAAGCAAAGGATACCACAATGGGGACACCTCAGAATGTGTGCTGCCAGAAGTGGTAAACCATATGGCAGGAAATTGAGTGTGACTGAGTGGGTAGATATCTTATCACGGAGAGGTTACATGGGAATTTGGAGCGTTAGTGTAATAAATATTTGAACTCAAGTATACTCTTAGCAGAGAGTACTATATTTTATGCTGTGTTATGTCATATTATATTATTGTATGTTATGTTACAAGGATTAAAGCCAAGAAAGTGATGGGTGGTAGGTTTCAAATTAATCTAAATCACTGACATTGCTCTGGGCAAACTTCCACTCCACCGTTTTTTAGCCCGTCTGCATCATTGAAAAAGGGATCCAGCCATATGTAAATCAGTCAGGTACTGCCACCAATGGGAGCAGCCCTGCCCGAACTGCATAGGCCAGGTCCACTCTGCACGGAAACACAAGCAACCCCAGACATGTTTCGGCCTTGTTGGTCCTCCTCAGTGAGGTGCATCTTGGTTCCCTATGGTGCAGCGAGCAAGGGACCCACGTCTGGGCTTGTACATGTACAGGGATGGAAACACAGATTTAATCTGGCATCCCAGAGTGAGCAGGAGCTTTCCCTTTGGATGAGGAGCTCTTACCTAGCGTGCCTCAAATCGAACCTCCACATGAGATGGAAAACATAACTCATTGTTGATTACAAATTTTGTATTTGTATTTTATGGAATTTATATAGCCCTTTAATCCAAAGTGCTTTACATGAGAACACACAAAATACAACAAGCGTAATATGGAAATTGAATCATAACTTGAAAACAGTGTAAAGAACAATTTACAATATTGCAGAGGTGAGGAGGGAGTAGGGAGGGGCAGAGGAGAGTGAGGGAAAGGGAGATGTTAGTCGAGGTAAGAGCAGGAGTAAGAGGGAATATATGAGTGTGAGAGGAAGAGGAGAGAGAAGAGTAGGACTAGAAGAGAGCAGGGTGTGGGGGGAAGGAGGTAGGGCGGGATAGGGAGAGTAGTAGGAGGTGAGGAATGAGGGGGAGGGAGAAGAGCGAGAGGAAACGAAGGGTGTTAGGGAGGTGAGTGGAAAAGATAAGATTTGAGAGAAGAGCGAAAGGAAGGGAAGGAAAGGGAAGAGCGGATGTGACGAGGGAGGAGGTTCCAGTGGAAGGGAGCGAAGAGTTGGAAAGATCGGAAACGGGAGGTGGCACAGGGAGAAGGAGGAGGAGAGAGTAGAAAGAAATTAGCAGAAATTAGCAGAGGGGAGAGAGCGAGAAGGGGTATAGCAAGTGTAAGAGGATTCAATTCAGCACTACAGCTAAGTTAACGCCTAGTCTAGAATACTGAAGGAAAACCCTTATTGATATATCTTTATGTCCAGTTCATGCGTTCAGGATGACTACCCCTATATAACACCCCTCTCTTGGAATCCCCCTGACCCCACTGAGCCAAGAAGTAGTTCTGTTTTGCAAGTTTAAAAGGTTTATTTGATAATTTAAACAATAGATATAGATATCAGACTTTATAATAAATTAATAATTGAATAGCACACTTAATCTGATATGATAAAGGTCAACAACGGAGAATCTGGCACTAGCACACTTCTTATAATCACTAATGAGTTGACATGAAATGGATAAGGTAGCACACTGGTAAATAGGAACAAAAGTATAATGTGGTAGAGGATGCTTTATGTAAGCTCAGGTGGATGCAATATTCAATGAATGCAGTACAGAAAATACTCAATATGATTTCAACCAAACAATGTAATCACTTTTCTCTGGCAATCCCCTCCCCCCCTTGATGCAAGGCAAGGAAATGGAAGGAAAACACACAGTTCTCAGAAATGCAATCAATGTAAATCAGTTCACCCCAGCAAGCTTACACTACAGAAAACGGATAGGAGTTTTGAAAACACAGGCAAAATGCTTTGATATGTGCTAGCAATGGATGAGAAATATGCTGGAAATGCTTTTAATTCCCTTTCAGAGGTTCAGGGTGAGTGGTATCTAGTTAATATTAGTCCAGGCTCACACTAGCAATGATGCAGGGATAGTTAGCAGGTTAAACGAATTTCTGGCAAATGGAAGGCAAGCAGCAGCAGTTTTTACATGTGAAGAAATTTGCAAATCGCGGCAAAATTCGCGGATGCGCCGAGCGCTATTACAGAGGAACCACAAGGACTATCTCTATCGTTTTGGGGTCCTAGGAAAGCCTAGGATCTCATCTTCCAAATGTTACTGCAAGTCTCTAGCACAAACGGTTGCGGAGATATGAGCGATTAAATAAAGGTCGTTTTTCAGATTTGAAATTTTAAAGTTCAAAAAGACACGTGCAGCTTGCAACTAGAAAATGACAAGTGACAGCTTTGCAAATGACAGGTGACAGTTAGGAGACAGTTCTACTTAGATTAAATAGATTGAATTAGATGAATTTAAACTAAGAGATTGGTTCTACACAGTTCTGCTGGGTACTCACACTATATTCTTGAATTAAATGGGCCTCGTCACGGATCTGGTCAGGGTTTTAAACTGGACTCTGGTCTGGTCTGCTCTGGCCTCTGCACTTCACAGTGATCTGGGTCAGCTCTCTCTGCTGGTCTGGGTCTCTCTGGGTACAGCACTGCTTTCTCTCTGGTCTGGTCTCTTAGTTCTGGATAGATTGAAGTCTCTAGTTTGGCTTTCTGGAGGTTGATGGAGGTAAGTATGGATTTTTCCGGCAGAGCGTCCCGCTGCAGATGGAATTGAAGGTCCCTATCTGTCCTGTCTGTCTGCTTTTATGTGTTTAGAATGTGGGTGTGTTCTAGCATCACTGACCCTACCTCTCTCTCAGCTTCTAATTGGTCAAACTTCCATTTATCATTTGATTGGGGAATGAACTGTGAGTCAGAGGGATGTCATTTTATGGCTTGCAGATAGGACACTCCTCTGTCAGATTGCACACATTCTATATTTGATAATAAAAGACATATTTCACAGTAACACAGTTGCTTGAAATTACATATACATGGTGTGGCTGAATTTAGCCATGTCTCTGTCCAAATCTGCTGTTTCTAAGAGCTTGCATTCAGAAATGGCACATAATTGACTTTTTAACTGATTTTTCACTTTCTGACATTGACCCAACTTTACATACATGTGTGCAGGGAGTATGGACATTAACTGATGAAGTTTCAGATTTTTAACATGCATACATTTAGAGTAATATCCACTTTTCCGCTAACACCCCCCTGAACATACCACCGGTTCTAAAAACCTCTTAAACTGTGGGCAGAAAAATCACAAGAATTATGGTATCATTTATAAAATTTTCACATGTCCGCTCTATGAGTTATTCATCTTTTTAAAGTTATGTTCTGGCTCCAAAGGGGTGTGGTTTCCTCTCAGCACAAGGTAGAAATACTGGTTTATCCAGTTCTGCCAAGCCAGCTTGCTCTCACAGGCAGTGCCCCTCCCCTTTCCTCAGGAGGAAGCCACTTTTTACGACCATTTACGACTCCTGCCAATAAAACCTTTGCCTGAGCCAGGACAGGGCTTTGTTCACTTTCCTGCAGAGCACAGGTAATTCAATTATCAGATAGATGGCATATCCTTAGTGTGAGCAGCAAAAGGGCAGCTAGGCCTGGGAACACAGCTGTGACTCAAGTTTCACTCCTGATGGGGGTAGTTGCCAGGCAGAATTGGAATTTCTTTAAGCCAGTTTCAGATAAAATGTCACTTTTTGTTCCCCAGTTCCTGCATTCAAATAAAACTAAACATTTTTACATATGCAGCTAGAATGCTGATTCTAAGTGCAAAACTATGGCATTTCAACAGTTACAAAGGCATGTGACACCAAACATAGGTCACTCATTTAATCTAAACATTTTCGATTTTAGTGTCTTTAACCCAGTGCAACTTAAACTGCTGACTCCATAGCAGTTTTGTTATAAGCACTGTTTTGGGCTCTTCATTTCCCAGATTTTGTAAGCACACAAAACCTCATTCTGCCAAATGTCTGCTGGTGTTCAGTGAATATTTTGCACATGTTGCAATGTTTAAAATAGACACTTTGGCTTGCCTTCAGAGGAACACAGGGTGGTTTTAAAACGCCGGCTTTTGGATAGTGGTGAGTACTGGTACTGCACCCATTTTTGGGATTTAAGAATGAATTCCCCACAATTCTAGGTTGCATTTGGCAATCAGCATTGCCATTCCCAATGGTTTCAGACTACTGTGCGGGTAGTCCAATGGTGGTTTTAGGCAGTGTCCTTCTGTGCCCATAACATCGGCAAAAATGGGTGGCAGCCTATTCTTCCTGCATTTCCCTGTGCATTTTCTGGGAAGCTCTGGCCATCATGATGTTTTCATGTCAGTACTGCACAGTTTTAGGTAGGGCTCGGATGCATGGGTAAATACATCCCACAAGCCCCCCTCTTGCGATGGCCATTCTATTTCACGAATGGGACTCGCAAGATCTGGGATGTTTCCTCATCTTCTTCCAATAGATGGCACAGTTCAGCATCTTTTCCTCCATCCGGTCGGATCGATCGGTTCTCCTCGCCGGTCCTGATGGGAATATTGGGCGGTACCCCGAGCCCGTTGCGTCTCAGCTCCCGGTCTCCGGATCGTCCTCCTTGGCCCGTCTCAAGGTTTTCTTTCTCCTAGGACGACAAAGGAAGAGCGGCAATACCTATTCATAGACGTTTTTCCACCACAGTTGAGATAGTGGGGCAGCATATGCATTTCATCATCACGAAACATTACATTCTTATTTTGAAAAAAAAAACAGTATAACTAAGAGACAGTTTCATGCAAATCACAATATTTTAGAGACTAGATGTGGTATGTTTTATGGTTGGAACTGAATTAGTCTGAGACAGTACCCGCTAGGATTCCAGAGGATTCCTCCAGTTGTTGCAGAGTGTGCCTGGGATGGCAACATTTCAACTGGTTTATGTGGACCCACTTGTCTTCCCCCGCTGCCAAAGGACCTTTGGGGATGTGGATTTTGTAGGCCACAGGAGAGATCTTGTCGATGATCTCAAAGGGTCCCTTCCATGTAGGCAAGAATTTCCGCTGTTTCGCCTGGTTCCTTTGGAAGTTGTATAGATAGACCCGGTCCCCCACCTGATATTCCTTCCTGGAAGTTTTCAGGTCATAATGGGTCTTCATGCTATCAGCTGATCTTTCTAGATTCCGCTGAGCATACGCAAAAGCATGTTGGAGGTGTTTCCTTAAATTCTCTACATACTCATGAGTTGTGGAGGCATTTATCAGTGTCTGCTCTTGGGTCCTATAGAGCAAATGCTGAGGAAGCACCATCTTGCGCCCAGTCATCAACTCAAATGGTGACATTTTGGTTGCAGATGAAGGGGTAGATCTGATAGCCATTAGGACCAGAGGTAATCGGATATCCCAACTTGGCCCAGAATCTGCCACAAACTTCTTTAATATGCTCACAATGGTTCGGTTATATCTCTCTACTGCCCCAGAAGAAGCTGGTCTATAAGCAATATGCAGCTTTCTCTTGACCCCCAGTATCTCCCACATCTTTGTCATTACTTCACTGGTGAAGTGGCTACCTCTGTCTGACTCAATCCTTTGAGGTAGACCAAAACGGGAAAAGATGTGGTTAATCATCAAGGCAGCTGCAGTTTCTGCCTTGCAATTTGGGGCTGGGAGACATTCCACCCACTTGGTAAACAAGCATGTCACAGTCAACATGTACTTATTCCCCCTAGCCGAGCGAATCACAGGGCCTACAAAGTCAATTTGTAAATCTGACCATGGGAGTGTCATTCCCCTCTTTTGTAAAGGTGCCCGGTGCGTGAGGGATGATGGCTGAAATTGTGCACACACAAGACACCCCTTCAAGTATTGGTCGAGGTCCTTCCCCATGTGTGGCCAGTATGCAACCTCTCTTAAGATTTCCAATGTTGTGTGAAACCCCCTGTGACCGGCAGTGGCCGCATCATGGGCGTGACTTAACATCAGGCTTCGGAATGAGGTAGGAACCACCCACTGATCGTTGCCAGCTTTGGATTTCCTTACCAGCAAACCGTCTTGGATTCGGAACATTTTTGGACATTTCATCAACACTCTTAGGTCCTCTTTCCCAATGTAATCGGTATCCGTCAGGGGAAAGTTCTCAGGGTCCTCAAGGTGCTGGTAAAATTTACCAATAATTGGATCCCCCTTCTGAGCAGTAATCAAATCAGCATCAGGGGTCTCCTTACTCCATTGTGCAATTGAAAGGTTGTTGTGAGCATTTGTCTGGGACCTAGTGATAGCAGTGACCTGGATTTCCCCCAACAGGGACTCAATCTCAATTAGATCCCCTTGGATGGCCCCGGTTTTGGCCAGCTGATCAGCTAAGTCATTTCCAGTTTTGTCTGGTCCCTCTACTTTGGAATGACCCTTGATCTTTTTCCAATAGATGGTCATCTCATTCGAGGTGACCAGATCATCAATGTTTTGGATCAACTTCCCATGTTTCAAGGGTTTGTTGTTAGCACACAACATGCCTCTGGTTTTCCAATTAACCAGGTGCTCCACAAACCCGTTCCGTACATAATCCGAATCTGTGATTATGACCAGTTCACGGAGTTGATGCTGGACAGCAGTGAGGATGGCCTGATGCACAGCCATCAATTCTGCCACCTGACTACTTCGGGGACCAATTTTGTATCCAGCGGAGGGTTCTGGGGACTCATTCACCCATGCATTCCCTACGCCGGCCACCAGTTCTTTCTCCCCGTTGTTGTCAACATGGTAAGAGCATCCATCCACATACACAGTGGGCATTCCCTCACACTTGTCTTCTTCAAAGACTTTGTGTGGGGAATTAAGGTATGCCTCCATGTTGTCCTTGATTTTCAGACTTTCGTCCTCGAGACAGTTTTCTCTGGCACAATCATGCAAGTCAGCCAGACCTTGCGCGAGGGGACTCTTCTTGTTTTGGCCATATCTGACCTCCACAGGAAAGCCTTGCATTGACAGAATCCAGGAAGTAATTCGGGAATTACTCACATTTCCGGCCCGGATTCTGTCACTTTGGAGATATTGCAGAGGCTGGTGTGGAGTCTCCACTATGATGTGTTCCCCCTGGATAAACGGGCGGTAATTCTTCAATGCCCACACCGTTGCCAGGAGTGCCTTCTCACAATCGTTGAATTTTTCCTCCACAGAGGATAAAGTTTTGCTCGCATAGGAGATTACTTTATTGACCTTGTCATGCTTTTGGTATAATACTGCCGTCAAGCACGTATCAGAGAACCCCGTCTCCAGGAAGAACTCCTTGTTTCTGACAGGGTAAGCTAGGCAAGGCGCTTGTGAGAGGCTTCTTTTGAGTTGTTTTACCGCCTCAGCTTGTTCTGGACCCCATTCCCACTTGACCCCCCCCTTCAGGAGATGAATCAGGGGTCTGGTGATCTCTGCGTAGCCCTCAATGAACTTTCTGCTGTAATTAGTCAGTCCAAGGAGGCTCCTTAGTTCCCGCAGAGTTGTGGGGTCTTTCAGTTTCTGAAGTGCTTCCACTTTCTTTTCCTGGGGACAGAGACCCTGAGGAGTAATCTCATGCCCCAAGAAATTAACACGGGTTCTACACCACTGTGCTTTCTGAAAGGAAAGTTTTGCTCCGGCAGCCCTCAACTGTGTCAGAACATAACAGATCTCCGCTATGTGTTCCTCCACAGATGAACTTTTGATGAGGACATCATCTACATAAGCCAGGTTACCCCTTGCACCCAAGTCAGGCATGGCCTTGTGTAGAAAAATGTTGAATTCATTGCCGGAGTTGAGGTATCCGAAGGGAGTCCGGGTCCAGGTGTACTGCTGGCCCCCAAAGGTAAAAGCCAGCTTGTATTGGTCCTCCCTACTGACAGGCACAGTCCAGTATCCATTGGTCAGGTCTATTGCAGTGAATACCTGTGACCCCTGGATCTGGGCCAGCCCTTGGTCAATGTAGGGCAGAGGCCATCGGGAAGTATGGACCCGTTTGTTGAGCTCCCTGAGGTCGGCACAGAGTCTCCACTGGCCGTTTGGCTTCAATATTCCCAGCACCGGATTATTGAAGGTGCTGTGGACTGGACGGATTATTCCCCGGGACTCAAGGTTCTTAATTATTTCAGTAAGGGACTCCATTGATGCGAGAGGCAAGCGATATTGCTTCACAAACACAGGAGTCATGCCAGGGTCCGTGGGGATTGTTGTTGTGTGGATGTCAGTGCGACCACAGTCATATGAGTCTACCGCAAAGAGATCTTGGAAATCCAAGAAAACTTGTTTCAACTTTTGCTTTTGTTCCAGAGTCACACAGGCATCCGCTAGGTTGACTCTCTCTTCCACCATCTGCCTGAAGCCTGGAAAGACTTCTGGTTTGGCTATTTCAGCGGCCTCCTCCAGCTGGGTGGAGAAGTCCCTGGTCAGAGTGCTGATTTGGACTGGAGGCTTCAGGTGGGAAAGGCATCCCTCATGGACCTGGAAAATCACCTCATCCCTCCTGAAGTCACAAGTCACATCTTCCTTACCATAAGGGCAGGAAGTGTACACCAGGAAGTTCCCCCCATGCCGGGTAAAAATCCTGTCTGGTGTTGTATTGTCCTCACTGTCACTGTCAAAACAGTCCTTGGGGATTGGTCCTAACAGTTCATTTAATAAGTCGATGGAAAAATGTCGGTCATCAACCGCCATTCCAATAATGGTGCCTGCGGCTAGAGTAATACTCTTTAAGTCGCTGTTATCCACCTCTATTGGAATAGTGTCATGTTCTATGTTGACTAATGGTGTTGGGTTTACCCCCAACCCTTGCTGTTGGAGAGAAGCATTTAGATGTATGTAAGCATCAGGGTTTTTCAACTCTTGTCCCCTTTTAACTTTCACTTCCAGGGAGAATTGTCGGGTCCTTTCTGGGATGGTGACTTCCTCTTTAACCTGAATTTCGACTGCATAAGGTAGCAATTGAGCTGACCTAAATGCTTTTTCTGGATCAACAAAGCCCATGGGATTATCCGCTAATCGGGACCAAGCTTTGAAGTTTATTAGGTCCAAACTAATGGCAAAGCGATTGAGAATGTCACTGCCTAAGTAAAAGGCGGCAGGGACGTCTCGCACGACCCAACAATTGTGGACTATGCTCTTGTTGCCAATGGAGATTTTGAGCATACACCTGCTTGGCAGGAGATGTTTGGAATTAGGTGCTTCCAGGTCCATTTCCCATTTGTCTATCAGTTTGAAGGTGGGAATGGCTGGATCTTTTGGGAGTTGGCGGAACATGGCTTCGCTGATGAAGCTCTTACCGTTGTTCACACACACTCGAGCGAGAACAGAGTCCTTCCCATCATTTAACTGAACAGGGATGAACAACTGCTCTCCAATTTGCTGAATATCAGCCAGGCTTTGAGCTGATTTCACATCTTTCTGGACTATAGGAGTGGGAGTTTCAGATTGTGGATTGGTATAGAATTTCAAAGTGTTTCCTTCCAGCGTGGAATACCACTTTAGACTGGAAGGAAGGTTGATTTTCAGAAATAGAGAGGACCCCCCATCACCAGTCTGTTGTCCTACTGCTATGACTGTCACGTCTGGAATTTGGTTGTTCTGGAAGTGAAATTCTACTTGGTCAGATTTTTGTTCAACCATGTGGCAGGTGCCGTTTAAACTAACATGGTTGACACTCTGTTTTAATTTTATTGGTCGGCTAGCCTGGGTCCAGAGGACCTTGTTTACACAATCTATTAGGGGTGACAACCTTCTCAGGAGGTCATTCCCCAGTAAACAAGGGGTGCCCTCTGGAGTCACTACTATGACCGGGTGTTTCAACTTGTGTCACCCGATCTTGATGTCCAAGTCTGCAGTCCCCTCAACGGGAATTTCCTTCCCGTCAAAGTTCTGCAGTTGTCCAGGAAGAGAGGTGAGAGGAATTTGGTAATTCTCTCCCCTTCCTGCATTCAGTTCGTCAAAGGCCCTTCTGGACAGAAGGGTAGCTTGAGATCCAGTGTCCACCAGTGCCGAGATTGTACCCTGCCCCTGTACTTGTACCGGGGCATAATATCTTCCCTCCTTCTCCTCAAGGGGGCACAGATAATGTACATTTTTGGACAACTGGTGGGCTAATTTTCTGGTTTTGGACATCGCGAGAGAAGAATTTTGGGCAGAATTCTGTGGAGAGCCTTGGGAATCTGAAAGAAAAAGTTGGCAACTGGAGATCAGAGCCATTGTGGGTTCCCCTGGCTCCGGTTCTGGGCCGCCCCCCCCTTTTTGGAGGCAGTCACCAGGATGGGTTTGAACCAGGGGATTTTCTTGCTGTTGGTTCTGGGATGAGATGGTGGGCGGCGGTAGCTCAGTCTCCACATCTCCCCAGTCTGGATTTGCATTCCTAGGGACCCATTTTTCTTTGGGAGGAGTTCCCCCCTCTCTGAAGGAGAAGATCCTTTTCTCAGGATCCTCTGAGGATCCCTCTCCCTCAAATTGGAAGATCTGTACCTCCTCCTCAAACTGAGTCTGTTTGGGTCTTTTGTTTCTCCTACCCCCCCTCTGCTCCTTAGGAGGCAGACTTTCAGGGGCAAGAGATTTTGTTTCCGGTTCCTGGGTTTCCAGGGGCTGTTTACAAGTGAGGAAGGAAGCTTCCTACAAGGCTTTACACCCCCCTTCCCCTTGTGCCTCCTCCCTGGGAACCGGTGAGTTATCGGGGTGCTGCCCCCGTCATTGTTCTGGAGCACCAGGTCCAGAGTTGGGTGCGTTCTGCGCCGGCATGCTGATCTGAGGGTTCTGCTGCGCCCTCAGTATATGACCCATATCCCGCGCCATGTTTTGAACCTGGCGCTCTAACTGGGAAACCCGCTCAGGCTGATACGGGGCCCTGTTTTCTCCCCTGGGCTGATCCCGGGAAGGGTAGCTATCCCTCCTCTGGTAATACCCCGGGTTCGGAAGATTTGGGTACCCCTCCACCCTTGGCCTCCCCTCTCCCGGATTCAGTGGTCTGGGCTCAGGGAATTGGGGAAAGAAGGATGGATGGTTTTGGGGCTGAAAGTTGGGTGGATACCTGGGGAAAAAGTTCTGCCCAGGATTTGGAGAGTTTCTGCCCTCCGGTGGGAAGTTAGGAGGGAAGTTCCCTGGGTTAGGTGCTTGGCTGGATCCCCCCCTTGGGCTGGAGGAGTCCACACATAACCCAGGATGGGTCTGTTTCCCTTGTAACGGGGACTTACATAATCAGGAGAGCGAGGGACCCCATTTGTGGGGCTGCCTCCCTGGCTCCCTGTCTGTGACTGGCCCGAGGACCTTCTGGGCCTAGCATTATTAGGTGCAGGTAGGTTTTTAGGCCCCCCCATCTCCAAATCTAAAACGGGGGTGACCTTTACCTCTGCCACCTTGGCAGCAGCAGGGGTGCTGTTGGCTTTGGGGTTTTTCTGGGCATTACTTTTGCTATCTATCGGTTTCTGCACCTCATAGATCCGGGTAGCCTGTTCAATGACCCAATCTAAGGATCTTTTCTCGTGAAAATCCCTCACGAGCTGGGTCATGATGTATTTGGGCAAGGCATGGAAAAACGTATTTATGAACTCTCTACTATCTGTGCGCACCCTTCTTGTGGTCTGTGCAAAAGCACGCTTTAACTCCTGCACAAATTCTTGTGGGGCCTGATCCTCCCCACATTGCAAATTGTAGGCTGCCTTGCGAGCCTCTTGAGGATTTCTGTGAACAGAAAAATGTTTCAGGATGGCCGCCTTATATGTGGACCATCTTAAATGATTTTGATCCTCCAGCCCCGCAAAGAAACTGGAGTATTCCGGGGAGAATGTCCACTTTACATATTGAATACAGCTTTGGCTGTCCTTCAAATGGAAAGTCTCCATCATTTGTTCAAACAACTCTAAGTGCTCCCAAACAGAATACTTAGCGTTCTTATGGTAAGGCGTGATGACGCTCCTGATCGCCTTAATCTGCTTTAAGGGGTCCTTAAGCAAGGCCCTTTTTGCCTTATTGGCCTTTTTGGTTCGGGTAACCCTTGTCCATTCATCCTCGGACTCAGAGGCACTGCTCCCAGAGGTTCCCGTCTGATCTTCCAGGTTTTCCCGGATTCTGCGAGCCTGGGAATGGCTGGCAGAATGTGGGGACCTGGTCTCCTGTGTCCCGCGCAGTTCAGAGGAGTCTTCAGATTCCTCCTTGCTGCCAGGATTTGATGGGTACCCCCTCCACTGACCTAACTGGGCAGAGGTTTTCAGGATGCCCTTAATGGGCCTACTCTCCTGGGGTTCCCCACTGAACTGTACTGTACTTGGGTGCCCATACCCGGATGCCCACCCCTCCATTCCTGAGTGGTACTGGCCTATGAGCCCCATACTCTTAGCTGGATAGTAATCTGCCATCCCTGCAGCCCTGTGCTCATGTGCGCCAGGGGACATGGGGGTGGTAGAGTCCAGGGACTGGGGGAGATGAAGGCCCCTGGTGTTAGGGCTCCTGCGGTTATGGTCAGGAGTCTCTCTTTCCCAGCGGACCTCATCTCTATCCGCCCCTGCTCCCTGTTGCAATGCAAGAGCCTGCATTTGTGCTTTCAGTTCCTCTGTTAAGGCCTTACTCGACTCTATCAGTTTCTCCTGCATCGCTACCTGTTGCTGGAGCCTCTCATTGTGCTGGCAGAGAGCCTCATTTTCCCTCTGTACTTCCTGGTTGGTCCTGGAGAACTGGGCCAGTCTTTGCTGCAGGAGGGTTACCTCCTGAGCTGTGTCCCTATTGGCCTGCTCCTTTCTTGCTAGAGCATCCTCCACCCTCCTGGTGTGCTCTAGCAAGTTCTGGTGTTCTTTTTGGAGGTCACCCAGTCCCTGGTGGGCCAGGTGATTTTCTTCCATTTTCCTTTTTAAATGGCAGACTTCCTGGCCTAAGGCGTCTCTTTCCTGACTAAGAGCCTGCATTTGTGCCGCCAGGTCGTCCCTCTGCCTTTGAAAGGCACCAGCTTTCTGGCGTTCTTCATCAAACTCTGCCTGGGTATCCAGGTCTTTCAAGATCAGCTTGTTGCTCTCTACCTTCACTCTATCTAGATGACTTTGCAGGGTGGCTACCTGCTCCGTGCATGCCCTGTTAAAGTCTAATTGTTGCTCCAGCTTTTTCTGGCTCTGCAGTAAGGAGTCCAAACTGTCTTGGTGCTCCTTCTGCAGGGCCAGAAATCTAGTATCCTGTTCTACCTTTTCCTGTTGCAGCACATCCATATCCTTCTTTATTTTAATGATGTGCTGCCTACTATCATCTTCTGACTCCTGGCTCCTCTGCAGCCTCTGCTCCGAAGAGACCAGGTCAGATTGGGCCTTCTCTAACACCATCTGTTGCCTATTTGCCAGATTTTGGCTTTTAGCACATCTATCCTGCATGTCTCCCATATATAGGTACAGGTATGCTGCTATCCTGGCAATCTTATTGTGTTCCTCTTTGGCTTTAGGAGCCATATATAGTTCACTCAGGGCCACATGTAAGGGACCCTGATCTCTATATATATCTGACCCTGTTTCAGTGACCTGTTGTGTGATGGCCTGCAACCACGCATCCTGGCCCTGTTCGGTCCATTCACCTCTCACAAATAGCTTATGCAAGAGGTGCTCTCTGGCTATTTTCATGTCTACTAAGGTCGTCATTCTAGAGATTGGTCTCTGTCCTGACTTACAGAAGTTAGTATTTTATTTTTTTTGCAGAACAGAACTTTTCTTGGAGTGTCCATTTTGAGGAATGCTTTACAGCGTAATGCAGCATGGTGATCCGACTGGATGTATGTATCCCGTCAGTTAGCACACTGTATTAAGCTGCACAAGTGGTATTCTAACCCAAACGTCCGGCTCGAGCCCCCAATTTGTAAGAGGATTCAATTCAGCACTACAGCTAAGTTAACGCCTAGTCTAGAATACTGAAGGAAAACCCTTATTGATATATCTTTATGTCCAGTTCATGCGTTCAGGATGACTACCCCTATATAACACCCCTCTCTTGGAATCCCCCTGACCCCACTGAGCCAAGAAGTAGTTCTGTTTTGCAAGTTTAAAAGGTTTATTTGATAATTTAAACAATAGATATAGATATCAGACTTTATAATAAATTAATAATTGAATAGCACACTTAATCTGATATGATAAAGGTCAACAACGGAGAATCTGGCACTAGCACACTTATTATAATCACTAATGAGTTGACATGAAATGGATAAGGTAGCACACTGGTAAATAGGAACAAAAGTATAATGTGGTAGAGGATGCTTTATGTAAGCTCAGGTGGATGCAATATTCAATGAATGCAGTACAGAAAATACTCAATATGATTTCAACCAAACAATGTAATCACTTTTCTCTGGCAATCCCCTCCCCCCCTTGATGCAAGGCAAGGAAATGGAAGGAAAACACACAGTTCTCAGAAATGCAATCAATGTAAATCAGTTCACCCCAGCAAGCTTACACTACAGAAAACGGATAGGAGTTTTGAAAACACAGGCAAAATGCTTTGATATGTGCTAGCAATGGATGAGAAATATGCTGGAAATGCTTTTAATTCCCTTTCAGAGGTTCAGGGTGAGTGGTATCTAGTTAATATTAGTCCAGGCTCACACTAGCAATGATGCAGGGATAGTTAGCAGGTTAAACGAATTTCTGGCAAATGGAAGGCAAGCAGCAGCAGTTTTTACATGTGAAGAAATTTGCAAATCGCGGCAAAATTCGCGGATGCGCCGAGCGCTATTACAGAGGAACCACAAGGACTATCTCTATCGTTTTGGGGTCCTAGGAAAGCCTAGGATCTCATCTTCCAAATGAAAGTTACTGCAAGTCTCTAGCACAAACGGTTGCGGAGATATGAGCGATTAAATAAAGGTCGGTTTTTCAGATTTGAAATTTTAAAGTTCAAAAAGACACGTGCAGCTTGCAACTAGAAAATGACAAGTGACAGTTAGGAGACAGTTCTACTTAGATTAAATAGATTGAATTAGATGAATTTAAACTAAGAGATTGGTTCTACACAGTTCTGCTGGGTACTCACACTATATTCTTGAATTAAATGGGCCTCGTCACGGATCTGGTCAGGGTTTTAAACTGGACTCTGGTCTGGTCTGCTCTGGCCTCTGCACTTCACAGTGATCTGGGTCAGCTCTCTCTGCTGGTCTGGGTCACTCTGGGTACAGCACTGCTTTCTCTCTGGTCTGGTCTCTTAGTTCTGGATAGATTGAAGTCTCTAGTTTGGCTTTCTGGAGGTTGATGGAGGTAAGTATGGATTTTTCCGGCAGAGCGTCCCGCTGCAGATGGAATTGAAGGTCCCTATCTGTCCTGTCTGTCTGCTTTTATGTGTTTAGAATGTGGGTGTGTTCTAGCATCACTGACCCTACCTCTCTCTCAGCTTCTAATTGGTCAAACTTCCATTTATCATTTGATTGGGGAATGAACTGTGAGTCAGAGGGATGTCATTTTATGGCTTGCAGATAGGACACTCCTCTGTCAGATTGCACACATTCTATATTTGATAATAAAAGACATATTTCACAGTAACACAGTTGCTTGAAATTACATATACATGGTGTGGCTGAATTTAGCCATGTCTCTGTCCAAATCTGCTGTTTCTAAGAGCTTGCATTCAGAAATGGCACATAATTGACTTTTTAACTGATTTTTCACTTTCTGACATTGACCCAACTTTACATACATGTGTGCAGGGAGTATGGACATTAACTGATGAAGTTTCAGATTTTTAACATGCATACATTTAGAGTAATATCCACTTTTCCGCTAACACCCCCCTGAACATACCACCGGTTCTAAAAACCTCTTAAACTGTGGGCAGAAAAATCACAAGAATTATGGTATCATTTATAAAATTTTCACATGTCCGCTCTATGAGTTATTCATCTTTTTAAAGTTATGTTCTGGCTCCAAAGGGGTGTGGTTTCCTCTCAGCACAAGGTAGAAATACTGGTTTATCCAGTTCTGCCAAGCCAGCTTTCTCTCACAGGCAGTGCCCCTCCCCTTTCCTCAGGAGGAAGCCACTTTTTACGACCATTTACGACTCCTGCCAATAAAACCTTTGCCTGAGCCAGGACAGGGCTTTGTTCACTTTCCTGCAGAGCACAGGTAATTCAATTATCAGATAGATGGCATATCCTTAGTGTGAGCAGCAAAAGGGCAGCTAGGCCTGGGAACACAGCTGTGACTCAAGTTTCACTCCTGATGGGGGTAGTTGCCAGGCAGAATTGGAATCTCTTTAAGCCAGTTTCAGATAAAATGTCACTTTTTGTTCCCCAGTTCCTGCATTCAAATAAAACTAAAAATTTTTACATATGCAGCTAGAATGCTGATTCTAAGTGCAAAACTATGGCATTTCAACAGTTACAAAGGCATGTGACACCAAACATAGGTCACTCATTTAATCTAAACATTTTCGATTTTAGTGTCTTTAACCCAGTGCAACTTAAACTGCTGACTCCATAGCAGTTTTGTTATAAGCACTGTTTTGGGCTCTTCATTTCCCAGATTTTGTAAGCACACAAAACCTCATTCTGCCAAATGTCTGCTGGTGTTCAGTGAATATTTTGCACATGTTGCAATGTTTAAAATAGACACTTTGGCTTGCCTTCAGAGGAACACAGGGTGGTTTTAAAACGCCGGCTTTTGGATAGTGGTGAGTACTGGTACTGCACCCATTTTTGGGATTTAAGAATGAATTCCCCACAATTCTAGGTTGCATTTGGCAATCAGCATTGCCATTCCCAATGGTTTCAGACTACTGTGCGGGTAGTCCAATGGTGGTTTTAGGCAGTGTCCTTCTGTGCCCATAACATCGGCAAAAATGGGTGGCAGCCTATTCTTCCTGCATTTCCCTGTGCATTTTCTGGGAAGCTCTGGCCATCATGATGTTTTCATGTCAGTACTGCACAGTTTTGAGGTAGGGCTCGGATGCATGGGTAAATACATCCCACACAAGTGAGAAGGGAGGAGAGGTGGGGGGGCAAGATCATAGAGGGATTTGAAAACAAGACAGAGGAACTTGAATTTGAGCTGGGAGTGAAAAGAGAGCAAGCCTAAAGAGGTGAGAGAAGAGGAGATAGAATCAAGAGGTGAGAGAAGGCAGAGGGAGCAGATGGCTGAGTGGTAGATGGATTTAAGTGGGGCGAGATGAGAAGAGGGGAGGAACAGTAGAAGAGGCATATGATATATTAGTACCTGGCGAGGGCGCAATCAGAATGAAAGAAGTAGTCTGATTGGCCCTCACTGAGGCATTACCCCTGGCCCCATTACCCCTGGCCCCATTGTCCCTGGCAGGGGGCATGGCAGCCCCTCAGCCAATGAGGAGGCTCAAAGCGGGGCCATCCCTGCTTCGAGCCTCTCCACGGCTGAGAGGCTGCCTTTGCTTCCCGCCGGGGACTCAGGTAAGGCTTTTTTTCCCCTTTCCTCCCTCCTCCCTGCCCTCCCCACCCCACTTACCTTCTTGCTCCTTTGTCCCCGGTGGGGGGCGATGGCAGACTCCAGCCGTGTGGAGACTCGGAGACCGAGGTATGTTTTTTTTTTCCTTTTTTTTCCTCCCTCCCTTCCGCCCTCCCAACTCCACTTACCTTCTTCTCTGTCTTCTTTCGGGAACGGACGCGCTGGGGACACTTCTGTTCCCAGCGTGTCCGCTCCCGATGGCCACCATGGAAAGGGGAAATGGACCCCGTTTTCCCTTTCCCGTGGCCATTTTCTTGGTGTTTTTTTTTTTATTTCTGTCCCCAAACGCTGCAGCGTTTCCGGAGAAAAAAATGCTTTTAGTTCCCCGGTCACGCAGATATTGCCGGCTGGGGTACTAATAGCTATATGTCCCTATGTGTGTATGGAACAAGATGATTTATGAGTCAAATGTAGCAATTTTTGCCATTGGTATCAAGCCAACCAGGCTCCCCATGGGAGCAATTTCACACCATACATTATGCTATTGTATGTTATGTTTGTTACGTTATGAAGATTTGATACTGCACCAGTCACCAGCATAGGGGTCTAATTGTGCCACAACTTGCCCAAGAAAATTGATGTATTATGCCCCAGTCTAGGAAAAGCAGACATCAGTATGTAGTGGTACAAGAAAGAAAAGTAAGGCAATATGTGGGTAGGAGTGGAGAAGCAGGAATAGAACATGGATGCACAGATTTAACGAATTGGGAAGATACAATGGGCCTCATTACGACCCAGGCGGTAAGGGGTTTACGGCAGCGTTAACAGCGCCGACCCTTACCGCCTGAGTACGAGGTCCCTTAGCGCCATGGCGCTTTTAACACCTGCTTTTAGCAGGTGTTAAAATCCATGGCGCTAAGGGACCATGGAGTTAATTACGCCACCGTAATTTACGGTGGCGTAATTAACGCCTTCCCCACTCCCATTATGCCCTATGGGGCAAAAATGGGAATGGGGAAGGGTAAATGGGGATTGGGGACTTACCGCCCCGCCAAGGTCGGAATGGGGCGGTAAGTCCGCCAACCACCATGGCGTAAACGTAGTTTACACCATGGTGGTAAAGTCACGGCCCAGGCGGTAACTTACCGCCTGGGTCGTAATGAGGCCCAATGTTACTTGGCGATAGATACTTTACATCGTAACCTACATCGGACATCTTGTGTATTCTTCATTTCAAGTAGTGTGCTGAAAAAGGATACATGCAGCAAATGATGCCTTTGAGAGCATGCATCCTGGTGCAAATGGATGCATGATTTTTCCATGTAGCTGTTCCCCTTCTGTGATGGCATGGCAGGCTAAAATGAATAGTTGTCAGATCATTTTATGTTATGTTATGTTGATTTTTACTGTGCACCGCTACAACACAGTGGCAGTGTCCAGGCGCTCACATGGCTCTGCAAGCAAGGAGGGTGGGGTGTGAGGATAGGATGATAGGATAGGTTCAGAACCAGGAGAAACTGTAAACTGTGTGCGTTGTCTTGTGTGCAGGTTGCTTGTGCGGCCCGGCTTGATGTAACTGTAAGGGTAAGACTCAGTTCCTTGGTTGTGTACTAGTGTTTGTGTTGAGTGTGTGAGTCACATGTGGTTAGAGTGGAGGTATCATCACGCATGGTGGTTTTTTGATCCATAAAGGGGGGGGGTCCAGTGTCCTGGTTGTTTGTTACATGTCTGAGGGTGTTCTGATGGTGTGTGTTTGTGTGTGGTAAGGATGAGGTTTTATGGATTGTGTGCACTGGTATGCTCCGTCCAAGGTTAGGTCTAGTGTCTTTGAAGTTTGTTGTGTGCGTGTTTGTGTAGTTTGACTAGCTCATATTCGTGTATAGTGGTTGTGTGTTACGTTGGAGGAGCTGGTGTAAGCTGGATTGGTTAATACATTGTTCATTCTTGACAGTACCACCAAAATATGTCTTCAGTGCTCATCAGGTTGCTGTTCAGTAGTACCCTCCAATACTCCCAGATATGGTCTGCTGGCGGTACTCACCACCTCGCCAAGCTCAGCAGCGTATCCTCCCCCACTGGTTCCACTGTGGCAATAGACTGGTTGCACCCAGTAAGTTTCTAGTTACTCAGCAGGAATTATTCAGTATAATTGTGCTTGAGCTATTTGTAAGATTGGCAGCTAAAAGTATGCATGGCTGGTTTTCTCAAACCTTCAGGAAGTGATGTGTGACTGAACTATCCTTACTATCTGGAGTGAGACATCGTTCATCTACATGCTTCCATTTAACTTGTTAGATGGCTGGTCTTTCCAGAATGTCTAGATGTTTCACGTGGGGTGTATTTTACAGATCTGTCTAATGTTCATCATGGCCTATCTTTGCCAATCACTCTAGCTGTGCGGCATGACTGGGAGGGGAGTAGGTGGAAGGTGGTGGGGCATTTTGGGATACTTGATTTCTCTGCTATTGTCCCTTATCTGTGTTATTGTTCCTTTGTGAATTTCTTATGGTCAGCTTTGCTTTTGCTGCTATTTTCCCTTTGTGTTGGTCATTGGCAGTTTAATAACCATGTTTTTAGTTGTTTTCTGGAGGTGAGGTGGTCTTCTGGGATTCCTATTTCCTTAGGCATTGGGTTCCATAGGTTAGCAATTTAGCGTGACAATGCAGTTCCTGTGAATTTCCTTTTTTTCGTATTGTTTCGTCTCTATTTGGAGTTGGTTGCTTGCTCTTAGGCCTCTTCTTGGTTGTTGGTGGCCGATCTTGGCCTGGAGAAATATGGCTCTTTGTGTGTGGAAGGATTTATGGGCAATGCAGGGGGCCTTGAATTTAAAGTGTTTTTTTTACTCGTAGCCATTGTAGGTTTCTCCGAGCTGGAGTGATGTGGTCTCTTCTGTTTAATCTCAGGAGTATCCTAGCTGTAGTGTTATGGATGCGTTGCTGTTTTTTGTTGAGCCTTTCAGGCATTCCAAGGTTGAGACTGCTCCTGTAATCAATTCTTGTTTATATCAGGGAAATTATTGTAAGGGTCTGTGTGGAAAAGAGAGGTATGGGAGCAATCCACTGAGAAGGCTCAGGAGCTAGAAGCACTTCTTTGTGATAGCATTGACTTGCGGATCTAGGGATGTTCTGTTGTACATGAGCATTCCTAGGTTATTTATAACTTTTGAGGTTTCCGGTTGGATTCCCATGCTTGGCAGCTATTCCATATGTGGATTGGGTGTGTTGCCTTCTAGGGGTGAGAACATTATTTCAGTTTTGCCCAGGTTCAACTTGAGGTTGTCCGTTGTCAATCATCTATAGATGTCTGTGAGACAATTGTTCAGGGTATTGTTTGGTTCTTGGGTCTTGGTTATAACCACAATCAGTTGTGTGCAGTCTGCATAGTTTTAGGCGGTCAGTCCATGGGTTCAAATGATTAGGGGGAGAGGCTGCATCCTTGTGTAACTCTGCAGGAGATGGTTTTGGTGTTTGAGGTGAAAGGTGGTAGGTAGGTTCCTTTGGTTCGATTTGTGATTGAAACCGTTCCCTCTATCACTTCTAATTTTTTGTAACCATACATTATAAAGGTTGAAGGTGTGCTGCAGCCATAAATACATTTTTATGTAGGTACTTGTATATTTTCTGGTGCTATGTGTTAATGAAGTACGTATCTGTGAAATACATGAATAACAATGGAGCAGGAACCTTAATGACGATGACTAAAAAGTGACCTGTGCTGTGCATAGCAATATATGGTATATGACACTTATACCTGTCATACAGTCTAAGTACTAGATTAGTGGTGGGCAAGTTGTCCACTGCTGTACTAGAAGGATTTATGGTAGTACATTGGCATATGGTTTCACAAGTGGTAGAAGTGTGCAGTCTGGTCTACAGTAGTCTGCAAGTATGTAGCAAAGTGGAAGCCAGTGTGGAACTTGGAGGGAGAGTTGGTAAGCACTGGACCTAGACACACCTGTCCTTTTTTAATTAATCCATACATGGAAAACCATAGCGCAATGTGGTGAAAGTGTTGCAATCTGTGTTCTGCAGGTTCTATGTTCTTTTGCCGACAGGAGGATTTTGATGGAATTTTTGTCGAAACAATTCCATCAAAAAAGCAACACATTTTTTATTTTTTATTTTGGGGGGATCCTGCCCCAAGCCCCCCTTTTACTATGTTATTCCTCCTACTCAAAGCCCCTCCCCACTGCTTTTGACCCCTCCCCCACATCTATATATTTTAATTAATTTTTTTGACGGAAGTTTTTGGCATAAATTCCATCTAAAAAAATACCTTTCGGCAAAACAAGTTGATACTGTTCTGCAATAGCGCAGAACTACTGGCATAGGTTTGTATGTCTGGAGACTGGTGGTTGGAACATGGGAGACGGCATTCTGAGGTCTGGCAAGAATAAAGTATTATAAAAGTATTATAAATGAATACTGCTTCAATTAATTTGTTGCTGGCTGCTTGAATTTGGACCCAGAGGAAGACGAGACTTGTAAGGCCATAGTGTATCCGTGTTTTTTGTGCCATTTCTCCACTGATTGCTGGTAACACCTCCAAAAAGGCAGTACACATGGGATCAAATGACTTAAGGAAAGCATGGGGGAGTTAGAAGAACAGATGAATACAATAGTATTTGACTGTAGACCTCTAGTGATTTTCAGGAAACAATAAAGAGACACACGAATTGCAACAGTTTTAATTTAAAAGCAATAATGTCAAGGAGGTCAGCGTGTCTCGTGAGACTGTAAGCCTGAGAACCCTCGAAACCCCCACATCAGGCAGTAGTATTTACAGCCAAAAACCACAAAATTAGAATACATTTCTATACAGTCTAGACACTAGGTGTACTCACATTCTAACCTTCCTATATAAACCTAAGTCATAAATTGGCCAATTTTGATTGGTTAGTACAGTGTTACATTGGATGTGCATTCCATCGCATCATTAACATGAGCTAAACCTGCCCCTCGCAGCAACAAACTAGATGCAGTGCGATTCTCTTCTGCGTGAACAAACAACTTGGCACCACAAGCTATTCCCGAAAACCCGCTGCTCTCCCATGTCCTTTTTACTATTGCAATCCCGTCTGCATATGCCAAAGACAGAAACGGTTATTTAGTAGTGTGCTTGACTCTCTGCAGAAGGTTTCATGAGAAAATACATTGAAGCCTAATTCTTTGGACAACAACTCATACATACTTGTGCTGCCCTGCCACTTTGCTGCATACTTGGCAGTCCAGAGACTCTCTAGGAGGTGGCAGTAATGTAAATCTATTTAATAAAATGGCAGAAATATTCCCTACAGTCATGTTCACAAGGCCTACATGTAATCTACCAGTCACACAGACAAAACCCTAATTCAATAACATGGCAGAAGTTATTTCATTAAATGGCAGACCTACACACTTCCATGGTATTGAATAGTATTTCCACAGCCTATATATTATCCTTTGTTTGAAACATTTCACCTACATATTTAAGTTCCCCCCTGTAGTTGATTTATCAACTATACAGCCCATCACTTTCATCTTGGTAAGACAAGTCTTCAGTACCCCTCTATACTCTTCTGGGCTACATGTCAAGTTACAACAATCTACATCACGTATGGGAACAACAATAGTTTTCTGGATCATTTGGTCATTCAAACAGTGTTC
Organism: Ambystoma mexicanum; assembly: GCF_040938575.1. NCBI lineage: Eukaryota > Metazoa > Chordata > Amphibia > Caudata > Ambystomatidae > Ambystoma > Ambystoma mexicanum. The sequence goes on along the minus strand of NC_090929.1, from coordinate 1,580,627,703 downwards.
CCTCTGGGCCAATCAGGTGTTCTATTCAGACCACACAAAGCTTATGCTCACAAGACCATTTTTCAGTTTGGGTATTGCCATTTTTGTCATAGGGCTATTGTCAATGGGCTGTATTTTGAGAGTCAACATGGGCCTTACTTTGACAATCAGTCTTTTGCAACATCCTACAAGCAGTTAGCATGTGTAGAAAAGAACAAACAGCAGGAGGAAAATAGGCATCAATACTTTGAGAAAATTGCTCATCAATGAGGCACCCATGAGAAATCAATGAGAACCAATCATCATTCTGCACCCCACCCTTCTTCTCCATTGTGGTGTACAGGGTGTGTAATGTGTGTATTGCTTGTGTGAAACTGCCATTGTCCATGTCATTAGAAGGTATGTACATGCAGCAAGAAGTGCCTAGTTTAGCACAAGCTCTCCCTTCCATGGCGGTAAAGAGATCAAGTACATAATGATTCTTCAAGGTGGTTATTCGTATGGCCCAAAGTTCTTCCCCAATATCTTTCAACCTATTATCTTTGTCATTGGCCATTTGAATAGGATTCCACCTTGTTATTTGTAGCCACTTGGCATTGTTTGCCTCTTGCACCCCTGGAGCAAAAACTGAGGAGAATACAATTTCTGTTTGGCTAAATAGTCTTTACTCCTTTGGTATTTCATGTAGCCTGTTGACTGATTATTGAAACAGATAGTTGCTGCGGCTGTTGCGACGCAGGCTCAAAGATAGGCAAACTCCCTGATGCAATAAGTACATTGGCTTGGTTATTGGACGCTTGCAGATTTTGGTGCTGTTAACATTAGGTACCACCAAAATGGAAGCTTGCAGTGTTGCCATGGAACAAAGACCTCTCATGGATGATGGCACCTGGGTGTATTCCAGTCTGCCACACACACAGTATAGGTCCATGAGAGCAGTGGTACCCCCTCAATATCAGGAATATTGACAGTTACATTGCAGTTCGAGCTTGCCTCCACAAACATGCTGCTATTGTTTGTGAAATACAGGGAGAACTGTGTGAGTTGCATACCCTTACTAGGCGATTTATATTGATCTATCCAAGTCAAAATGTTCATGTTCTTGCCCCATATGGCAGAACAAGTTACATTTATTTTTAGAACCATATTCTTGGGTAGCCCAAACATTCCCCCTGCCCTGCATTCAATCAGCCCTTCAACCCATTTGCCTTTATAGAAGACAGCACCTTTCACCTGTAACTTGGGCCTAATTCCACAATGTGACCTGCCTGCCCTATATGATTGGATCAATGGGATGCATATGGTGCCCTAAAAATGATGAACTCATTCTTCCAAACTTGCTTTTCCAGAAAGTCAGTCATTTGCGCTTGTCCCCTTCTTTGATACCTATGCATGAGATCGCTCAAACCATTGTCCTCTGTTATCATCTTTAACTCTACATGATTGTTGTCATATACTATTGTAATAAATTTCACCCACTGTATTTGAACCTTATGTTCCAGAATGGTACCCTGCACTCTGTATAAGGTTAGGTAAACTAAACAGTTTGCTACCTCTAATGAGGTCTCTTGAGGTAAGTGAGGTAAGAACAGTATAGGTGTGGTCGCTACATAAGGAATAATTGAAATCACAAAACAGGATCCACTTGATTTCTCTTTCCCCACTGCTTGCATGCCCATGTAGCACATGTTATCCGCTACCTGGGATAACTCTTGGATCAATAATATCTCTTTTAATTCTGGACATGGAAATATTAACACTCTCTATCAGTTCAAGGTGTTTAGAAACATTAGTACTCTCTAGCATTTCAATGGTTTCAGTATTGTTATAGCTAGAAATATCCCAGAAATAATTGAACATAATAAAACAATTAAAAGAAGAACAAGATAAGGCATATATTGTCTAAATCAGTCTCTGATCTTTCAATGCTGCGATGAGGCCATAATGTCCTGTCGCCCAAATAGGGGTAAATAAGCAATTAGTGTTATTGGATGTAAAGAAGTAAAAGCTATACTCCCATTGGTACTCTCTGCCTCGTCTTCCTCCTGCTGTTGGAGGGAGGCAAGGGAACTGTTGTTCTTGCGGATGACGCTGTAGTGAATTCATGTCTTTCTTCCGGTGACTTTGAAGTCTGTGGGAGTATCGTAGATAACCTTGAAAGTTCCCTCAAATTTAGCATCCTGCCACAAAGTTCTAAATGAACACACAATCACTTGGGAAGAGCCGTGGTTGGAGGCACTGCAATGATTCTCATTGTGCCGGTGATGACTTGTCTACAGGTGGATCGTGATTGCTGTGATGGGGCCCAACCTGGTGTGATATAAACCTGACAGTTTTGTTAGTGCCCAGAGGTACCCCTGGAACCGTTCCCCTAACATCTGAGCAGAGTTACGTGCATCTGAAGTTGTGTGTGCAGGTGTGAGAGGAATGTGCATTCTTCTGCTTGAGATTTATTTATTTTAGTGTGTCACATAACTTTTAAAGTTTTTGTATTAGCAGACCGTTCATGCCTTTTACTACACCATTGGTCGTGGGTGATAAATAGAGCACAATTTGTGTTTCATATCCAATAAAGAACAGATTACCTGATAATGTCACAGATCCCCAATCGGGGAAACACTTTGCGCACCAATTATGTTGCTGCAGATTTACCATCAGGGTGAACACAGTGACCTGCTTTGATCCATTGTGAGAAGGAATAAATCAAAGCAATTAGATAACTAAAGTTACTGCACCTGTTAACCATGTCCACATAGTTGATGTGTAGGTGTCAAAAGGGCATTCTGAGAGTGCAACCTGTGGTGTATCTTAGGCGAATAAAACAATTTGATATGAAATCCGCAATGAGCTCTTGGAGATTTGGGATGAACCTTTTCTCTCACAAATGGGCTGCAATGTATAACTGGTTTCCATGATACATTCTGTCTAGAAATGAGGTCAGGGGGGAAAGAACACTCCCTCTTTGTCCATATTTTTTTTCTGCTGGGGAGCCTGTGCTTGCAGTTTGATAAGCTGGGCCCGGGGAAGGACATTGTAGGGAATGACCAGCTGTAATGATACACTAAGGGCCTCATCACGAGTTGGGCGGTAATGCTGGCGCTATTAGCGCCGGCGCTAATAGCCCTACCGCCAAACCCCCGGCGCTATTAGCGCCGGATCACGGGTTTGGCGGAAGGGTTATTGCCCATTCCCCATTGGGCCCATTCGGGAATTCCTCATTCCCCATTGGGCCCAATGGGGAAAATGTGCGCTATTACCACCAGCGGATTTCCCGCTGGCGGTAATCGTGCCGAAAATTGGCAATTTTGCTGCAGATTTCCCCCCAGCCCAGAGCTGGGGGGAAATCTGCCAAAGCCATGATCTGGCGGACTCTTAAATGCTGCGGTAATAGCGCTACCGCTGAATTTAAGGGTTACCGCCAGACTCATGATGAGGCCCTAAGTCATCAGGGTTTTCTAAATGTGCTGCTTCCCTGGCTGCTAAATCTGCTTTGCGGTTGCCATAAGTGATTCGGCCTGGACTCATGGTGTAATGGGATAGAAAAGAATGCATTTTAGGGTTCTGTTACCATAAAATAGGTGGCTTCCGTAGGGATGTTACACAGGAGGCTGCCAGAATTGTGGATCACTGGGAATTTTCCCTCTACAACATTGTTCAGTGGGCACAAGTACTGAACCATCCTCCAAGTTGACCCCTTCACTTTTTTGACAGGATAAATAGCTGTGTTACATGGTGAATCTAATGGCTGTACTATGCCATGCTACCATTAGGGTACGATGGAGGAATTCATTCCTAATTTGCTCCCCTTTACATAGGATATTGTTTCACTTGGGGCAAAACTGTGCCTGGTTTCAACTTCATGCAAACTGCCCCTATGCTTTTTAGCAACCCTACATCATTTGGGCCATTAACCATAAGTATCTGGGCACCTTTTCTAAATCTTCCCGAAAATGTAACAGAAATGTGTTGACAAGGAGCATGGTGTGCGGTACCTCTATGTTGTCCACTATTATCTGGCAGGATATGGAGATTTGAAATACAATCTTCCCCTATGTCTTCAGTGTCCTCCAACAGCTGTTTGTTGGGACACATCCCTCAATCACTTTTTTGGGTCAATGCATAAAACTGTGCACCTTTCAAGATCATTCTCGTCCAAACTGGACAGGATTACAATGTCTGCCTTGGTAATTACAGATTTGAAATGTTACATAATAGTTGAACCGTGTGCCCTTTCCTGCTGGCCTAAACAAGAATCCGGCAGGTATGTGCACAATTTTGTCTCTAATCCCTGGCACAAGACCGAACAAGACAGTAAACCATAAAGGAACACATCTGGATGGAGTGGTACACTCCTCAAGGTGCTGTGGCTACAGTGTGTGTGTATTACCACGGCAGCCCCAGTGTGGTACATGCCAAGTGTGGAACACACTATGCGCTCCTACGAGAATTAAATAGTCATATTCAGTTTACTCATGATGTCCCTGCCCAGGATATTTACTGGGGTGTTTTGTGAATGCAATAAACTGATAGGTCAGTGAAAGGAACCACTGTAATAACCCCAGGGAATCCTTGCCTGTCCATTATTTATTTCAATATCCGGAACATCCCGTTCTAAATGCAGGATTTGGTAGCTCCTGTGTCGAACAAAAAAGAGAATGTTCAATTCCCTATCTTCACTCCCACTCAGCGTTTCTTTTTCAGGTCGGTAGTTGCTGACAGTACTGGGCACGTCTCTGTGGGCTGTCCTATTGGGGGTTAATTCTGGCAAGTGACTCCAATCAAGCAATCCCACTAAGTCAGTGCCTTGTCTGGGATTGCTCAAGGGAAGCCCTTATTTATATATTTGTATAGCAAGTTATACCCTGGATGATAAACCCTTGTATAACACCCCTCTCTTTGAATCCGCCTGACCTCACTGAGCCAAGAAGTAGGTTTGTTTTGCAATTTAAAAGATTTATTGGAAAAATTAAACAATATGTACATATCACCTTTTATAATAAATTAATATTTGATATCACACTTATGAATATAATGTTGATCAACCATAGATAATCTGACACTAGCACACTACTTTACAATCAATGAGGAGTTAGTATAGGAAGGATACGGTAGCAGAAAATACTTTTATGGTTTCAAGGAAAAGCAATGAGGGAAAAATGCAGCACAGAAATAAACTTGATATCACTTCAACAAAAGATAATATGATCACTTTTTCTGTGACAATTCCCTCCCCCCTATGCAAGATAAGGAGATGGAAGAAGAGCACACAATTCTCAGTAATACACAATGCAATACAAATTTCCAGTTCCCTCCAGCGAGCTTAGAGGAAAACAGGTATGATTTTAAAGCAGGCAAGATCCTTTTAAATGTGGTGGCAATGAAATGAAAAATATGCTGAAAATGCTTTCAATTCCCTCTAGAGGTTCAGGGTGAGTGAGAGATACTTTAAATCAGTTCAGTTCAGCCCTACCAATGATTCAAGGATGGTTATCAGGTTGAAAACGGGATTCAGTAATGGAAGCAAAAGGCAGATATTTTTACACGTGGTTGAAATGAAGGAAACTGTCAATTCGAGGCACTTTTTCCGAGTGCGTCGATCGCGATTGCGGAGGAACTATAAGGAGTAGCAAGTCAGTTCTAGGCTTGTTGGAAAGCTCAGAATCCTAGCTTTAATATGAAAGTTGAAACTTGCTTAAGACAAACGGTTCAAGAGATACGGATGATTTTATCAATGTCGTTTTTCAGAAATGAAATAATGATTCAAAATGGCAAAATTACACATTACAGGTTTAAAATCGGAGAAGGGACACATGATTCTATGATGCAGTTCTGGACAGGTTCAAATGTTTTGAATCAGATTATTTTAAGCTAAGAGATTGGTTTTGCACAGTTCTGGCTGAGTACTCACACTATGAATTTGAAATAGGCCGTCAGGGTCTGGTCAGCAGGTTGGACCGGACTCCGGGCGGTTTCTGATACTGGTTCTCGGGTTCTGGATCTCGGGTTCTGCTGTCGGCACTTCACAGCAGTCAGGTCTGCGGTTCTGCTGGTCTTGATCAAGTGGATTCTGGATACAGCACTGCTTTCTGGGTCTGCTGGTTCTGGCAAATGTTCTTGGCAAAGAATCCAACAGCTCGCCCGGCTGTAGGATAGTTTGGTTGGATTGCTGGATTCTGAAGGCCTGCTGAGAAGAGTTCTCAGCTTGTGGGTTAGGCCTTTGCTTTAAGTTCTGTAGACTATCTGGAGTCTAAGTTCTGGATCTCTGGATGTAAAGTCTGGAATCTGGATGTGAAGTCGTCCGTCAAAATGCTCCGCAAGAAAGTGGAAAGTGAATCCGTTGCCTGTCCAAGCAGTCTCTTTTTATGTGTTTTGAAAGTGGGTGGGTCGGCTCATTCTGCATGCCCAACCCTCTCATGATTTGATAGGTCAAGGATTCTCTGTGACCTGATTTGAGAAGGGATAGTGTGTCAGAGTGAGTCAGAGTCTTACAGTCTACTGAAGAAATGCCCCTTTGCTTTTACTTAGAAAATGAATTTTTCATAACTGACAGGTTTCCCAGATACACATGTCGTTGAAATTACATACACATTTCACAGATTAATTTAAGATACACTCTCGCCCAACTCTGATCCCACTCAGAGCCTGGGTTCACAAATGGCAACATTTTTTTGCTTTTTAGTGACTTTCGCCATATTGGTTTTTCCTCAAAATTTGCACAGACCTGCACCCCTTCCCTGAGCATATTACTGGAAATTACTATGTCTCTATCGTAAACACAGTGGGCCTCATTACACGGACGGCGGTAAGGAAATAACGTTACCGGTAATTGAATACCGGTAACGCTAAATTTCCTATCCAATTACGACCCGGACTTGCCACTATTAGCGCCATCGTTAAGTGCGGCGGCACTAATAGCGGCAAGTCTGTGGTCGCGCGACCCCCAGGCCAGAAATAGCGGCATGGCGATAATAGCATCCCATCACAAGGTAGGCGGACATGGCAATAGCGGCATGGAAAAGACCCCAAAACCCCCTACCGGCATGGCGCTAATACCGGCATCGCGAACCACTCGTTAAGAGACCTGAGCAGTATGTCCACCTGCCACAGGTGGACACATCCAGCACAGGTGTAGGCGATGGAGACTGTGGCAGCACAACAGGGCACACCACATCCTTTCCCACACCCCTTCCCACACAAAAATGCTTCCGATACTGCCCACATTACATGGGCTGGAGGATTTGATTGCAGTGCGGCAGCATCAACAACAGGCAGCACAGAGGAGACGCAGGAGGAGTACGAGTAGGAGTAGGGTAAGACAGGTGCAGCAAGCACCAGCAGGGCACCCAGAAATACCACAGAACCAGCAGGAAGAGGACAAGAAAATTGCACATAGCCGTACCAGCGCTGTGATGGACCAGGCATCTGGCCTCTACAATACACAGCACCGGTCCCTAAGCGTGCCGGCGACGCCCTCCGGTATGGCCATGACAAAGTGCCGAAGACAACCATGGCATGTGTGATGCGGGACTAAATTTACATCAGACGGAATGTGCCTATGCCACCTGTCATGCAAGCGCAAGATGAGGATGATGTGGATGGTGATGAGGATGGCCGAAAAGGTCCGCAGGGACATGCAAGTGGCAATGTCCAGGAGGGACACGATGTGCATCAGCATCTGATGTATCAGATTCCATGACATCCAAGGTATGACCATTATGCATAAAGATGGGTATTACTGCCCTGATACATGTGGTCAGTCCCACAAACAATCATCTCCCCAATACAGTACACACACACAATGATGAATACCAAGCCAGTGTAAACTTTTCAACAGTGTATTGTGAACAAAAGACAACAATAAGTGCATGGCCCCAACTGTGAAAACACCCCTATCCCCCTCCCCCCACAACACTCCCAAAAACACCCCTAACCCCCTCCCCCGACATCACTCCCAAAAACACCCCTACCCCCTACCCCCACAACACTCCCAAAACCTCCCCTATCCCCCTCCCCCACAACACTCCCAAAAACACCCCTACCCCCCTCCCCCACAACACTCCCAAAAACACCCCTACCCCCCTCCTCCCACAACACTCCCAAAAATACCCCTCCCCCTCCGCCCACAACACTCCCAAAAACACCCCTACCCCTCCTCCCCCCTCAACACTCCTGTGAATGTATCCTTCTCAATATGTTGCACCCAGTCTTGGCCCTAATTGTCAGTTCCTGCCCTGCCATTTGGTGGTTGTGATGTGGTGCATCTCAGGTTGCACAGAGACCGGCGTAGGGGGCTAGTTTGCCGGGAACTCCCAGAGGAGGTGATGGCCGGTTAATCCTGGGTTGTGAGTGGGCATCGGCGCTCAATTGCATCTGCTATACGGTGCATGGCCTGCCTGAGTTGGGCCATTTCGTTGCAGATCCTGTCGGTGCATGCCTCCATGCCCTCCCTTGTCTGCTGTCTCCCTTGTCTGCTGTGCAAAAATACTGAGGTCCTCCCTCAGACGGCCTACCTCAGCCACATGCTGCCCTACTAGCCCAGTGATTTCCGTCTGCCTCTGAATGATGGCTGTGAGGTCATGTTGCATGGTGGGTGCTGGTGGGATGGCTGATGCGCCTTGTTCCATGGCATTGGCCTCAGGTGAGAATACCTGGGGGCTCCATGACCCTTCAAGGGTGGGGTGGGTGACCCTCCTTGGCTACCCGGACCTGTAGACAACCTCGGGCTTGCCAGTATGGAGCGTGTTGGTCTGGGGCTCTGGCTTAGATCCACAATGCCAGGTGCCTCCTCCTCATCCGAAAGTGGGGCAGTGGCTGCTGCCTCACCCGTTGAACTTGTGGCAGCAGAGTGCATTCCCTCAATGCTGCCTTCACTTGCTGGGAGACACACTCCCGTGGGTGCCGCGACGGCAGCAGGCATGGCCTCTGGCTGTGTTGAACTGGTGCCCCTACTACCTTTGTCCCTCTGGTCATGGTCACTCCTCCTGGTTCCCCTTGAGGATGTGGGGGTGTCCCCTTTGGCATCCCTCTTGGCTTTTTTGCTGGATGTGGGAGCAGGTGTCGCAGTGCGTGGCTCATCAGTTTATGTGTGTGATCCTGTAGGTCTGAGAAATGGGGATATTCATCATTCATGGGTCGACCTGCCTTATGCTGAATGATTACGTCATGACGTTCTATGCATTTGGGGCTCTTTAGTGTGGATGCAGGTAATGGGGATGTTAGGTGGGTCATGCCTAAATGGATCTGGGTTGAATGGATATGTGGTGATGCATGCATGTCTGTTGGTGGCTGGATCCACGACATACATATGGACACATGATTGGGGGGCCCATCAAACTTCACTGTGCATTGTTGGATGCATACACTCACCTCCATCGGACGAAGTGGGCACGCCATGTTCCATTTCTCCTACTCCCTCTATGCATTCCACTCCGATTGTGAATGCACAGGTCTCCTCCCACTCACGGAGCTTAATAGGCGATTTGCTGCCTCCTCCTGTGCCTGTAGCCAGGTTGCGGTTTACGGCCAGGATGTTCCTCACACGTAGCCGGAGGTCGTCCCACCTCTTGTGGCAGTCTTTAACTGTGCGGGTGGTGGTGCCTACCGCGCTGACCTTGGTGGCTACCTCTGCCCAGATGACCTTCTTCTTCAGGACGGCCTCCCGCCGCATGTCGTTGCAGAAGGCCACCTGTGCATTTGCCGCCAGTGTCTCAGTCAGCATTACAAGCTCCTCCTTGCAGAATTTCTCCTTGCGTTGCCGCTCTGTAGATTTTTTTATGGCCTTGGGCATCTTTAGGCTGTCCTGGAAGGAGTTTTGTTCGGGTTTCCTGGTAAGGTGTCCTGGATAAGGAGGATGGCAATGGATTGTGTTTTTAAAGATGGCCCCCGTGCTCTTTCCCATTCCTGTGCGATGACGCTATTTCCGTTTCCGCAAAATAATAGTCACCGCTATTAGCGGTGACCGCTAATGGCGATGACCGCTAATGGCGGTGACCGCTATTTGCATGTGGCGGCAGGTTGGAAGTGCTATCAGCGCTTTCGATGATGCCGTTAAGGGACTTTTTGGGGACTTTTGCGGCATGGCGGTAAGGTCATTACCGGCATGGCGCTATGCTCATGCCCGCAAACTCGTAATGACATGCAATTGGCGGCCTCTTGCGAGGGCGGACATGCTAATTGCGCCATGCCGGTAATTGCCAATTTTTACCGCACAACGTGTAATGAGGCCCAGTGTCTGCAATATTAATAAATAGCGGGGTTCGGTCCCAGAACACCGTACAAAGTGGAATTTGGGCTCAAATCGTGAGGAAGAGGGGAAAGTCCATAGTACTTCTGCCCAGAATGTAGAATTCTCTGATTTCACTTTGCATATATAAGCAGGAGACAGGGAAACACTAGGGACAAGCAACTGAAAACCAGCAACAGGCAGGGCCATCTAGATCCAGGCAGAACCATTGAGATCCAGGCAGAACCACCCATCCAGATCCAGGCATACCCAATAATCCAGGGAGAAAAGGGGAGAGGCTGCTGATCCCCTTTAGGAGAATCCAGTGACCAGACCCTTTGCCCAGCTGAACTATCCCACTGTCCACAGTGACCACACCTTGCCCAGCTGTTCCCATCCAGGAGAGCCCAGCTGTCCCAGTGAGCAGATCTCTTGTTCCCACTGCCCCGTGACCAGATCCTTTGCCCCACTGCCCAGAAACCCTTCTGGCTGACCACATTACCAAACTCAAGCTTGCCTTGTAAGTATCCTATCACCCAGTACCCAAAAACTGCATATCCCACTCTTTTATCTTGCATCCTGTTCAAATCCTATTAAAATCCCATTAAACACTGTAGTCATTTCCCAAAGTGCAAGTATCCTCTGTTCACCCTTTCCTTAGGAGAAACTTTGTTAGTCTATATCTGTTAGCATATTCCTTTTATAATTATTTCAGTTATCTGTGTAAGTCTGTAGTACCATTTTGAGACAGATAAATTAATTAATTCCCTTATAAGGAGGTACCAAATGCAGGCTGGTTGAAATTCGAAATTAACCCACTTGTGCACAGTGTCTTTCCTTAAGAATATAGTCATTAAAAAATAGCATCAGTAGAACCTGTCCTTGTGCAACCAGAACTGAAAGTGCCTGTGTATTCGCTTTTCTTTAAAATCTGATTTGCATTTCCCATAGGAAAATCTACACTATCATCATATAAAGGGTCATCCCTTCCCCTCAGCATCCTATCTGTTCTGTACCTTTGTTCCTCATCCCAAAAAACGATTTCCGATTTTGATTGCTAAGCCCATTTTCTTAGCTATTTGCTAGTTTAAAACCTGTGTGAAATAAGAAATTGCAAACCTGCCGGGTGTGTGTTTTCCTGTGCATCGTTTTCCTCCCAAAATCGATTTTCTCACCTGTGTTCACGTTGTTTTAGTGCCCTGCTCTGTAGCCTGCAAGCGTCCTTGTCTCTTTAGTGCAGCCACACACATTTCTGTTTTATAAATGCTGCAGCAAGTGTAAACTGATCTATAAGTAACCTGTAAAATTCGAGTATGACATGTTGCTCATTTTGAAGGTTTTCATTTCGCTTCTGGCCTCCCATTCTGGGTTGGTGGGCTTAATTTTCAATCTGATTTTTCCATCTTCTTTCTATCCTTGCCACTGCTCTCCATCCATAAAGAATTTAGGCAGCAGTTGTTTGGAGGGAAGTGTTGCAGGGGGAGTGCATAACCTATGGGCCATCTGTGAATGTGAAGAAAAGTGATTTTGTTTCCATTTCTGTTAAAAGTGTAGGTATCTTATGTTAAAAGTTGAATTAACTGTATTATAAGGTTTTACATTTGTATTGCCACATTTCTTTTGCTCTGTTATTTATTTGAATTCTAAAAAATAAATAAATATTTCATTGTTACACACCGGCCTGTTTCATGGTCCATTGCGACACAGGGTATTTGTTAAAGTCGGTGTGAGACGGGTTGGGTGCCTTCTCAAGAAAGAATCCAGGGATCAAATACAAATAAAAAGGTGTTTTTATTGTGCACCACCTTCAGTGTCAGTGGAATAAGTCCGTGGCTGGAGTGTGCTGTGTCATAAAATCTGTTACATACTGTGTCTATGCCAATCCCTATGCCCATTCCCACCAGCTTCCTGCCACTCCCAGCCCAAAACACCTTCTCATGCGAACTCTTTCAACTCACTTTATGCAAGCCTTACCATCAAACTGTGCCCTCAAAGTGCCTGCCAGTGTTTCTTTTTCAAAGAAGTCTTCTGATAGTTAATGGCTTAATTGGAGCTGTAACCCTGATATTGTTGTAATAAAAATGCCAACCAGGTCTGTCTTCAGCCACTCCATTTATAAGCATTCTGCCTGTCCTTTTCTGAAGTTCTGCTGAAAACAAGCATTTGCAAAGCCAGCAGTTTTGGCTGGTTTGTAAGTATTAGGCATTTGAAAGGCACTGCTTTTAAATGCCCGTATACTCAAACCGTTGTTCACAATCTACCATTAATGGCCGGCGAATACTAATACAGCTGTGGCTGGCAAGTGTCTTTCCCCTGCCTACACAAAGGCTTGGATGGAGGTGGGCCACGGTGAGAAAATGAATATTGATGATTTTGTGTCTGTCATTATGATGCCCTTGTTCTTCAATAACAGTATTAATCAACAAATTACATATGCACATTTTAGAACTCTCAATAACTGACTATTTGAAAGTGATGTGACTTATTTTTCATTTTTTCTACTGGATAATAAGGAGAACCTTTTATTTAGAAAACTTTAATTGTGATAATGCCAACTATAAAGATGATAAACCAACACAGCTTCCCCTGTCGGTAGCTTGTGATAAGTTCCAAGATTGGGACACATGCATGCAGTGATCTTTTCAACCAAGATGAAGACCTTGTATATGGGGCTGTTTTTCCAATTTTAACAGACACTCATAGTGACAGCGATGGTCTGATTTTACTATAATACGCATATGACTGAGGGTAGCAAATGGTCAATGCTACAATATCATCTGATCACCCTAGATAATGCAAATGTTTAGACTCTTCTAAAGGTACTTTGTTATATTATTTAAAAAAATGCTTTACTGTTACCAGCACTCGATATCCTGGTGTTACTGGAATATTATGGGTGCCAGCAATGGTGGTGAGTTCCCATCCTATGGAATTCTATAGGAATCCATGGGATGAGAACTACTGAATCGCAGGCACCAGCATTTATGGTGCCAGTGATTCAGTCATTTATCTGCCGATAGGGACCAGATCCACCTGCAGGTCAGGCCTTCCAGTAGATCAGGACCGCCAGTAGATCACAGCCCCTACCGGCAAACATGGAGTGAGTTGGTCTGGTAAAAATGCCAGAGCCAGTATTACCAGCATTGATACCAGCATTGTCAGTCGACCGACATAATGAGCACCCCCATACGTTGAAAAAAATAACCAATACGTGATGCTGCAACTATGCCCTTGTCTTTTAAATTGAAGAGTAAATCCAACCGAAATCCGCTTTAGTCATTGGCTTTACTCTTCGGTTTTCAAAAAATGTAAACAGTCCCTGCAAATTATGCTTTTCAGACTCCATTTACTGATGGAGCCCTATAGAATCTGCCGGCTCTTTAGCCGATGCTAGCTCTTAGGGATTCACTTTACGCTTGAAGAATGAGTGATTTTATGAAACAGAGGTGTAAAAGAAAGGTGCAACTCGTGTAGGTCTCCAGTTAACGCCGGACCCCTTTTTTAGTTCAGACAAGACAGAGAAGGGGCAGATTTTACCTCTGCCCCTTGCTTTCTTCCTCTATCGTGTGTGAACTCTTAGGGGTTCATTTTCGAGATAACCCTGTAAAAAGGCGATAGGTACCTATTTTGTTTACACTTTAATGAGCACAGGTCCCCGTCGCCTTATGCTCTTCATTTACACGGCAGAGTGCCAAACGGGTGGGTAAAAAGGCAGCATACACGCTTGTACATCGCCCTTTTGTACTCTGCAGTTCAAATGAAGTAAACGCCACCTGCTCTGTACGCGTGGCAGAAAATGTTTACAATCGATTCCTGTGGAGGCCACCTGCTATTTTCTGGTGTAATTTCAGAGGACTCCATAGGATTCCACAGCATTTGATCCGCCATTAAAATCCATACCAGCGCAAATGCTGTAGTATTTGTATGACAGTGAGGGAGGAGGTGGCGGAATAGTAAATTGCGCCCTCCTCTCTGCCACATAAATTAAGGATAATAGGGCATGACGTGTATGGAAGGCGTAAATGTCTTATTCAAGGCTTTTACTCCTTTTCATTTGCGTTACGCCCCAAACAAAAAGGGGCTCTACAATGCTTTCACTTTTGCATGAGATTTTCATGCAAACGTAAAACAAATAGGGGGTCATTTTCTTCTGAAGTGGGGCGTAAAAGGAATGCGTGAAAGCCGTTTGAGCTTTCCTTTCATGCTCCACTTCATTTTGCAGATATGCGTGGGCCTAGGAGAGGAGGGCATAAAACCCCTCCGTCTACGGAGAAAATGTGACTGTACACCTGCATGAGACTTTCATGAAGCCGTAAAACCAATGGACTCCCATGAAATACACCTCCCATTAGCACATGATAATGAGTAGGCATAGTCGATTATAAAACACTGTCCCCAAAATATATGTGCAGGCTTTGTTTATATCTCCCAAAGCAGAGCGTTCAAGTGACGAGTAAAGGGGATTTCGCCTTTGTTTACTCTTTACTTTAACACTCAGTCTTGAGAGTGTTTGACATGGAATGCAGGGGGCAGACAGCAAGTAAGTGAAAGCGTAGGTGTTACATTGCAAGCAATTAACCTTTTACTTAAAATGACCCCCTGGATTCCTATGGAATCAGCCTGGATTTAATACGTGCTAAAGAGCAGGCATAGTTCATAGGAATCGGTTACAACGCAAGTTGAGGGGTTGTAATGATGAGCCAGGAGACCAGGTTGGGTTAAGAGACTTTAGTGGGTTTGTGGTACATAAGTCACAGGTAATAAGTTACAGGCAGGATAAGTACATAAGGGAGGGAAGCATCCACCGGTCCCCCCTCTGTTCAGTTCATTTTCCAACTGAACAGGGAGAACCTTGGCACTCACACCAACACATTCTAGATGGAACACTATAATACAAGCATTCCAGCCACAGGCTCACATATACTTAGGAAACAGCTAATGAACCAGGATAGGTAAGACATAACAGAATCCTTTAGTAAACACCTTCTGCAAATTACTTTTTTTCAGGGCGAAAATTAAACCTAAAAAAAGGCAATGTTGGTCGTTGTTCTCTTTCTTTTTCCACTCCGCTTGGCAAACATTGAAATGTGCATGCTGTGGACCCAACAGCACAACCCATTTTAAAATGTCTGCCATTCAAATAGCCTTTAGAAAGTGTCAATTTACCTGCATTTAACAAAAAACGATATGGCAGGGAGAGTACATCTGTTACATTTAAGGGCTAGCTGGCTTGTTGAATTCGCTGGGGATTGTATGCCTACTATCCTTGGGTCTGGTTGAACATATCCCCTCCGCGCCACCCCGACCCCCCGCCCCCTCCAAAGCCCCCTGCACCTCTCAGACACCATTTAAAGCAATTCATTGCAGCAGATTGCAGAATAAAATGTGTTCATTTGTGTGTGCCTGCTCTGTGTCTAAACAACTGTTCAAGAACTGAACAGAAGATGACCAGATCTAAGCATCCAGGCTTTAGAACAGACTCAGTGAGCACAGCAATCACTCAGTGGTTTAGGGATTTTAATCTTTTTGTGTAAATACGGGTCCATTTTCTGATGCTGTTCTGAAGGGGCCAGCCATGAAGCCCTTTGCTTCTGTAAATCGAAAGGTCATCAGCGCTAAACTTTAAACCTGCTATTTGACATATGATTCATGTGGAGGCGCCATCATTTCCAAGGCTGCAGACATATGACCTCCTGTGACCCCACAGCAGTGTTTAAACAAAAGGTTTCCATGCTGAAGTGTTTACACACTGTTGCGTTCGGGAAGCAGAAATGATCCGGCTTTAATATTTCGCAATCCTTAACCGGCATTCTTGCCGAAAGGAAAACGAGGTCAAACTGTTATTAAAATAGGAAAAACAATCAGCAACTCTTGGGGGTTTA
Source organism: Ambystoma mexicanum (assembly GCF_040938575.1). Lineage (NCBI taxonomy): Eukaryota > Metazoa > Chordata > Amphibia > Caudata > Ambystomatidae > Ambystoma > Ambystoma mexicanum. The sequence continues at coordinate 1,580,611,620 of NC_090929.1, read as the reverse complement.
ATAATGCCGGTCCAAGGCCTTCTCTGGTGGGGAGCCTGAAGGAAGGTGTCACCTTAGCTTTGCTTGGTAGATTGTTTTCCTTACCTTAAAAAATGAAAGGTTCAACATCTTCAGGGATTAAACACCACATGATTACGCCGCCTAAAACATAGGGGTAGTCAAACTTTTTTATGGCTGAGCCATCCTTGATCAAAACATATTTTTAGCCCCCCCTTGAGTAATGTTACTGTTGCCGTTCTCTCACAGAATTCATATCTGATTATATGTTCTATTAAAAGCAGTTACCTTATTACCCTTTTGAAGAGCCTTGCCCTCCCTTTGAACATGCTCTGGTCTCCATAGGGAGGACAGCCCCACAGTTTAATGACCGCTGTTCCAAACACATGGGTCTTTGGAAAAGATGCAAAACCCCACGTAAGCTAGCAGGTGACGTGTTGCAAATGGTAAATCGTCCTACAATGACAATTTAAAATGCACACTAAATATGGCCAGACTGTCTACAAGCGCCTGGGTACCTGTGTAGGGAAATCCACAGACATCTATAGAGCAACCTACATAATGAAGCACAACAGCAAATGGACAGACACCAGTTGTGCAAGTCGACACACAATGCCCTGAATACATAATTCCAAACTCCACAAATATATGGGTTTTGGTGAGGTGTGCAAGTCCAGTCTGAGCTAAAATGGAATTTGTGTTGCACGGCAACCACCAATTGGGCACAAAGAGCCCTGCATGCAGAGTAGATGTGTAAAATGTTCACAAGAACATGAATGTTGGAAATGTCTGCAGGGTACATCCCACCCACTTCTGAGTGTGGACCCTAAGATGGCAAATGACAGACTGCTAATAAACAGGGCAACTACTAATAGTGCACTCTAACACTTATAGCAGGAATGCAGAAAACGCAATGCAGCCATGTAACGCAGCAAGAGACCCCCCCTGCTAAGCTTTCACATTCAGTAGCGAAACCCACAACCTGCAAACTGCACTTTCTTGATGAAACACTCTACCACTCCACCACTATTCAAGCAATCAAGCACGCACTGCTCTCACCATAGTGATCGTATGATCTCACTAGTTACTAATTCTACAGTGTTTGTCAATGTCACCGGAATACCCACTATTAGCAGATGAGACTCTGCTAATGAACCAAAATACCCCATCAGGCAACACCCAGAAAGGGAAATCCAACCAACAAAGCCCTGACTAGTTAGTGCACAAACCAACTGTATGCAAAGACACAGTTGTTGGGAATGGTCGAAAGATCCAATCCAGCAATCAGTGAAAGATTACACTCTAATCATGAACTAAAAGACACAGCAAGGTGGACTCCAATGCGGCAAAAGCATCACACGTAGGCCCTCATTATGGGCTTTGAAAATGTTCTCATCAGAGATGCGGTAAATAAAATTGCCTCATACTGAAATATGAGGGTCTCCATATAATTATGGCTTGACCGCCCTCTCTGTGGTAGAACATGGTTGCTCTCAGAACATCTCCATGCTATATGTTGCCACCTTTTCCAATTGACATCCTTCACCGACAGGAGAATGAGCATGGTTAGGGCACAATAGTGGACCATAGCTCTACTGTACCAGGTACAATAATGCATCTGAGGGTCAAAATCTGCCCTTCTGTGAGGGTGTGGTGAGCTGCCTTATACCCTGTAATTGGACAGTGCTTTTGCATCCCTTCACTTAAAAGGAAAAAAAACATGTTTTTTCAGTACTTCAGGGATGAGATTAGAATGTTAACTTGTGACCTTTGGGTTCATGCAATAACTGGACGAATTATGTTTGTCCCTCCTAATAATGCACTAAATATATCATGAAATAAAATCGCATGCTGGATGAAAAGTGGCTTCATCTCAAACACCACCAGTCTTCTTCTGCCTGGCTTTTAATGAGGCCACAGTGGATATATTAAAACACATCTGGCGGTTACCAGAAACTTGGCAATCTGACATGGTATCAATGGGTACAAGGCAAGTGCAGTCTCCTGGACCCTGCTGAGAGGACTCTGGCTGACTGGAATTGGGGCACAGCAGAGACCAGCGAGAAATGTAGCTGGCATCACCATTAGTCTCTGATCCCCACTTTAGGTGAAGCACAGGCGACATAGCAGAAAGCACAGCATGTGCAAACTGGTGAGAGGACTCCCGCCCGACCGGTTTTAGAATCCTGGAGGAGCTGTGGAGGAAGGGTATCCCTACCATCATCATTATTCCTTAAATCTTCACTGAACCAGGGGAGCAGGCAACCTGTGTGGAAAGAGCAGTCTGCTGCAGTCTGCGGTAGCCCGGAAGATAACAGGTAAGAATCTACATATAATGCCACTCTTGTTCCTGAGCAACAACATGCGTCTGACATGGTACATGTTTCAGGAGAAATTACTCCACAAGTATGACTAAGTGCCCCGCCCGTTGTAAACTGCTTCCTGCCATCAAAAGGGCACTGAGGCAAGGGTGGCCGCAGGCCTTCCATTTGGCTTGGAGCTTGTTCTGTTCTGTAATTATTGATCAGGGACAGTTTTAAACTGTTCCATTCTAGTTTTATTCCAGAAATGCTGCACTGGTGACCGGGAGCCCGTGTTGGCTTGAAGACTCCAGGCTTTCTACTCTGAGCTCTTGGCTTTGAACATCATCTGTTTTCAAATAGAGATTGAACATAAGGTGATTGAGAACCATTTGAATGATCCAGAAGTCCCTCTGATTTTGTTTGCCCTATTCACAATCCCAGCTCTTGTCCGAAGCAAAGGGAAAATAATTGGTCATAGCCTGGGCATGGCAAAGAATTGAGGCTGTTATTGAAAAGGCCTCACTAGGCAGTTTTTCAGCAGCAGCGACTCAGTGGAAAGTCATTAATTTACCATAATCCTTTGATTAAGAGTTGTTGCTTCCGAGAGTATGGCTTCACTTTAAAGAAGACCGAACCCCTTCTTCCCCCTGCAGTAAAACATAGAGAAGAGGAACACAGAGACATCTAGATCACTTTACAATTCCAACCTGTGATCCCCAACCTTCCTAAAATGACTCTGCTTTAGACCATTTCCACGCGGTGTGTCTATCCATCCCAGGAAGCAGAGGAAGAAAGAACAGATGAAATAAACCAGAGACATGTTCTTCAAATTCTCAAAAACCTATTTGTCTAACCTGCTTGTTGTACAGTCTTTTTTCTATTCTCAGGGTCTACTGGAACCTCTGCATGTATTTCCCCTTCCACCCTCCATATCTAGCATCTCAGCCAGATGTAACCAATTTCAGCTTTTCAGTTATATTCTCCAAACAGAAGTCAACTCTGAATGTTGTAATTTATTTGCACATCTGACTCTTCTGAATCATATGCAGACAATAGTTATCCTGTTTTATGATTTTCAGCCATCATGGATCCGGAATATTGCCCTCAGTTACAAAATAATTCAAAGTATTTCTATATCTGTGAAGGGGTGATATAGTGTTCCCAAAAGATGAGGCGTCTTGTAGAGTACTTATTTGTAATGTCTTTGAGATTGACTGGTCCATGTCTAAGAGGAGATTTGTTCCTTCTGTGTAATGTTCCCAGCGTATATTAATATGTTTCTAGGGGCTGTGCATTTTGGGGTTCAGCTGGGGGGCAGGCAATGAACACAATGGATCTCTCCGGAGAGATGTTATGTTGTTATGTTACCTTGCTGTCATTTGTAAAGTGGCATCCTGGCAGTGAATGTTGACTTGCTTGTTAGCATTGGGTTTAATGGATAGCCTGCAATGTTAGAAGTCAAGGTGGACGTTGAAGAGAAAGGTCTTACCTATTTTAATCTAGGAATTGAGTTCCCGTGCCATCATCCAAAGCCCAGAGGATGATCTAATAACTCAATGTTTGATGTTTTCCAGAATTCTATTGTGAATGAAGATTGGTACCATCCTATAGAAGGCCTTTAACACTCAGGCGGCCTCATTACACGGTAAGCGGTAAAATACCAGCACCGCCTTGGTGGAAAGGGGAATTACTGCCCTATTCCAAGGTTGGCAGGGCGGTAATTCCCCGTTCCCCCATTGCCCTTCCCCATTCCCATTTTTGCCCCATAGGGCTCTATGGGAATGGGGACGGCGCTAATTACGGTGTCACAAATTGCGGTACCGTAATTAGCACCCTGGTCCCTTTGCGGGTTGGTTTTTAACGCCTGCTAAACAGCAGGCGTTAAAGTACCTACCCGCAAAGGGACCTCGTAGTAAGGCGGTAAGGGTTAACGGTCACCGGTACCATTACCGGTGACCGTTAACCCTTACTGCCTTCCATGTAATGAGGCCCAGGATTTTTAATTTGACTTGCGTTGAGATAGGACACAAGTCCAAGTTCAGAATCATCGGGCAAATGGGTTCCCTGTGTCTGGTTTGTTCTGGGCGGCAACGTTCTGTAGCCACTTCAATCATTGCAGTAGGTAGGCAGTGTTACATAGAGACTATTTGCTTAGTCATTATATTAGAAGACTAATGCTATTGTGGCCGATATGTGTCGTTCCTCTTCCACAAGAGAAAGGATCATTTTTAGGGATTTGTGAGTCCAGAACACTGCCCCGGGAGTACTGCTACGAACGATCTCTGGTTTCAAAGATGAGTTGTTGTCTCTGATAATGCCCAGGTTTCTAACTTGTTTAGCCACGAAGGGACGTATTAATTTTACAGGCTATAAGAAGATTGCCATGCAAGTGAATGACAGCATACAGTTAGGATCTCAGGTTTGGCGGAGTTCAACTTCAGCATGTTGTTAGTCATCCAGGCATTAGTTGCCAGAAGTCATGGGTTGCGAGTAGCAGGCTAGCCTTGGATCACACAGCTTCTGTTCAAAGGAGGTACACTCTGATCTCAATGGAGATAGATAAATGGTTGGGACTATGGGCATCATTACACGGATGGCGGTAAGGATTTACCGGTACCGGTAAAATACTGGTACCGGTAAATCCTTACCGCCTTACTACGAGGTCCCTTTGCAGGTTGGGGGATTTAACGCCTGCTTTTTGCAGGCATTAAAAACCAACCCGCAAAGGGACCCATGGAGCTAATTACCGTACCGCAATTTGCAGTACCGTAATTAGAGCCTTCCCCATTCCTATTGAGCCCTATGGGGCAAAAATGGGAATGGGGAAGGGCAATGGTGGAAGGGGGAATTACCGGCATGAACCATGGCGCTAATAGCGCCATGGTTCTCCGCCATCCGTGTAATGAGGTCCTATGTCATTCAGGATGGATGCAACCCATTTGGAGGGTTAGGCCCTCTTCTCCTATGCGTTCTAACATATGTAGAAAGCTATCATGGTCTTAGGTGGTGAATGCTCCAGGGTGACCAGAACGTGATATTCCCTGCATCTACCCGGGTCATGGGTCATAAAGGATGGAGAGCATGACTTATGTAGTTCCTCTCTTGGGTCTAAGAGGTTGTGAATCTCATAAATGATAGTGGCTGCAAGATCACAGCTCTCTCAAAGAACATCACTGGCCAGGGAAGAATCGAGATAAAGCAGTAGTTTGTGAAATCTCCAGCGTCAGCATTGGCCTTCTAGAAAATGTGAGTGATGCATGTTTTCTTCATTTATTGTGGTACTAGTGCCAGCGAGATAGAGTAATTAATTAGTAAGTGGAGCTGGTGTGTTAACTTTCTCTTCTGGGCTAGCTCCTGAAATGGTTATGCAGGGCAGGCTTCAAGAGGGCTATTGACAATGTGTGGGGTTTGCATAGTTTGCTGATGATTTGGAAGAGGCCCTTTTGTAGGTTGCTAACATGGCTGTTATAGTAGAAACACAGTTCTACTCTGAATGTTTAGATTCTGTGATATGAGCCGTCCTCTGGCTTATACATTGTTCTCCGATGTCTTTGTGAGTGGCATTTTATTGTTTTAGCCCCATAGGTAAAGCATGTGGCTCCTAGTTTTGTATGCGAGGAGTGAATTATTTGTTTGTGTCAGAATGTCAAAACACTGCCATGGCCATAAGAAGATCCCATTCTGATTTGATCTGCAGATGTGTTTTTCCAACTGTGTATATTTTGCATGGGGAGAACGGAAGGCTTTGGGTCTGGCAACTGAAGTGTTTACATGAAACAAGATTTATGCAAATGTAGATCTTATTTTCTCTCTTTTCTTCTCTGTCTCTCACAAAACACACACAGACACACTCCCCCTCTGTCTCACCCTCCATCTCACCCCAAGTCTCTTTACCAATCCCTTTTGTCGAGAGTTGGAATGTCAGGTGCCCGTTTGCCAGTGTGATGAATTGACTTCTGCCCTGAAGGAGTACATGGATGAATAGGGGCTAAAACACCCACTAAGCACTCAAACGTCTACAAACCAAGAGCCAACACAATCATAAAGGTAAAACAAGAACAATCAAGAGATATATTACCTTTGCTTTTGGTAACGTGGGCAAAGGGAAGGTTATACTCTTAAGACGGTGTGAGTGTGGTTAAGTAGCAACCCAGACAACAAAGTAAAATAGTTCAGAATATAGGAATGCCCAATCAAGGTTCTAAAAAAATAAATAAACTTTAAACACCATGTACATTCAAAATTAACTGGAAAAATACTACACAAATCTCATCCTTGAGGAAAGAACATAGATATTAGATACAGCACACTGGGTAGTGAATCAGGGGTGAACGATATGATATGGCATTTATAACGTGCCTATACACAAGTGTTTCAAGGCGCGACAAAGCAAGGGAGGTGGAACAGAGGGAAGACAGACAAGGATCCTACTAGGCCAGATCGCGCAAGTGCATGGGAAGGGGGAGGAGGGAAGTGTGAGGGGGAAAAGGGGAGGGGACAGTGCAGTACATGAGATAAAACATAAATAACAAGAGTAAAAGTATGGCCAGCAGGTGGCAAGTGCAATGGTAAGTGTAGACAACAGGTGTCAAGTGCTGGTAGTGGGACTGTAGGGATCCAGAAAACAGTTCTCAAGTGCGTGGGTTGCCAGGAAGGCAGTCCAGGAGTGCGAATGCTGGGGGAGGAGACCTGGGCCCGAGATCAGTGGGTGGCCAGGTAACCAGTGCAGTTTCAGTATCAGCCAGGAAGTCAGCAGGGGAGAGGAGGAGAAAAAGCCAAAGCAAAGAGAAAGGTTTTGAGGTGCTTCCGGAACCAGACATCATTCTCCTCAAGTTTCAGGGAGGCAGGGAGGCTGTTCCAGAGGGAGACCCCAGCCGAAGAAAGAGATCTACTACCAACTTGTTGCTTGGAGAAGCGACTGACCCTGAAGGAGTTGGAGGTGGATGAGCGAAGAGCTTGAGAAGGAAGATATTTGGGAAGAGCGAGTTGAAGGTATTGAGGCCCCAGTCCCCAGAAGGTCTTATGGACATTGCATAGGGTTTTGAACTTAATCCTTGCAGCCACTGGGAGCCATTGCAAAGATTTCAGTCCTGGAGAGATACGATCCCTGGGCTTGAGGCCAAGGACAAGTCTTGCAGTCCTGTTCTGGATACGTTGCAGAGGGCAGATTTAGAAAGAGGTGCTTGTAATAGTCCAGTCTAGAGAGAACCAGAAGTCTGGAGACAGTGAGCTTCTGGGGGAAGGAGAGGAAAGGAAGAATACCTCTGAGGAGGTGCAGCTAGTAGTATGAGTTAATATGATATGATATTTTATTTAGATTGCGCTCATACACAGGTGTTTTCGGAGCACGACCAGACAAAGGGAGAGGAACAGGGGAAAAAACAAAAACAACTAGGCCCAGTGACATTGAGAATGCACAAGTGCATGGGGAAGGGAAAAGGGGGAAAGTGCATGGGAGGGGGGAGACAATGGAAAGTGCAGAGCAAAGGAGAGAACAGGATAAATAATAAGTAAATAAATAAATAAGGTGATCAAAAACAGTGGTAGTACAGCCTGTCAGTGGCAAAGTGCAAGGTTAGTCAGATAGGGTGTATCTGATAAGTGCAGAAGAAGAGTGTGGGGGACTGTATGGGTACAGATACAGGCCCCAGTGCAAGGGGTAGCCAGGAGGCAGTGCAGGAAGGTGGCAGGGTGAGCATGTACCAGGGTCAGAAGGACAGAGGGTGACCAGGTGCAACAGTGCTAAGAGAGAAAGCAGATCAGCAGGGGAGAAGAGGGGCAAAGGCAGAGGCAGAGAGGAAGGTCCTGAGGAGCTTCCGGAACCATAGATGGTTCTCCTCAAGTTTCAAGGTGGCAGGGAGGCAGTTCCAAAGGGAGGCCCCAGCCGAAGACTGAGATCTACCCCCAGCTCATTTCTTTAAAAAACGACTTACCCTCAGGGAGTTAGAGGTGGAGGAGTGAAGGGCTCGAGAGGGGAGGTATTTTCTGGAGGGATAGTTGAAGGTATTTTGGACTTCTTAAAGATGTCAGAGATGTGAGGCGAGAAGGAGAGTGTGGAGTTGGAGATGACCCCGAGGGTTTTAGCCTAACAGGTGGGAGCAGGAAGAGGGCCAAGATAGGCGAGCCAGAGAGTGACAGGAAAGGAGGGAGCGGGTGTGCCGATGAGGAGAATCTCGGTCTTACTGGCATTAAGGGAGAGATCATTGGCGGCACACCACTCCTGGACGGTGGAGAGTAGCCTGAAAATGAGCCGGGTGTCATCCGCATAGCCCTGGAAGTTGGGACAGAGCACGGCAATGTGGTGGGCAAGAAGTGCCAGGTATTGGTTGAACAGCAAGAGAGAGCTTGGACCCCTGGGGAACACCACAGGTAGAGACAGAGAAAAAGGATAGGAAGGACCTAAGGCAAGCAAAAGCAACAAGGTTCTTGAAAAATGATATGCACTTGTGAGCAAAAAGTGTTCAAAACAACCTAACCATGTGAGTCCCAATCCAGGGGCTCAGGGACAAGATGAGCCTTTCTCATGCTCTCAAACAAGGGGGCCTCCAACGCGGTTAGGTCCTGGGTACCGCTGTGGCTGGTAGAGAGGCAGAGTTTGTTCCAGCAGTAGATTTCACCCCCAATGTTACCTGGGGATGGTAAGGGGACAGAGCTGGCCTCTGCCTTGGAACACCTGCCTTCACCTCGCAACTCGGTGACTTTAGAAAGGATTGCTCTCTCAGCACGGTCAAGTGAAAAATTCTCAACTGATGATCCAAAGATGCTTCAAGATGATTACCAAGATGATTCAATTAAATAGTGGGGTACTCCTTCATTTTTTTAAAACATGTTTTTATTAAGCGTTCACATTGCAACAATCAGTAGCCTCCCCCCTATGTCCCTCTCTGAGACCCTAGAAAAATGAAAAAGAACTGAATACAACATACAACATTACAGCAGGAGGTACATGTGCATCACACTGGATTTCAAAAAACAAAAAGCCCAACTGGGTAAGATTGCACCCTCATAGAGCTTGCCCAAGTAAAAGGTTATACAGACTACCCTTCTACACAGGGAGGCCCTTTACCACAGATCTAGAACTGGTGGGGTCTACTGGACAGGATATCCTTCTCCACTGGTGTTGTCCAGTGGCCCAATACCCTTCCTATGTGACTATTTCCTGATTTGTCATGTTCCCTTATGGTCCCCCCTTTTGTGCCCCCCGCCCTCTGTCACCTCTAACTTAACTCCCCAGTAGGTCTGGGTGCACGTCTCCCAGAGGTTTCCCGACTTCCCCATACCCTTGTGAATTGGCCCAGTCTTCCTCAAAGGAGCCCATATCATCATGTATCAATGCTGTCAGTTTCTCCCTCGTGTAAATGTCCCAGACCTTCTGTAGCCAGTCCTCCATAATTGACGCCGTCTGGCTTTTCCATTGCTGGACCACTGCTAATCTATCAGCCTACAGCATGGCTTCCCACATCCTTGGGAATCGGAACAAATCACTATCTTTCAGTGGGATACCCAGGAGAACCAACATATGGCACAAGTGTAACTGTACCCCTGTCACCTCTTTCATCCAACTTAACACTTATGCCAGTACATTTGGATACAAGGGCAAGGCCACCACAGATGTGAATCAGAGATCCAAATGGCCCACACCCTCAAGTGCACAAAGGAGAGGCTCCCGGGGAACAATTTAGAAATATTCAGGGGATCCCTGTGCCAACCAAAGTAACGTCTTAAAGTTATCTTCCACTGTATGGGTGGATAGATTCTCACCGAACACAACCTTGTAGGTCGATTCTTGAATCTCCTCCCCTGCCGTGGTGCCCCAAGAGTTTGTCTACCTTCCATGTCACTGGTAATGATTATATTTCAAAATTATGCCCTTTCTTTTGGTTGCTTAATTCAGGGCATTCTGAAAGGCAGTGAGGTCTCTCTCAAAATTTGGGCGCAATCTGGGGAAGCCAGATGACCTTTAAGGTGTAGATACTCAAAAAGACCTATCCTTCCATGTCTTAGCATCTTCAGCACCTACTCATAACCCTCAAACTTGCCATTCATGTATAGCTGCCAACTCTTTACAGGCTCTTTGTCCGACCACTCCTGAGAGTGTTGACAGGCCCATCGAGTCAAATCAACAGGAGCCCCCCACAACGAGGTCAGAGGGGAGGGCCAGGAGGACAACTTTGCATTCATATCTGATTTGTTCCAGACTGTCCAAACAATCTCCAGTGTGGGGTGGGTGTGTACTCTGTTGGGAACCATCTTCACCGGAGACCATGTTAGGTCTTGCACGTTTTTGGGGTGAGCCACCCAGTCCTCTAAGAAGGACAAGTACGTGTCAAGGTCATCCCTTGTGTGTTGCAGGAGAATTCTGTGTTCCTGTATACCTCTGAGTTAGGCCACCCTATATTAATTTAAAAAGTCCTGGAATGCAAAGCCTCCATGGTCCTTCGAGAGGGTCAGCATCACCCTTTTTATCCTTGGCTTCTTTTCCTGCCAAATAAACCTGTACATTATGAAATCTAACTCTCTAAACCCAACTCTTCGATAGTGGTGTGGGGATCATTTTGAATTAAAAGAGCAGGGCAAGAGAGTATATTCATTTTTACAGAGGTCATCCTTCCAGACCAAGAGATGGCGAGCGCCCCCATCTTTCTAAATCTCTTCTCAGGGTCTCGAGTAGAGGGTTGACATTTATGGCACACAGCCTAGATAGTTCTGTGGGAACTATTGCACCTAAATATCTCATTGCCTCTTTCTCCACTTTAATTCTATGGACCTCTCCCTCCTCCACCAACCAGGCTGGACTCAGTCAGTTTGACTGTAAGAATGCTAGACTTTGACACATTGAACTTTATGCCCACAAATTCCTTAAACTTTTCTATTCTTTCCATCAGTTCTCATCGTGACACTCCCATGTCATCCATGTATCCCAGGATATCGTCAGCAATTAGTGACAGTTTAAATGTGTTATCACCACACCGGGTGCCTTTTATGTTGGGGTTGTTCCTAATGGCTATCTCTGGGTGTTCAATGGACAGGGCATATAGAAGTGGGGATAAAGGGCATCCCTGTCGCATTCCATGTGATAACTAAAAATGGCCCGTCAGTACCCCATTAACCTGTTCCATAGCCATAGTAGACTAATATAGCAAGGATATCCATCTTCAGAAATTAGGGTCCAGACCCAATCTTATGAGTATCAACCCCAGGAACTGCCATTTGACACAGTCAAAGGCTTTCTCTGAGTCCAGGGAGATTAAGCATGCATCACCCCCCCTTTTCCTGTGCCAGGTGGAAACCAAGGTGTCCAAGAAACTGGTTACGTGAGATCTGCCTCCCTTTGATTCCAGTACAGTTTTTTTTACAATACTTTCGATATTCCACCCCAATCCTGCTGCTGTCATACTCTTCCCCATAATCCGGGGGGAGTATTCAGGTGACCATCTTTGATTTTCTCACCTCTCTTAGTTTTCAGGCCAAGAATCTGTTGGCCTTGTCCCCTTTTGCATAGTACTTTTTAAAAAAAGATATTACACTTTCCTTGAACATTTTGAAAATCATGAGCCCTTCAGAGACCGCTGGGTTGATAATATTATTGCCTGGTGCCCCCGGTTGGAGAGCTGCAATCTTATTCCTCAAACGGAATGATATGACATGATAGGGCATTTATAACACGCCTATACACCAGTGTTTCAAGGCACGACGAGGCAAGGGAGGTGGGACAAAGGGAAGACAGAGACAATGATCTTACTAGGCCAGGTGACATTGAGATTTCGCAAGTGCATGGGAGGGGGGAGAGGAAAAGTGTGAAGGGGAAAGGGGCGGAGTCAGTGCAGTACATGGGATGAAACAGTAAAACAAAAAAAAAAGTGTGGCCAACTGGTGGCAAGTGCAAAGGGTAAGTGTAGAAATCAAATGTCCAAGTGCTGCTAGGGGGACTGTATGGATATAGAAAACAGACCCCAAGTGTAAGGTCTCCTGGGGGGCAATGCAGGTGTGCAACTGGCTGGGAGGGGGCCTGGGCCTGAGATCAGAGGTTAGGCAGGTGACCAGTGCAGTTTCAGCCAGCAGTTCAGCAGGGGAGAGGAAGAGAGAAAGCAGAAGCAAAAGGGAAGGTGTTGAGTTGCTACCAGAACCAGAGATGGTTCTCCTCACGTTTCAGAGAGGCAGGGAGGCTGTTCCAGCGGGAGGCCCTAGCCGAAGAAAGAGATCTACCACCAACTCATTGCTGGGAGAAGCGACTGACCCTTTGGGAGTTGGAGGCGGAGGAGCGAAGATCTTGAGAAGAAAGATATTTACAAAGAGACAGTTGGAGGTATTGAGGCCCTAGGCCACAGAAGGCCTTGTGGACAATGCAGACGGTTTTGAACTTAATCTGCACAGCCACTGGTAGCCAGTGTAGAGATTTCGGTGCTGGATCTAAATGATCCCTGGGCTTGAGGCCAAAGTGAAGTCTCGCAGTCCTGTTTTGGATGGGATGAGTTGCAGAGGGGGGAGAATAGAAGCAGGCAGATTTAGAAAGAGGTTGTTTCAATAGTCCAGCCTAGTGAGAACCAGAGCTCTAGCGACAGTGAGTTTCTGGGGGAAGGAGATGAAAGGAAGAATACCACTGAGGAGGTGCAGTTATTAGTGTGACTTCTTAGAGATGTTAGAAATGTGAGGAGAGAAGGAGTGTGTGGAGTCGTAGATGACCCCGAGATTTTTATCCTCACAAGTGGGAACAGGAAGAGGGCCAAGGGAGGCCGACCAGAGAGTGACAGGAAAGGAGGGAGGGGGTGTGCCAGTTAGGTCTAATCTCCATCTTACTGGCATTAACGCAGAGATGATAGGCCACACATAACTCCTGGTTAACAGATAGACAGTCAGAAATGAGAGAAGTAGAAGAGGTGGCAGAAAGGAGCCTGAAAATGAGCTGAGTGTAATCCTTATAGCAGTGAAAGTTGGGGCAGAGAGCAGTAATGCAGTGGGCAAGAAGTGCCAGGTATTGGTTGTACAGCCAGGGAGATAGGTTAGACCCCTGGGGAATACTACAGGTAGAGAGAGAAATAGAGGTGAGGAAGGACCCTATTTGGACCTGGGAGGGTCTATCAGAGAGGAAAGAGGTCAGACATGCCAGGGCCTGATCAGTGATACCCAGGAAGGCATGGTTGACCATGTCAAAGGCAGAAGAGAGATCAAGTAAGATGAGGACACAGGGGCTATTAGAATCGAGGGTGGCGAGCAGCTCTTCATGGATGTTCAGGCGAGTAGTTTCCATGCTTCTGGCTGCTCTGAAGCCAAACTGATGGTCATGGAGACAACCAACATATTCAGTGTGAAGATTAAGCTGGACAGGAAGTGGTTGCAGAAGTCAGCCAGAGCAGGGGCAAGGGTGTCAATGTGCTCCTTGTAGATTTTAAAGAGTTCAGCCAAGTTGTTGGATGCCCCACAGACACAGGCTTGGATATGGGCTCTCTTCTTGGTGCGGACAGAGATCTGCTATTGCCTTTGGAGCAGTTGACAGGCCAGTTTGTCAGAGGATGCACCAGAAGCACACCATTTCCTCTAAGGCCAAACTGCACTTGCATTTAAGCATGACGAGGTCTCAGTCGTGCCAAGAGTTGCACTTGGCTTTTGGCTTCAAGCAAATCCTCATAACAGGGGCAAGAACATCAAGAGTATCAGATATAGAAGAGTGGAGCATTGTCCTTCTCTTTGTCATTCCTTTTTTTTTTTTTTATAGGATCCTATCTTGATTAACTCTTCCCTGACAGTAGCTTTAAACCCATCCCAAAATGTGGGAAAAGGGACATTCCCATTGTCGTTGAACTAGAAATACTCTTTACTGCTTGTAAATAAGCCCGGCCCTACCTCTTTGTCTTTTAGAAGAAAGGCACTTCAAATCCAGTGCCCTATATTTTCTTCCCCAACCCATTACCACATCTTAATCAGAACCAAGTTGTGGTCCAACCATGGGGTGAAGGAGAGGGATACTTCTTGAACTTTACCTTTCTCCCTTGCATTCAGGAGAATGAAGTCTATCCAGGAATATGAGTCGTGCACTGCCAAGTAATGTGTGTACAATGGGTCTTCCTTCCCACTGGTGTCACAATTCATTTCACCAAACCGTTGGGAATCCACTACCTGACTCAGAGGGGTGTTAACATTCCTCATATGTTTCCTACCCCTCTCCGGATCCAGCACCACATTAAAGTCTCCACCTATGAATAAGGTACATTCCACAAATAATCTGATTTTGATAGAGAGTCCGTCCCAGAAATAGGTCTGAGCAGAGTTGAGGCACCATGATCTTTGAGGCTTGGAAGTTCCTCCCCTTGAAGAGGTACCTCCCCTCCAGGTCTTTCTGCACCTTTTAAACTGAGAATATCCCTCTTATCCCCAACCACTATGGGAATTGCATTCTTTTTAACTGCGGCAGAAGCATAGTATACCTTTTCAATACCCTTCCCACGAAGTAGATGTTCAAACCCTTTAATCCAATGAGTTTCCTGAACACATTTGAAATCTAATTGTGATCTCTGTAATTCACGCTGATTCCATACTGTCTCATATGTGACAGTTGAGGAGGTAACCCTCCCTCGTCCTATACACCTTTAAGTCCACAGGCAAGCCATTTCCAGTTAATCTTTTCTTCTGAGAGAGGGTGTACATCCTTTAGAATTTTTGGACCCCCTAGTGCTTCGTCTGTCAGAGATTTGACCCTTGTTCTGAGGGACATTCTGCTGTGTGACCTCCTGGTATGAGGAAATTATATACGTCTAATTGTTAGCATGAAGCTAGAGAGGTCTTGGAACATGGACATCTTGGCTGATCCGTCCTCTGTGGGATCCTCTTGCTTCGCCTTGTCCAACACCCTCGATGTTTCAGAATACTAGTGCAAGCGTGTTAGAATCTACCAGTCAGTCCTGTCTATTGTAACATCTCTTTCTCCATCATAATAGAGTAGGGTTTGTAGGACTTGCTATATCTCTCTTTCTATGTCTTTTGTGGTATCCCTTTCTTTTCCAGGAACCCAAATAAGCAGTGATCATTGCGCCTTTCGAAGTCGTCCATCTTCAGTTGCATGGCTTCCTCTTGGCATTCCAATTCTGAAATCCTCATATTTAATGGTATCTCTAGACCTTGTAATCTGTTGTCATGGGATTCAGTCCCTTTTTACACTCCATCGATCCTCAGATCGATGTCTGTATGGATCCCTCATACTTCCTCAAGGATGGCAGAAATGTCACTCTTGGTGGACCCCTGCCTCCCAATGGCTAACGGTTCCACAACATTCACTGGCCCCTCAGCAGAAGTGAAGTTAGGGTTCTTGAACTGATGTAGAGACTCTTTCCAACTCCACAGAATAATTTCTTAGGCTCGTGTGGGATCACCCTACCAGCTGATCTTCCGTAGTCTTGGTTGCCAGCTCAATTATTCCAGGGATTTCCAGCTGACATGCCTTTGGGCGCCCTTACTCCACCGAGAGTCCCCTACACCCAGGCCGCATACAACCTAAGTATGTCTTTCTTGGGGTGACAGGTCTCTTATTTGAAAGGATGATGCAGAGTCCCCCAGAACATGCCTCATTTCTTCATTATGAGGTATGCCTCAATGTTTCACAATCTGTTCATTCACCACCGTCAGTGGTGATTGAACAGATCAGTGTGTCAACGGTTAAGCTTTTCACCAGGGAACCTCCTTCAGACTTATACCGGGTCTCCGTATTTGTTTATTCTTTTATTGAGCATTTGTTAGGCGCCTATACTACAGAATGGTGTTTCGAGCAACCCCAAGACTAGGTGGAGAGTGAACATGGGTGTAAATAAAAGTAACAATAACATTAATTATACAATTGAGATCCTACTAGGTCTTGGGACATTCAGATGTGCAAGTGCGGGAGATAGGAAGGGGACTGGTGTGTGTGGAGGGGGGGTGGAGGGAGCTGGGTAAGTACAAGTGCTGGTGGGAGCCCAGGAGGCAGTGCCACGGGGAGTAAGGGAGGAGGCCATTTGCTAAGTGCTAGGGCAGAGGAATCCCATGGGTGCAATGCACATCTGCCTGGCATGGTGCCCGCAAGTGCAGTACAAAGGGGGAGGAGGGTGCTGGTATCAACTGGGTAGAGGGCCTGGTAACTTGTGATATTCATGAAGGACCAGGCTGCCAGTCTCAATGGCAGTGAAGTGATTAGCTGGGAAGGGAAAGGTGGAAAGAGGCAGAGAAAAGCAGAGTTTTGAGAAGTTTCCGGAACTTAAGAAGGTCCAGCTCAAGTCTGAAGGGGGTAGGGAGGATGTTACAAAGAGAAGTACCAGCCGAGGAGAGAGACCTGCCCCCACACATTGCTTGGAGAAGTATTTGGCAAGCAGAGCATTGGAGTTAGAGGAGTGGAGTGCTGCAGCAGGGAACCATTTAGGGAGGGACAGTTGGAGATAGCATGGTCTGGGCCCCAGAAAGCCTTGTGGATGATGCAGAGGGTCTTGTAGCCAGTGGATAGATTTTACGGCTGGATAGATATGTTCCCTCGGTTTGAGGCCTGGGATAAGACTGGCAGCCCTTTCAGTAGTCCAGCCTAGAGAAGCCGAGAGCTCTGGAGGTGTTGAGCTTCCGGGGAAATGTGAGGAAAGAGAGTATGCCTCTAAGGAGGTGATGCTGGAATTGGGCCTTCTTGGCAAGGTCCAAGATGTGAGGGGTGAAGGAGAGAGCAGAGTCAAAAATGTGGAGGCTAGAGGGCCCAAGGAGGGCAGACAGAGGGTAGGAGGGAAGCAAGGTGCAGGGGTCCTAATGAGAAGGATCTCCATCTTACTGGGGCATTAGGACAGAGATCATTAGCTGCACACCATGCCTGCATGGTGGCCAGACAATCAGGGATGAGAGAGGAGTAGGAGGTGGAGGAGGGAAGTTTGAAGGAAAGCTGTGTGTCATCAGCATATCACTGGTTACCATAACACCACGTACCTTCACGTGTGAGTCTCAGCTGCCATATCCAGGTGGCCCACTGGTGCTGCGATAAGCCCCAGGATGACCCTCCAGGACCCCTGTGGTGTTGTGGTGGCAGACAGAATCCCCCCCACAATTTACCCTTCACTGTCTCATCCTCCACACCCTTTGGTGGCTAGGGGGGATCCATGGCTTCCTGGGGTGTCTGCTGAGCTCAGAATGTCCATGCCAAATCCAGTATGTTCTAGCTGCTAGCTCCAGAGATTCCCACCAAGCAAGGGCATAAGCCAGCTTGGCCCGGATGCAGGGTAAGAGCGGAGCGCGGTGCCTAAGGGTAGGGAAGGCCCTCTCCTTAGTTGTGCTAGTCCTCCCAGCCTCCTGAGTCCTTTCAAAGATGGCCTCTGCACACCCCTTTACCAAGTCTTGCTTCCATACTGAAGGTGGTTTCAGCTAGCGAGGACCTTCCAGGCAGCACTCCAGTAGAGCTCACCACAGCACTCCTTGGGCAGGCACGGGCGAGAAGGCTCTAGGCCTGGACTTCACTCTTCCCCTCTCCAGGGCTGATCTGCTCCTCCTCCTGCTGCACCGGGTGATACTCTCGTGGGGGAGCTGCACAAGGTAGGCACTATCAGGAAATCCTGTGGTTGCAGGTGCCCAGGACTCCTCCTGTCACTGCTCCAACCTAGCTAGTCCCTTTCCACCATTGGGGCAGTACTCACTAGGGAGGCTTTTGGTGCTCAAAACTCACTTTAACATCAAGGGGTGAGGAGCTTGTCTATGATGCAGTCATCTTGTCCATGACCCCTGGTAGCATTTTCTCGGGAACAGTTCTATTAAAGGTGAAAGACAACAGGCGATTGGACTAGAACTAGTCCACTTTAGGCATCCAATCCCCGCTTTTCAAATTAGTAGACTTTGCCCTTCTGACATCACACACGAAGTGGTTTGTGCTACACGGATTGGAGGGGACGGGAAGGAGAAAGAGAGGTAAATAGAAACACAATGGCAGAATTCTCTGAAAACTGTACAGATATCTCCCTTGCTATGCTAACTCTGCCCCTTTCCTTCGCAATAGGAACAAAGGCCTTTAGAAATGCAGCCCCCTGCAGCTCCCTGGTGTGTGTCCTGGCGGTTTGTGAATGGGTGTTCCCTTTGATTCCTGTTCCCAGTCCAGCGTCCTGTGGAGTGGTCGTCCCAGGGGGAAGGGTTTTACCGGTCCTTACAAAAAAAGGAAAGGCACCCCACCAGGCTACCATCCCACCAGCAGGTCAGGGTCGAGCCTATTCGGGGGAATACACATAACCATTCCACAGGTGGACTGGGCCCATAGGGCTGACACATGTGCAATATCAAAATGAAGGTGGCTGTGATAATTATGAGAATGCCATCCACCATATCCTAAGTCAGGTATGGCTTATGTTTAAAGATGATTCTACCACCAGACGGTAGACCCATAATTATAGGGTTTTTGGAACAGGGGTGCCTATCTTAAATGCAGCCCCTTCGCTGCAGAGACGTGGATGTCACTGGGTCTGTGACAAGAGCCCCTGTGAACTCTGAAGCTGCTCTGTGCCACTTACAGAGCAGGTGCTCCAAATCAGGATACTGATGCAGCAGGGCACAAATAACGCCCATGATTTTGGCATGTAGCTTATGAATTAATAATCTGAACAGCATATTTCATTTTCAGAATTGGAATTACCTGCATCATTGTATTACTTGATACAAATAAAAAAAAAGCCAGGGCTTTCCCTACCCTTGCCAGATGGCAATTCAACACAACCAGCCAGTTCCAATCTAACCAAGACTGTTGACATTGGTTTTAGAGCACATTGAGGGTCATTACGAGTTAGGAGGTAGCCATGCTGCTATTAGCAGCATGCCTACCCCCTTACCGGGTATCGGGTCCAGGTTCCTTAAATGAGGAATTACCGGGCCATTCCAACCTTGGAGGGCCCGGTAATTCCTCATTCAAGGAACCCGGACCCGGTACATCCCCATTCCCATTCGAGCCCCCATAGGGCTCAATGGGAATGGGGAGCATGCTAACAACGGGCCCTTTAATAACGGGCCCGTTGTTAGCATGCCGGGAGGCTTGCGGGTCCCGCTGAGGATGCCTGGTAAAACCAGGTGGCCTTAGCGGGTCCCATGAGCAGACCGCGTAATAGGGTGGTAAGGGGTTAACAGCTCCAGCACCTTTACCGGCGCTGTTAACCCCTTACCGCCCTCCTCGTAATGAGGCCCATTCTCAGCAAAAGAAGTATATAACTGAACTAATATTAATTAAGTGTTACAATGTTCTTGTCTAATGATCACTTCCAGCATATTTTGTTGTCACAATAAGAAAGCACATTATCAAAACCTCGTCATCATACAATGCTATTTAACTCATTCAAAATACCCCTATGAGAAAAGGGAATAGTCACATGGATGCAATGAGAGTTCCTAGTTTCATTGTGTAAAATCAAAGAGCATTTGCAGAACTCAAGAAAGACAATCTGGTATACTCATGTTGTGTCTTTTTTGAATTACACAATTCCAGACGTGTTAAAAAAAATGGGATAAATCGCAAAAATGAGGGTTATTCACCAATGTATTCAAAATTAGAAAAACATTTTGGGAACTCAGATCTTTATTTTTGAAAAAAAAGTCATGCACAAAGTTTAAAGAATATATATATATCAGTACGTAATGCACACTGGCCTTTGTGTGCATTTCATTTCTTTTACAACACTCGCACTAACATTTGTTTTCTGTATTTGTTGTGCATTTGTTAGGCGCTTACACACCAAGTAAATTGTGTTTCAAAGCGCCCACTGGGCAACAGAGAGGGAACATGGGATAGAAAATAATGAATACACTGGAGGATAAAGAGGAACCTAATAGGCCTAATGAGCATTCAAATTTTTCAAGTGCAGAAAGAGGAAAGGGGACAGGCACATTGGGGTAAATTCTGGAGGGCCTGTGCTCATGAGAGAGCAGTAGGTGTTAGTGCAAAGTGTAAGAAGCGCTAGGGAACTTTCAGCTGTAATACATGAATGGGTAAGTGCAGGCCTACAGTGACGAAGGCCAATGAGTGTCAAGGCAAGTGCTGTTGGTGGGCTTAGGCTGAAGGTGATTGGGTGTGGGAGGCCAGGGCCCATAAGGACACATAAGGGTCCTGGTCACCAATCTCAGGAACTGTGGAATTAGCAGAGGAGGGAAGAAGGGAATGAGGAGGTGAAAAGGAAAGTCTTGAGCAGCTAGCGGAATTTGAGGAGATCCAGCTCAAGATGAAGAGGGAGGGGGGATGTTCCATGAGGGAGCCAGCTGAGGAAAGAGATCAGCCACAGGCCCTATGTTTAGTGAAACGATTGCACACAGAGAGTTGGTACCCGAGAGATCTAGAGACAGAGTTTTTAGTGAGAGCAAGTTGCAGATAGCATGGTCTCTGGCTCCAGACAACCTTATGGATGATGCAGAGGGATTTGAACTTGATCCTTGCAGCAAAATGGAGCCAATGAAGATATTATAGGGCATGACAGATGCGGTCCCTGGGCTTGAGGCCAAGGATATGCCTTACTGCCTATTCTGGAATTAGCTGAAGGGGTAATAGGGAGAAAGAAGGTATATTCAAGAATAGGCTATTGCAGTGGTCCAGTCTAGAGAGAACCAGAGCTTTGGTAACATTGAGCTTCTGGGGCAAAGTGAGAAAAGGGAAAATTCCTTTGAAAAGGAAGAGCTGAAAGTGGGACTTCTTGGCAATGTCCTAAATGTGAGGGAAGAAGGAGAGAGAGGAGTCGAAGATGACTCCAAGGTTTCTGTCTTCAGAGGAAGGAGAAGGGGCAGAGCCCATAGAGGATGGCCAGAGTGAGGAGAAGAAAGAGGGAGCAGGGTTCCTAATAGGAAGGATCTCAGTCTTGCTGGCATTGAGGCAGAGATAATATGAAGTGCACCAGGACTGGATGGCAGATAGGCAGTACGAGGTGATGGAAGTAGCAAGAGGGACAGCAGGAAGTTTGAAGAAGAGTTGTATGTCATTTGCATAGCACTGGAAGTTAGGGGAGAAGGAGGAAATGAGGAGTACCAGCAGAGCAAGGTTATTTTTAAAGAGACATGGGGACAGATTGGAGACCTGGGGAACACCACATGTGGAGAAAGAGGTAGGTGAGGAGCAAGTGCCCAGAATAACCTGGGATAGACGGTCAGTTAGGAAGGATATCAGCCAATCCAGTGCCCGCTCCGAGATACCCAGGGTGTCATGGAGTTGTTTTATGAGGATGGAGTGGTTTACTGTGTCAAAGGCGGAGGAGAGAGATCGAGTAGAATGAGGACAGATGGAGAGTTAGAATCTAGAGATGCAAGCAGTTCTTCATGATATGATATGATATGATATGGCATTTATAACGCACCTATACAGAAGTGTTTCATGGTGTGGGGTACATTTAAGGCCCTTTCAGAAATTCCTTTTAAACAAAAATCGCATGGAAATAATGCGGAGAAACTGCAGTACTTTTCTTTCCATGGCACAGATGTGTGGCAAGCACTAAACATAAGAATGACACCAAAAGAAGTGCTCTGCATTGTTTTACCTCCATTTAAATCATCTGAAAATGACCTGCATGCAGAACGGCACCACATTTGCTGTTCTGTTGTCTGAATACTAAAGCTGCACAGATGACATGCAAAAAGGCTTTGCAATTTGCACTTGATTTCATTTTAAAACATCACAAAGTTGTGTCCTTCATGGAAACCCACCCTAACATGCTTTACTTCTGCTGAGTACCAAGATGTGAGGCAATACATTTCCAGAACAGTTGATGTAATGGGAAATCACTTGAAAGGCAAATAATTTGGTTTTCCATGTAAACACGGCGTGTATTTTCTTTTTCTACAAACCATTGCACACAAACTGCAGTAAATGAAAGAAATAATGTGGTGTTTCTTTTTCTGATTTCAGTTTCAAAGAAATGCTTGGCAGTAAATCTCTCTGTGTCCAGAAACTGACCAGCTCTCTAAAAGCACTCCAGAAGGTTAATTAATCAGAAACTGTGTGCTGCAGAAACCACATTGGGAAACTCAAAATGAAGTGAAATAAACACATGTGTGAACTTGCTCTTCTGAAAGGAAAATGCTGTTTAAAATTTAACTGATAAATTACAGTGTTGCTCACATAGAAACAGCATCGTATATGTGGGGTGTACATTATGTTTATTCCCAAAAAGTCTTGGCTTCTGTTGAAAGAAAGAAAAAAAAAAAACCTTTGAAACCAGCAGAACAGGTGGTCCGGGCACTTACTTCAAAGGTGCCCAGCCTTCCATGGGAAAAGAATTACCTCCACAACTTGCCCAGGCCCCATGGGTACATGAAAGGGCCAAAGTGTGGGAGTTTGCAGCCTTGTCAAACTGACCAGCATCTCAACCAGAAAGGAACCAAGGGGAATTAGCATTTTCACCAAAAGGTGTGATTTCCTTTGACACCCCTCCCCAGCCCAACTGCCTGGATTCAAAGGGTGTCATGGAAACCCTTTGTTCAGACTGACTATGGGAAGACAGTTGCTGTGGGGGTTTGTAGCACCGAACACATCTGTGACAAATCTACCCCTATGACAATAAAGGATATTTATACTTTAAGACATGTTTCCCCGCAATCTGAATAAGCAGCAATGTGATATTATGACAGTTTTTGTGTGATGTTTAAACAAACACAATGAGACACAGTGCATGTTCCTGGCACCGGTGGAACTGGAATGGCAGGAAAAATGCATTTCTGGGTTAAATATAAATGATACAGACATGAAACTTGATGGAAATATGCGAAATAGTGAGGGACATATGTGTGGCATATGTGTACGCAATTGTAGAATTTCAAATAGTATGTGTCTCCTAAAAATGGCAAAATTGTGCCCAAAAGCGATGCTACCGATCAACCCTACTTGCACTTTAGAAGGATTCTCATCAGTCATTTGAATTCCAACAACCCCCGCATTTAATTTGTACATTTTACACTTCTGTATAGATACTGATACTTTCTGTTTGAGGCCTTTGCTCTTGCCACAAACAGCCCCTGTACATATCTGTATATTTCACTCCTTTGTATAGATATTGATATTTTTTATGTGTGAAGATTTGTATTTTTCTCATTCCTGTAACCCTTAATTGCATATGTCTATAATTTTATCTCAACTGTATATTTCTGTAACATTGTAAGCTTTGCATATTCTTTCTGCCTGTGCCCTGTTGACCCTGGGTATGGTGCGCCATATAAATAAATAAACAAACAAACAAACAAACAAACAAACAGAGTTGGCGATCGGATGGTCCGATTCCCTGTGCATATCTGTTTTTGATGATGGTAACTAGAATAGATTTGAACTTTTGCTTCATAACTTATTTTTGTTAAAAGTAACTTTTGGGAGACAAAGGAAGTCATTAATGCACACACATAAAATTATGTCAGTTCTCCTGAACCAATCAGCCCGAAGGGATGAGGGGACACGAGTAGCTTGGCCTATACCAGCAGAGGGGCAACTTCAGAGTACTTCCCCCTAGATTGTAAAATTATATGACATCATTCTGGCTATATAAGCAGGAGACAGGGAGACACAAGATATTCAAGGCTTCAAAAACTCTAAAACCAGATCCAGAGGCAGCTGATCCCATCCAGGCAGGACCATCCAAATACAGGCAAAACCACCCCTCCTGATCCAGCCATACACAAGCATCCAGGGAGAACAGAGAAAAGGCAGCTGATCCGATTTAGAAGAGCCCAGTGACCAGACCTTGCCCAGCTGACCTATCCCAGTGTCCACAGTGACAAGACCTGGAGAGCCCAGCTGTCCCTGTGAACAGATCTCTTGACTCAGCTGTCCCAGTGACCAGATCCTTGGCCCCGCTGTCCAGAGACCTCACTGGCTGTCCAAATTACCACTCTCAAGTTTATCTTTCAAGTATCATATCACCCAGTACCTGAAAACTGCATATCCCGCTCGTTTACCCTTGCATCCTATTCAAATCCTATTAACATCCCATACAAAACCCCAAATTGCCAGTATCATCTATTCACCTTTCCCTTCGTAAAATCTGTGTTAGCCCATATCTGTTAGCATTTTCCTTTTATAATTATTTCCGTTATCTGTGTAAATCCCTAGTACCATTTTGAAATAAATTAATGAAATCCCCTATAAAGAGATCCACAGCGAACTGGTTGCAATTCAAACTCAACCCCCTCATGTCAAGTGCCTTTCTTTAATAAATACATTCATTAAAATATAGCCTCAGTAGAACCTGTCATTGTGCAACCAAAACCAAATTTTCCCATGTATGGTGCTTTTCTCTAAATTCCGATTTGCCCTTTTCCCATAAAAAAAGCAAAACATAATCCCATAAAGAGTAATCCTTTCCCTCAGAATCCTGTCTGTTATGTGCCTTTATTTCTCATCCCAAAAACATATTTCTGATTTTGACAGCTAAGCCCATTGTTTTAGCTGCTTGTAATTTTAAAGCCTGTGTAAAACAAGAAATTGCAATTCTGCTATGTTTGTTTTTATTCTGCTTCGTTTTCCTCCCAAAACCGATTTTCTTACCTGTGTCACGTTGCTTTGGTGCCCTGTTCAGTAGTCTGTAAGCTTTCTTGTCCCTTAAGTACAGCCACAAACATTTCTGTCCTAGTTTTTCCATTGCAATTGTAAACTGATACACAAGTAACCAGTAAAATCCGATTATGCCATTTTGCTCCTTTTGAAGGTTTTCAATGTGTTTCTGGCCTCCCATCCTGGGGTGGTGGGTTGAATTTAAAAATCGATTTTTCCCTCTTTATACTGAATCCTTGCCACTACATTCCATCTGCAAAGAATGTTGTTAGTAGGTGTTTGGGGGAAGTGTTGCGGGGGAGTGCATAACTGGTGTGCCATCTGTCATTCTGCTTTCTATTAAATGTTTATGTAGATGATGTTAGGAATTTGAATTAATTGTGTTGTAGGATTGTTGCATTGAATACTGCCACACTGTGGTGGCTGCTGTCCTAATTTTGATTTGCTTTATTTTCTTTGAATTCGAAAAATTAATAAATATTTAATTGTTACACACAGCATGGTTCATAGTCCATTGAGACACAGGGTATTTGTAAAGTGGGTGTGAGACAGTTTGGGTGCCTTCTCACACCTCAAAGTACAATGCAGGGATTAATAAAGATAAAACGTGCTTTTATTGTGCACAGCATTCATTGGCAGTGGAAAGAGTCCCTGGTTGGAGTGTTCCTTGTTCTAAATTCTGCTACACATTGGGGACTCATCCAGGATTGAGCTTGGTGTTTCCACTCGTGACAGTCTAACACAGCAGTCTATCCCAGAAAAGGTAGTGATACTTTTGGTGGTTAGAAAACTGTGTGACACTGTAAAAGCATCATCCCAAAACTTATACCCCAGGTATCAGGCCTGTGTGTAAACATTAAGTAAAGTTAACCATAAACTGCGCAAGAGTAAGATACAGATTGATCCTTGCACAGATAATTAAATAAAGGAAGAATATTTTCATAATGAGCATTGTCAAGATTAACATGGCTAGGCAGCGCCGTCCGTCCAAACTATTCATTAGAGGGGAATGGGCAGAGCAGGAAGCCTGGCTATCCAGCATGATGCAGCAGGTCACCTCCACAAGCACAGATGTGTGCAGGACAGTGGCCTATTATATCAAGCCTTGACTGAGTTTTACATGACTCAGAATATTAAACAGGAACAGCTTAAAATGGTCCGACACATGCCTACATATACCTCCACATGGTGGTTATGGGAGAAAAATACCAAGAAAGCATAACCTTGGCTCAAAACCAGTCTTGTCTCTTAAACTAAACCCAGAGTGAATTAAAACAGTTAGAAGATAAATTGCAAGAGAGACAAAATTCTGAGTCAGAGTTGAGAAAACTCATCCAACAATTAAAAGCGGAATTGGCAGTACAGCAACTAACCAATTCAGAGCAAGAGGCCCAATTAGCTACATTAAAAGAGGAGTGTCAGGAAAAGGTTGATTCCCTGAAAGAGAGTCAACTAAAATTGAATCAGCAAATAAAATATAACAAAGTCTGCGCGGAGCAGATAATTACATACAAATAGATTGAGAAAGTGGAAGAGGAGAGTAATAAGTTAATCATTAAGGGATTCCATTCCCAAACAGAATTTGACCAAGAGTGCCAGCAATTAGGCACTATAAGACAACAAAGAGATGAACTGACTGAACAGATGGGCACCCTGTATCAGGAAAGAGATGCCCTCGGTCGGGAAGTTTGCCAATTGAGAACAGACCTACAGAAAAGAGAGTCAGACCTCCAGGAACTGACTGAACTAAAAGCAGAATATGAAAATGTAATGGGGTATATGAGACAAGTAAAAGGTGATCTGGAAGAGTCCATCCAAGCCAAAAATCTGCAGAAACAGGAGATGCATCTCCTGCAACAAAAATGGTCTCAGTGTTCCCAGGCAATACAAGAAGCACACAAATATAAGATAACCCCTTTGTGATGAGATTAGGGGACTCCAGAGCCAGGTTGCAGCACAGGAGAAGTTAATAGAGGTCAGTCAAGCCCTGCTAGAAGAGCAAAAGGCCCAGGCCTTTGCCTTCTATCAAGAGGTAGGGGCTGAGAAGTAACAACTTGGAAAGTTGGAAAAAGAGTGTACTAGGTTGAACCAAAATTTGTGGGACCCCGAACAAGTAGAGAGAGACAGGGCCACCCCTGATCACAGTGTGATGCCCTCTGTACCAAGGGCCTCAAACCCATTTACCACCTTCTATGCCCAAGGCACTGCTGACTTCATGTTCACCAGTTTACAAGAACCGGGAACCATGAGGCAGCCAGACTTAAATAGGACTAGGATGATTGAGCTGACAGGTCAGTGTCCATGAGAGACTGATGTACGGTTGTCCCTGTTCAGGTTAAAACATGTCATGGCTGATGGATCTGACCAGGATAGCTCCTATGATGAGTAAATCAGGGAGCTAGACTTGCAGAAACATCACCTGCAAATTAACCACTTGGTTTGCTTTGCAGAGAAAAAGGAGTCTGAGTGCAGGATCCAAAAGAGTATTTTGAAAGCATCCACCCAATCAGGGAAATGGGAGGAGATCTCCACCAACCCTGAAAGCAGGGAGGTGTCAGAAGACTACTCTCTTGTGCAAAAGAGAGAGTCCATGGGGAGTGACCCAGAGAGCCCAAGCCACAACATGGAAATGAGACTAGGCCCCATCATTCTGGGAGAAACTTCCAGGCTCAAAGAATTAAGGAGCGCTTAGAGGATAGGAAGGGGACCTCAAATAGCAGCAGCTCTGAGTCTGAGGGTGAATGGACTCGGATGCTGCGGCAAAAGAAGGCTAATAAACAAAAGAGGACTCTGGTGAAAGACCCCTTTAAACAGATTAAAGCTATTACATGTTTCATGACCCTGTAGAACAAATATGACAAATATTCTATCTGGGAGCATCTGTAGCTATACGACCAGATGATGACCTCTTTCAACATTGAAAATTACCAGACTTCCATAGAATATGCAAAATGGATGTTCTCTCCAGAAAACTCCAGCTTCTTTGCTGGACTGGAAGACCAACATCATTCAAGGTGGACCACCTATAAGGCGGCCATCTTGAAGCACTTCTTCATGCACATAACCCCCATGAGGCCCACAAGGCGGCCTACAATCTGCAGTGTGGAGAGGATCAGGCCCCAACAGAATTTGTTCAGGAGTTCTAGCCGGGTGCGCACGAATAGTAGCAAATTTCTAAATACCTATTTTTATGCACTCCCAAAGAACATCATGACCAAGTTGGTCAGGGATTTCCATGATGACAGGACCCTGGACTGGGTAATAGAGCAAGCTACCCAGATCTACAAGGTCTAAAAACCTGTAGAAAATAAATCCAAGCAAAACCCCCAAACCAACCAACACCCCCGCTGATGCCAAGGTACCAGAGGTGAAGATTGCCCCCATTTTGGACCTAGAAATGGGGGGGGTCTAAAAATACACCTTCCCAAAACCATCCAAATCAGAGGCAAAGGAGATCCTCTGATCAATGACAAACAGGTGGGAGCCAGGTAGGGTGACCCACAAATGTACCCCCTAACTTTGCCAATTACATCAGCCATAGGTACAAAGGCAAAAGACCCATTTTAGGGTATGTGTGGACTCCCCCAGCCCGGGGCG
Source organism: Ambystoma mexicanum (assembly GCF_040938575.1). Lineage (NCBI taxonomy): Eukaryota > Metazoa > Chordata > Amphibia > Caudata > Ambystomatidae > Ambystoma > Ambystoma mexicanum. Next base: position 1,580,583,246 of record NC_090929.1, on the reverse strand, counting down.
GGGGGCAATCAGGTTAGTACAACCCCAGGAAACATCCCTCCTACCTTCGCTCAGGAGGGCAGTAATCTTCCAAATCCTGGTTTAAGTTGTTTTCCCTAGGTACTCTCAAAACCCCAACATGCAGGACAACCCTCCTTATTCTACCTGCTTTCAGGAGTCCAGACCACCAAATCTGGGAGAGGGGAGGCCAAGGGTGGTGGGATAATAGGGGAACCCCCAGTACCCAGGTTAACCCGGGAGAAGGGATAGTTACCCTTCCCGAGAGCAACCCAGAGTTGATTCAAGACCACTGTACCAGCCAGAGCGGGTATCCCAAGTAGAGTGACAGGTCCGGAACATAACTCAAGATCTGAGTCGCATGTCGAGGGCTCAGCAGAAACCTCAGATGAACATGGCAGCTCAGAATAACTCCAATCAAGGGTATGGCAACCCGGAACAATGACTGGGAGAGAACCTCGACAACCAACCGGTTCCAGAGGAGGAGCCCCGGGAGGAAAGGGGATGCAAAGCCCTAGAGGAAGCTTCCTTCCTCATCTGCGAAAAGCCCCCAGACACCCTGGAACCGGAACTTAAATCTCCTGCCCCCGAAAATCTGCAACCCAGGGAACAGAGGGTGGATAGGAGAAACAAAGAGACCAAAAAGACCCATTTTGTGGAGGAGGTTAGTGTCCTCCAGTTTGAAGGGGAAGAATCCTTGGAGGATTCTGGGAAGAAAGTCTTATCTGTCAGGGATGGAGGAATTCCTCCCAAATAAAAATGGGACCCAAAAGACCATAATCCAGACTGGGTAGGTATGGGGACTGATTGGAATCGCACATCCCTGACCCCCAGAATTGTCATCCAGAGAACATGATGAACACTAAGGTATCCTATCCGCAAACCGGTTCTAGGGGCTGTCTCCACGTAAAGGGGTACAGCATAGAGCTAAGGGAAAAAAGTGATTCTGAAATCCCACATATTTCACAATGACGAATTTTCCTTACAGATTGCCAAACTCCGACACAGTAAACTGTCCAAAACCCCACCTTGTCGGAGTCCAAAATAAAGAAACTAACCGCCCACCCCACCCAAAATGCCCATTTTCTTTGCCTCTCGGAGGAGAAAGAATGTAGGTTCTATGCCCCCATCCGAGTGCAAGGAAAATGCACATTTTTAGCACTTGTGGACACTGGATCCCAATTCCACTCTTCTGTCCAAAAGGGCCTTCATGAAGTGGGAGAGACACCAGATCTGTCTCACCCCTTTTCCCGGTCATCCCCAGAACTTCAACGGGTATGATATTCCCATCAAGGGCACTGTGGATCTGGAAATGAAAATTGGGCGACACAAGGTGAAACACCCAGTCACAGTCGTGACTCCGGAGGGAAACCCCTGTCTATTAGGAAATGACCTCCTGTGTGATAAAAGGTCCTCAGGACTCAGGTTAACCGGCCAATAAAATTAAAACGAAGCATCAACTATGTCAGTTTAAATGGCACATGCCACATGGTTGAATAATGATCTGACCTAATTGAGTTCCATTTTCAAAACAATAAAATACCTGACATTACAGTAATTTCTGTAGGACAACAAACTGGTGATGGGAACTCCTCTTCATTCCTGAAAATCAACCTTGCTTCCAGTTTCAAGTGGCATTCCACACTGGAAGGAAATACCTTGAAATGTTATACAAATCCCCAATTTGAAAATCCAAGTCTTGTAGTAAAAAGTGATGAAAAACCAGCTCAAAGCTTGGTTGATATTCAGAAAATGGGTTTCCTTCCTATTCAGTTAAATGAGGGGAAGGAGTCTGTTGTCACCAGAGTATGTCTGAATAATGGAAAAAGCTTCATCAGCGAAGTCTTGTTCAGGAAACTCCCAAAAGATCGCACCATTAACACATTTACACATTTAAATTGGTTGATAAGTGGGAAATGGGCCTGGAAACTCCCAATTCCAAACATCTCCTGCGTAGCAGGTGCATGCTAAAAATGTCCATAGGTAATAAAAGCATAGAGCATAATTGTTGGGTCATGCGAGATGTCCCCTCTGCATTCTACTTACAATCGATTCACAATTTGGACCTCATAAACTACAAGGCCTGGTCCCGACTAGGAGGCAACCCTATGGGCTTTGGTAATCCTGACAAGGCATTTTGGTCAGCTCAATTGCTACCATATGCAGTTGAAATTTAAATTGGAGAGGAGGTCACCATCTCAGGATGGACCTGACAATTCCCACTTTACTTAAAAATTAAGCAAGGACACAAACTCCAAAACCTGGACGCTTATGTACACCTCAATTACCATCTCCAACCCAACACCATTAGGGGAGGTAGAACACAACACCATTCCAATATTGGTGGATTACAGCGACCCTAGGAGTATCACTATGGGTGCAGACACCTTTATTGGAATGGCGGTTGATGACCAGCATTTTTCTATGGACTTAGGAAATTAAATCATAGGGCCAATCCCCACTGACTGCTATAACTGTTAAAATGGGGGTCATTATGAGTTGGGCGGTAAGGGTTTCCCGGCACTGTTAAGGATGCCGGTACCAGTATACCCTTACCGCCCTATTCCAACGTCCCTTTGCGGGTCCCAGCAGGAACGGCTGGTCTGACCAGCCGTTCTCTGCGGATCCCGTTAAGGGACCTTGGTGCTAATAACGGGCCCACAGTTATTTGCGCCTTCCCCATTCCCATTGAGCCCTATGGGGGCTCAAATGGGAATGGGGAATGGTTTACTGAATGGGGATTTACCGGGTCCTCCAAGGTCGGAATAACCCGGTAAGTCCCTGTTCAGTCAGACCGGACCCGGACCCGGGTTTGGAGGCAGCCATGGCGCTAACAGCGCCATGGCTGCCTCCAAACTGGTAATGACCCCCACTGACATACTGCCAGAAAGGATCTTCACCCGGCAAGGGGAGAATATCCTGGTGTACTCTTCCTGGCCTTATGGGGGGTGTGTAAGGTGACCTATGACATCAGGAAGGATGAGGTGATATTCCAGGTCCACAATGACTGCCTCTCCTACCTGAAACCCTCTTTCCAGGTCAACACCCTCACCGAGATCTCTCCACACAGCTGGAGGAGGCCGCAGAGATCGCGCAACCCGAAGTCTTCCCAGGCTTCAGACAGATGGTTGAAGAACGGGTCAACCTGGGATGACCATCTATTGGAAAAATATTAAGCGTCATTCCAGAATAGAGGGACCAGACAAAAATGGAAATGACCTGGCTGATCAGTCGGCCAAAACCAGGGAATCCAGGGGGATCTCCTTGAGATCAAGTCCCTGTTGGGGGAATTCCAGGTCACTGCTGTCACCAGGTCCCAGACACTTGCTCACAATAAGCTCTCAACTGCCCAGTGGAGTAGGGAGACCCCAGATGCTGATTTGATCATGGCACAAAAAGGGATCTGATTATTGGGAAATTTTACACTTTGAGGACCCCATGAACTTTCCTCTGACGGGAGCCGATTAAATTAGGAAAGAGGATCTCCGGGTGTTGATGAAGTTTCCCCAAATGTTCCAAATCAAAGACAGTTTGTTGGTAAGGAGATCCATCTCTGGATGTGACCAGTGGGTGGTAACTGACTTATTCCAAAGCCTGTTGCTTAGTCACACCCATGACATGGCCACAGCCCGTCATCAGGGGTTTCACACTACTTTAGAATTCTTGCAGGAGGTTGCATACTGGCCACACATGGGGCAGGACCTCGACCAATATTTGAAGGGGTGTCTTGTGTGTGCCCAATTTCAGCCAAGTTCACTCACACACCGAGCTCACCTCCAGAAGAGGGGGATGACACTGCCTTGGTCAGATTTACAAGTAGATTTCATAGGGCCCATGATTCGCTCCTCTAGGGAGAACAAGTACATGTTAACAGTAACATGCTTGTTTACCAAAAGGGTGGAATGTCTACCGGCCTGAAATTGCAAGGCAGAAACTGCAACTGCCCTGATGATCAACCACATCTTCGCGTCACTTCTCCAGAGAAGTGATGACAAATATATGGGCAATACGTGGGGTAAAAAGGAAACTTCATATTGCATACCAAACCTCCTCTAGTGGGGGAGTTGAGAGGTACAATAAAACTATTGTGAGCATTCTTGAGAAGTCTGTGGCAGACTCTGGGACAAGTTGGGACATCGATTACCGCTTGTCCTGATGGCCATCAGATCTACACCATCTTCTGTGACCCAAATGTCTCCATTTGAGCTAATAACTGGATGAAGAATGGTGCTACCCCAGCATCTGTTCTATAGAACACAAGAGCACACACTGATTGATGCCTCCAGAACACATTAATATGTTGAGAATCTAAGAAAACACCTTCAGAATGCTTTTGCATGTGCTCAGCAGAATCTGGAGAAATCGGCAGAGGGGATGAAAACCCACTATGGCTTAAAAACAACAAAAAAAGAATACCAAGTAGGAGACAGAGTCTATTTGTACAATTTAAAAGGAACCAGACTAAGGAGCGGACGTTCCTCCCCTCCTAACGCGATCCCTTTGAAATTGTAAACAAAATGTCACCTGCCGCCTACAGAATCTGTATGAGAGCTCTCAGAAGAGAAATGAGTCCCCAACAATCAGTTAAAAAGTTGTCACACCAGACACACTTTGCAGCTGATTGATGAGCCAAAGGAAAATCAAACAGAGGAACCATCAGAAGAATGAGAAGAAAGGAAAAGAAAAATCAGAGGGAAGTATTTAGGTGCGTAGGTATATCTATATAACAGGGAGTATTTTTCTTTAGTGTTTAGTGTTATTGTGAACATGAAAAATATGTTTTGAAAGTCAAATGGTGTCCTTGCCCTGTTGAGTAATTTGCTTGATGTTATTGCCAAAATGTGAGGAAGAGATAAGAAAATTCATAACTGTAAGCATTGTTCCTCTGTTGTACATCTTCTGGGAATGATGTCATTTAAAAGTCCTCTCTGTGTCCAGGAACTGACAAAATCTGTAAAAGCACTCCAGAAGGTTCATTAACCAGAAACTGTGTGCTGCAAAAACCACATTGGTAAAGTCAAAATGAACTGAAATAAACACATGTGTGAATTTGCTATCCTGAAAATCAGGAAAATGCTGTTTAAAAGTGAACTGACAAATGACAGTGTTGCTTGCATAGAAACAGTATTGTATATGTGGGCGGTTTTCACTGACATGGCAATCTAAAATGTACATTATATTTATTCCCAAAAAGACTTGGTTTCTGTTGAAAGAAAGAAAAAGAAACTTTGAAACCAGCAGAACAGGTGGGCCGGGCACTTACTTCAAAGGTGCCCTGCCTTCCATGGGAAAGAATTACCTCCACAAGTGAACCAGCCCCCATGGGTACATGAAAGGGTCAACGTGTGGGAGTTCACAGCCTCGTCAGACTGACCGGCATCCCTTCCAGAAAGGAACAAAGGCCCAAGGGGAACTAGCATTTTGACCAAGAGGTGTGATTTCCTTTGACACCCATTCCCACCCAAACTGCCTGGCATTAAAGGGCGCAATGGAAACCCTTTGTTCAGACTGACTCAGGGGAAGACAGTTTCTGTGGGGGGTTGTAGCATGGCCCACATATGTGACAAATCTACCCCCTGACAATCCATGACATTTATACTCTAAGACATTTTTCCCCTCAATCTGAATAAGCAGCAATGTGATATTATCACAGTTTTCATGTGATTTTAAACACGCACAATGAGACCCAGTGCATGTTCCTGGCACCTGGGGAACTGGAATGGCAGGAAAAATGCATTTCTGGGTGAAGTATAAATGATACAGACATAACACTTGATGAAAATATGAAAAATAGTAATGGGAATATGTGTAGCCATTTGCCAAATTTTACATATTATATATGTCTCCTAAAAATCGCAAAATTGTGCCCAAAAGCGATGCTACCTCGCAGAGTTGGTGATCGGACGGTCCGATTCCCTGTGAAATATGGAATCTCCATATCTGTTTTTGATGATGTTGACTAGGATAGATTTGAAGTTTTACTACATAACATATTTTTGTTAAAAGTAACTTTTGGGAGACAAAGGAAGTCATAAATGCACACACATAAAATTATGTCAGTTCCCCTGAACCAATCAGCCCAGAGGGAGGAGGGGACACCAGTAGCTTGGCCTATCCCAGCAGAGGGGCAACTTCAGAGGACTTCCCCACAGATTGTATAATTCTATGATGTCACTCTGGTTATGTAAGCAGGGGACGGGGAGACATAAGATATTCAAGGATTCAAAAACTCAAAAAACAGATCCAGAGGCAGCTGATCCCATCCAGGCAGGACCATCCAGATCCAGGCAGAACCACCCCTTCAGATCCAGTCATACCCAGGCATCCAGGGAGAAAGGAGGAAAGGCAGCTGATCCCATTTAAGAGAGCCCACTGACCAGACCTTGCTCAGCTGACCCATCCCGCTGTCCACAGTGACCATATCTTGCCTAGCTGTCCCAGTGACCAGATCCCTTGACGCTGCTGTCCCAGTAACCAGATCCTTGGTCCTGCTGTCCAGAGACCTCACTGACTGTCCAAATCACCACTCTCAAGCTTATCTTGTAAGTATCATATCACCCAGTACCCACAAACTGCATATCCCGCTCTTTTATCCTTGCATCCTATTCAAATCCTATTAACATCCCATACAAAATCCCAAACAGCCAGTATCATCTATTCGCCTTTCCTTAGAAGAATCTGTATTAGTCCATATCTGTTAGTGTATTCCTTTTATAATTCTTTCTGTTATCTGTGTAAATCCCTAGTACTATTTTGAAATAAATAAATTAATTCCCCTATGAAGAGATCCACAGTGAGCTGGTTGCAATTCAAACTCAACCACGTCATGTCAAATGCCTTTCTTTAATAAATATAGTCATTAAAATATGGCCTCAGTAGAACCTGTCATTGTGTAACCGAAACCGAATGTGCCCATGTATTGTGCTTTTCTCTCAATTCCAATTGGCCTTTTTCCCATTAGAAACCCCCAAACATAATCCCATAGGGTAATACTTTCCCTCAGAAACCTGTCTGTTATGTGCCTTTGTTTATCATCCCAAAAACTGATTTCCGATTTTGACAGCTAAGCCCCTTTTCTTAGTTGTTTGTCATTTTAAAGCCTGTGTAAAATAAGAAATTGCAATTCTGCTGCGTGTGTTTTTATTCTGCATTGTTTTCCTCCCAAAACCGATTTTCTTACCTGTGTCATGTTGCTTTGGTGCACTGTTCAGTAGTCTGTAAGCTTACTCGTCTCTTAATTACAGCCACACACATTTCTGTCCTATCTTTTCCACTGCAATTGTAAACTGATATACAAGTAACCAGTAAAATGTGACTATGCTATTTTGCTACTTTTCAAGGTTTTCAATTCATTTCTGGCCTCTCATCGTGGGGTGGTGGGTTGAATTTAAAAATCAATGTTCGCTTTTTATACTGACTCCTTGTCACTACTTTCCACCCACAAAGAATTTAGTTAGTAGGTGTTTGGTGGAAATGTTACAGGGGGAGTGCATAACTGGTGTGCCATCTGTCATTTTGAAGAAAAGTAATTTTGCTTCTGCTTTCTATTTAAAGTTTATGTAGATGATGTTAGGAATTTTAATTAATTGTGTTGTAGGATTGTTGCATTGACTACTGCCACACTGTGGTGGCTGCTGTCCTAATTTTGATTTGCTTGATTTTCTTTGTATTCTAAAAATGTACAAATATTTCATTGTTACAGAATGGCCTGGTTCATAGTCCATTGCGACAATGGGTATTTGTTAAGGTGGGTGTGAGACGGGTTGGTTGCCTCCTCAAAGATGAATCCGTGCATAAATAATGATAAAAAGCATTTTTATTGTCCACCGCATTCATTGTCAGTGGAAAGAGTACCTGTCTGGAGTGTACCGTGTTCTAAAATCTGCTACAATGGGTTTTCAGAAGTGCAGTTTCCGTGTCTCTGGATGTTCGAAAATCCATATTTATGGATGTGGAGACCGCCAACAAGTTCAATTTGTGCGGTAACTTGGGTGAGGCCAGCTTTTCCAGAAGTTTCATGAGGAAGGAGTGATGCTAATAGGGTGGTAGTTGGCTTGACAAGTAGGGTGTCTGCTGAAGGTTTTTTCAGGAGGGGCACACAAGAGAGTGCCTGAGGGAGCTGGGGAAAGATCCAGTAACACATGAGTGGTTTCAGAAATCAGCAAGTGCAGTGGCAAGAGAGAAAATGTTGGCCTTAATGGTTCTGGAGGAGAAAAGAGAAACCTGTTTGGAGGAGACCTTCATTGAGCAGACAACCCTGCTGACCTCAGCAGGTGTGAAAGAGCAGAAGGAGGAAAAGATGAAATTGGAGGTTGGGAGGCCATAGGAGGCAAGGGAGTGGGGGAAGGTTTGTGGGAGAGAGTAGCAAGGATGCTCAGAATGTCCTGGGTTTTTCTGTTGAAGTGTGTGGCCAGTGCTTTGCAGAGTGCCTGTGGCGGAAGAGGGGAGGAAGAGGCTGCGAAAGGGTTGGCTAGTACCCTGCAGATTTTAAAGAGTTCAGCCGTGTTGCTGGACATCAAAGTCTATGTAACCATGAACGATATAAACTTATTTGGACCACTTCAGGATTTGGCTGTGAGGACAAAATGGCTGTGGCATTTCTCAATACACTGAGGAGAGCCTTGCTGGCATTGCACACCTTAGCATTTTGAGTATGCCTGGTCTCAAAGTGCAGACCTCTTAGAGACTTAAATATACTGGATAGGATTAGAATGCAAAGAGGTCAGACAAAGTGAGTGGGAAAGGGTTCGAGGAGGTCATCCCTTGAGCTGATCACAATCAATGTGCAGCCTCCGTATGAATGGGATCATACATTAGATGCTTAAATCAAAGGGAATTTAAGTTGTCTGTCATGTGCTGCACCAAAGATTTGTCCACATGATCTACCCAAAAATTAAGGTCCCATAAGAGAAGAGGTGAGGATACATTTGGGTAATATCTGCATTGCGATTGGCAAGGATGGCCAAACATCTTGCAATGGCCTATACATAAATAGACATGAATAAATATCTGTTGCCGAGAATGGGCACCATGATTGAATAGCTTCTAAATGAAACAATTGCAAGTGACTAATAGGTTGATTGAGTATGTCTCCTTGTAGTTTATGTCTTGGCCTCCACTTTGGACACATTTACAATTTTGACAGTATGTTTTAAATGCAGGGGTAGTTAGTCCCGCTATAGCTGGAACAATATGGTCCAAAAACCAAATCTCTGCTATGGTTTACATCTCGTTCATGTGTAAAAGGTCAATTGTGTGATTGAAGATCAGGTCCAGAATTCATAACTTATGTTTGATTGGGGAGACAGAGATTTGCAGATGTACACTCTCTCCAGGAGACCAAGCTTGATGCAATGGGTAATTTAGGTGTAAAGCAAGAATGGCTTTTCTGCTAATTGAGAGAGAGGCATTGCAATGTGGCAATAAGACCCGAGGTGGCGGGCCAACACCGCCCCAGGTAATGCCCCCGGGCCTTAACGGGTGTAGCAAGGGCCTTAACGAAGCCCTGGTAGTATTACCTTGGGCTTTATTGGCCCACCACTGAGGGTCTTATAGCCATTAGTACCCTGGCCTATTAGACCGGGGTACTAATGGCATTTTTTTCTGTTTTGAAATGCTGTTGCATTTCGAAACAGAAAAAAGAAAAGTGAAAACAAAATGGCAGCCGGAAAAGGGAAAACATAGTCCGTTTTCCCTTTCCATGGCGGCTATCACGAGCGGACACGCTGGGAACAGAAGTGTTTCCAGCGCGTTCACTCCCAAGAAAAAAAGAAAAAAGAAAGTAAGTGGGGTTGGGAGGGTGAGGAGGGGATAGTTTGTGGGGGAAGGGGGTGTGGGAAAAAAAAACGTACCTGAGTCCCCGGCAGGTGACGAAGGCAGCCTCCAGCGATGGGGCGGCTTGGAGCGGGGATTTCCCCATTTCGAGCATCCTCATTGGCTAAGGGGCTGCCACGCACTTCGCCGGTAACAGAGTACCCAGCTCGTGCAGGACGCACTGGAGTACAAGGGAATACTGTGTGGTATGGTTCGCAAAAAAGCCAATCCACACGTTGTATTCCCGGTGCGCAGTGCGTGCCGGGTACTAATTTGTGGTAATTCATGGAGGCAGGGATCTGTGTAAATGTTCTGGGCATATTTGTACCTGGTTGATAGAAAGGAGCATAGATGCATGGGAATCATAGGTATTCAGCCAACTTTGTAAAAACAGCAGAACAGTATCCTAAATCATGGATAATGGGGTTTCTGGTCCGGTGGGCTTTAGTGGACTGGCATATGTGCAAGCTCCTGAAGAAACTGGCCATCTCCCAGCTTAACCTCCATGCTGATTCTGTTGGCAGTCTTCATGACCATCAATCTGGCATCAGAGCTGCCAGAAGCACGGAAACTGCTCTCCTGAACATCCGTGAGGATCTGCTCTTGAACCTCGACTCCAACTCGCCGTGTGTTCTCATTCTGCTCGATCTGTCTTCTGCCTTTGACACTGTCAACCATGACATCCTGCTCAACCGTCTCCGTGATAACCTGGGTATCACTGGTCAGGCTCTGGCGTGGCTGAACTCTTTCCTCTCCAATCGACCCTCCCAGGTCCAACTGGGGTCCTTCCTCTCTGACATCTTTTTCTCCACCTGTGGTGTCCCCAGGGATCAAATCTCTCCCCCTGGCTGTTCAACCAATATCTGGCACTCCTTGCCCACCGCATCGCCGCCCTCTGCCCCAACTTTTAGTGCTATGCGGACGATACCCAGCTCATTTTCAGGCTACCCTCGGCCTCCTCCTCTCCTTCCCTCATTTCTGACTGTCTGTCTGCTATCCAGGAATGGTGTGCCGCCAATGACCTTTGCCTTAATGCCAGTAAGACTGAGATTCTACTCATCGGCACACCCACTCCCTCCTTCCCTGCAGCTCTCAGGCCTGCCTCTCTTGGCCCTCTTCCTGCTCCTACCTGCAAGGCAAAAAACCTCGGGGTTATCTTCGACTCCACACTCTCCTTCTCTCCTCATATATCTGACGTCTCTAAGAAGTCACACTACCAGCTGCACCTCCTCAGAGGTATTCTTCCCTTCCTCTCCTTCCCCCAGAAGCTCACTGTCTCACGAGCCCTGGTTCTCTCAAAGCTGGACTACTGTAACAGCCTCTTTCTTAATCTGCCTGCCTACACTCTCCGCCCTCTGCAACTCATCTAGAACAGAACTGCGAGACTTGTCCTTGGCCTCAAGCCCAGGGACCGTATCTCTCCAGGAATGAAGTCTCTACACTGGCTTCCAGTGGCTGCGAGGATAAAGTACAAAACCCTCTGCATTGTCCAAAAGGCCTTCTGGGGCCTGGGGCCTAAATACCTTCAACTCTCTCTTCCTAAATATCTTCCTTCCCGAGCCCTTCGCTCATCCGTCTCCAACTCCCTCAGGGTCAGCCTCTTCTCGAAGCAACGAGCTGGGGGTAGATCTCTCTCCGCGGCAGGGGCCTCCCTCTGGAACAGCCTTCCTGCCTCCCTGGAACTTGAGGAGAACCATCTCCGGTTCCGGAAGCAACTCAAAACCTTCCTCTTTGCTTCTGCTTTCTCTCTCCCTCTCCCCTGCTAATTCTTTGCTGAAACTGCACCGAATCTGCAACTGGGCCACTCTCACCGACCTCGGTCCTGGGCCCAGCCACTCTCCACTTGCACTGCCTCCCTGGCAACCCCTGCACTGCGGGACTGTCTCTGTATCCCTACAGCCCCCCCTTCCCAGCACTTGTCTGCACTTACCTTGCACTTGCCACCAGCTGGCCCTTTATTTATTTTATCCTACTTACCTTGTACTGCACCTCCCCCTCCCCTTCCCCATGCACTTTCTCCCTTCCCCCTACCCCTGCACTTGCGCGATCTGAATGACACCTGGCCGAGTAGGATCGTTGTCTGTCTTCCCCTTGTTCCCCCCTCCCTGCCTCGTCGCACCTTGAAACACTATATGTATAGGCGCGTTACAAATGCCATATCATATCATATTATATCAGTAGGCCCGTCTGATGATAATGCAGTTTTGAGACATGCGTTAACTGTGTCTTGATGAGCTGTTGTGAACCGGATAGCTGAATTTAATATATGGCTGCCTCTCTGCTGAAAAACCTATTCGAATTAAAATGAATATATGACAGACTTTCTCGTGTCTGTCTGTTCTTTGCTGCTTAACCTGGGCTTCCCTGATACTGTTGTGTTTTTCTTTTTTTCTAATTCATATATATATATATATATATATATATATATATATATATATATATATATATATATATATATTAAATTGGGTCCTTGTATCATGGCTCCGACCTCTAAGCAGTGGACTGGGTATCAAACCTATGATGATCGTGTAGAGTTGGTTCCAAAAGGAGTGGATTACCTCTGAGCCATCCTCCTGGAAATTATTTTTAATTTGAACGTTTGTCAGCAGGTTTGTTCATAAATCTGTGTCACCCCTTGCATGAGTTCATTGACTTCCTACTGCTGTGATGGCTAGGCGTCATAGAAACATAGAGTGCTGCTGTTAGTTAGTGCAGAGTTTGCATTAGGGAGCATCATACCTGGATAAATCATAGGTTTGTAATCTGTATCGGTGTTGACGGCTATCTGCTCTGTATCTTGGTACCCCACACATGACTCTGCCACACCTGCTATTTCTGTCTCCTTTCCAACCTCAAGCACCTCAGATGCATCTAAATTTCCAAAACACATAGCCAAGACCCCACCAGATTTGTCAGAAAGGTGCCCCCCCTTCCTTGGACAGCTGCATTGGGCGTTCCATCCATAATTGGTGACAGAGCTTTGACCCACCACCCAATATGGAGGGGCCACGAAGTGCATGGAAACATGGTTTCCCTTTACATTTTGAGTTTCCCACTGTACATGCCCAGTGGGCTTTGCAAGGCCAGAGTACTTTCCTTCCCCAGCCTTGCACAGTCCATTATGCATGCAGGCTGGGTAATCGCGGGTTCAAGTGTGCCTAGGGGGCACACTTTTACCTCCCCACTCGTTAAGGTCTCCGGGGGCAGCAAGATGGAGGCACTCTGGCTACACCGCGCACATCCTTATAATTCTCTACTTGGTTCCTGTCCTCGTGGTGTGCGAGAGGCATATGCCTGGAGAGGAAATGAGGATGCAGCGTTGAGTATAGAGCTGGAAAAATGCAGGTAAGAGAAAAAAAAGCATTTTTGTAGGTGTGCTTGTGCGGATTTGTATGTATGTATGCATAGAATAGAACAGATAGAATCTCAGGAGCTACAGTCAAAAGACTAGCTAGCCCCCAGTCCCAACAGGCCCGACATCAGCTTAGCCCCGGGTCTTTTCCAGACCTAGCAACTCCCCTGCTTGCAGTGTGATTGGTATGTATGGGTGTGAATGTACATGTGAAGGTTAATGCAGTGTGACCTTTCTGGATGTGCGTTTGAATGATTGACTGAGATTGAGACTGTTTGCGTAATTGTGTATGAATGTGGGTTTACATGCAAGGCTGTAAGGGCACTAGTGCAGGCACATGAATGGTTTCTTACAGTGGCAATTCACAGTGTTATTGGGCAAAACCAACTAGATGAGCGTTGTTACCTGGAGGATAGTTTGTGCAGCCAGCAAGAACCTGTTTTGTTACCTGTGGTATGGCCTTTGTTACTGGTGTTCAGGTGAAAGACAATATGATTGCCCTTGCTTGTTGTTGTTGTGGTGTTTGTGCAGCCATAAAGTACATGTTTTCTTTCTTTGGAATGCCAGGTTTTACTGGCATTAAGGGCAGCACCACCATGAGTGTCCTTAGATGGGGTATGTTGGGTGTATTTATGCATAAATCCAGGACATTATTTCTTTTTTTTGCAGGGTATTTTTTACTGGCATTATGGGCAACACCAACAGGATGAATGTTCTTATATGGGGCGCGGGCTACATTTGTGCAGCCAGCAAGGACATGTTCTTATATTATGTGGGGATACTGGCATATATTGCCAGGGCTCTATGGGCATATTTTCGTATGCTATCATTACTGGCATTATGGGCAAAACAACCATGTTGATATTTGGGACTAATGCATTATATTGAAGTAACAATCAGCATGGGCATGTGTGTTTACACTCATAGAATACTGGCATATAATGGGCAAAGGCATCATGAAAATGCATTGAAAAATGCTCCTGTGCACTGTTGGTGGCTTGGCATCTAATGCATTTTCATGTTTTACCCTATAAAACTGTCAGTGAACCTGTTATTTCACAGACGTATGCCATACAATGCACCATTGTAACCCGTTTATTAAAACATTTTCATGAACCCCCTCCCACTGAACCCCTTTTAATTAGTACAGACTATACCTCACTGTGCTAGGGTGCTTCCACATATTCATGTGATGATTCATCAGCTATTCTGCACCGTCCCCTCATATCAGTTTTACTAGTGCCTTGCATATTACTTGGGGACTTCCCGCATTCCTTGCTGTCTTCCAGGCACTTCCTCTTTAGAGAATGGTGTTGCCCCAGGTTCTGTTATGCCAGCCATACATTGCTTCTAAAGGTGATAATACTATGGCCAGGGCACCATTGCAGAGAATGGGTGCCAAATAGGTTCTGAGTATCCCCTGGCCCCAGATTGATGTCCCCCAACTGCTCAAGTAAAGACAGGTATAACAACAAGATGGATTTGGTTTGCAGGTGGCATTTGCAAGACCCTGCTGCATCCCTCTGTTCCGTAGATGATCCCCCTTTTAACATGCAGCCACGCATCTCCAGAACGTGTGAATTCCTCCTGGTCAGGGCCCCACCCACTCTTCCCATCGATGGGGATTCTACACATGTGTATTTCTGCCCATGCACATACCTGCTGATTCTTTAGTGCTTTCACAGGCTCCATGCATATTCTGTGCACACTGGACATCAAAAACTGCACATTTCAGAGGCTTCAGAGGTTTCAGTGGACTAACTACAACTGGGGATGCTGGGGCACTTGAGGTTCTAGAGTAACCCAATGTTCTTCTTATAGAGAGTGTAATGGGACAATTGAGTGGCGTGGCACTCCTTGTCATCTTCTAACTACGTATGCTCTAGACTGTTTAATTTGAGGCCACTCATCTTTACCTTGTCTCTAGAGAACAGATGTTTTCCATGTCTCTCTTTTAACTCTGTGGGTGTATATGCAACTTGAAAGATACATTTGATTTTCAGATTTCTTTTTTACACTGAGGCTCTTCCCACAAATACAATCTGATACAGCCACAGCCAAAAAGCCAATCTCAGGTACACTCTTTAGTATTCTGCTCACCTCTGCTTCCCCACTGCTTCAAGTTTGGCCCCAGGGGGCAGTGCCAAACTATACTTGGTTATCTTCTCATCGGGCCCCCATCCATCTCAGTTACCCACCAGCCTTGTAGAATCAAGGGGAGCCACACGAGACGCACAACTCCGGTTCCATGTCTTTATAAGGAGTACAAAAATAATAAAAACATTTATGTTTTTTTAATTCGGGCCCCCAGCAAAGTCCCCGTTTCCCCAGCTGTATTACCCACTCCTTAACCCAGCCACCATATATACATTTACCAAAAATTAAACATTTCTTTGTTATTTATGTTTCGCTGAAAAAGCTATTCATTCTTTTTTTTTTCGTTATAAACACTGTATACCAAAAATACATGGGGCCTCATTACGACCCAGGCGGTAAGGGGTTTATGGCGCCGTAAACAGCGCCGACCCTTACCGCCTGAGTACGAGGTCCCTTAGCGCCATGGTGAATTTAACACCTGCTTTTAGCAGGTGTTAAAATCCATGGCGCTAAGGGACCATGGAGTTAATTACGCCACCGTAATTTACGGTGGCGTAATTAACGCCTTCCCCACTCCCATTATGCCCTATGGGGCAAAAATGGGAATGGGGAAGGGTAAATGGGGATTGGGGACTTACCGCCCCGCCAAGGTCGGAATGGGGCGGTAAGTCCGCCAACCACCATGGCGTAAACGTAGTTTACGCCATGGTGGTAAAGTCACGGCCCAGGCGGTAACTTACCGCCTGGGTCGTGATGAGGCCCATAGTCAACATAGAACATGCGAAAATGGATTGCAACATTACTGCGGGCTGGGTGCCTAATTGCGAATGGAGGACACAAAATAATGTTGATGCCGGATGATGCGTGTGCTGCACTTGTTCTGAAATCCCTGTGTGCTTCATGGAGGGCTGGGTGTGCAGTTAATCCTGTCCATATACCTCTACTGAACATGCCGTAGTATGGGCTGGGAGAGATTGAGTCTCTGGTTATAAGAAAGGAAGATTGGTCATCTGTTGCTGACCTAATATTCATTATATTTCAGCTATTGAACCTGGCAGGTTACAATGCCCAACGTTGGACAGTGTCTTCTTACTGATTGATGTCTCTGGTTGTCATTTCTGGCCCTGAGGAAGACTGTTTCTGTGGTAGTTGAAACTAGGAGCTTACTGTGGCAAATATTTGCCCTGCGGACCGTATAGTAAAAGAGGCCAATTCTAATTTGAACATACTTTTTTGCACTTCAGAGGCTTCTAGTTGGCAGCACCATTTCAGTCCACAACATGTCAGTGATGCCACAAGTCATAGGTGAGCTCTGTTAATGGCCGCCCTAGATGAGTACACAGTACTTTAGATGTGGACCACAGGTCTTAGGTGAATTTTACAAACATTAAACTAAGCACGTTATTATTTGTTATCATGTGACTATTGCTTTTTTGCATACATCGTTGGTATGTGTGTTTATATTATATGTATGTAATGTCATATGTTTGTTTCACGTTTATGAATTTACAGTCATTTTAAAGGTATATGCCGATTTTTTGTAATACATTTCCATAACTTTGCAATTTAAAACCTTTTCTTTCACTAGGTGATTTTGTTAATGCTAGTGGTTGTTGTCCTTCCGAGCGGAACCTTGGTGTGCCCCCTGGTTCACGTACGATATATGTGGGTACAAACTACATTCATATGTGTATTGGGAAGCGTTATGTATTAATTATACACATATGTTACGGAGAACTTTGTGTTTTGCAGATTGTAGTCTCTGCTCTGCTGTGTATGGCGGGTGCGCTGGTGTTGGTTGATATATGGAGTTCTTCAGGGAGCAGAGACAAGAGCATAGTAGCCGCTCAAACAATGTTAACATTTTAACATGCTACATGAAGCTCACCTTTAACATCAAAGCACGCCACACACACACACCTATTTATTGTAATTGGACCAGCACACAACATCCTACATGTTATGATGCATCAAAGAGAACACAAAGGCACAGAAATAAATGAGAAATACAATTATGTGAAATGATCACTTGGGGAATTCCAGCAAGTCAACCAGGTTCTGTGAAATCTTCAGTTGAAAGCCTCTGCTCCTAGCTTCTGGGCAGCAATATCGTCCTTGGCGTTCTGTCAGTCTGTTCTGGCTTCCTTTCTCTCCATCCTTGCTCGTGTCCACCCATTGCACGTGTTTACATCTTGGTGAGTCACTCCCCTGCTTCCTATGCTCTTCATCCCCAGCCACAGCCAGCTACACTCTCTGGCATCTGCCTTGATGAAAGTACATCCCTCAACAAGGCATAGAAATGAAAGAGGGACTCTGCCTAAACATACACACAAAGTGTGATGTGCAAACATGCATGCATCAAATACCACAAAACAATACATCACGTTTTGAGTACCCTATGAATCTTAACCCAGATCTTTGTACACTCATTCATATAATTATTTGTTGATCTGCATACTGCATATGAATGTATAGCAAAAGTCATATATATACATAATAGGGCAGTAGTCGCTTCCCTATAGTTAAGGTGAGTAACGAGTGCCATAGGAAATTAAAAAAAAAATGCTAATAACATTTGCCTCGTACAATGGATTTGGCTGGAGTATTGCAATCAATTTCGTATGCCCAACTCCTCCCATTGCCCAACCCCCAACTAGAAAGTTTGGGAAGGATTTGTTGAAAAATAAAAAGTTATTAAGGCAACAATGGAAAGGAATTTCGGCCTACTTCCCAATCATTTTTCCATAGACAAAAAATGACATGTTTTGCTCCACCACACAGCCCAAACTGGTGGACATATTTGGACCATGTCCGAAACAACTTGAGCATGAAGCGTTGACTTGTAATACTTTTGTGGTTGGGGTTATTCTGTCCTGAAGTTTTTAAAAATATTTGATGGAGAAGGGGGTACCTGTACATTGCAATCAGGCACAGTGCTCCACACCACCTCCACTCCTTTAACATCAAAATAGTTTGCCACATGCTTGCATTGAGCATACTGCTGTAAACCATGCACAAACATATCTCCAAGCACCAGCACGCTGAATTTCTCCACCTCTACCATCTTCACTACACACAGTCTCTTTCAACACAAATCCACAACCTCAACAGCTGATTGGGTAATCCCTACAGTCCCTGTTCCATGCTGGATTTTCTGGAAAACCCCAGGTGTGGCACTCCGTGTCCGCAGACAGCCGCGGTGTCCGCGGACTGCGTAACTCTTAGACAGCCCTTCTACCCTTTCCACTTCACTCTCTATACCATTCCCTCATTGGATACAGCTAAGCAGTCACACAACCATCCACCAATCACATCTGCTATCTAATTTTTTTTTAGACACACAGCTATCTAAAACATTATAATATTAAAAGATGGGAGAAATAACAGTATAATTGTGGAAAAACACTTAGTAGTGTATTAGTGTATTATAAAATTACACACAGCCAGGATAAGGTCATGCATCTTTATACACTCACACAGATAGACACTATCATTGAAAAGCTCCCAGCTGAAATAGCACCACTGCATGCAAATCACATCCTTCTACTTTATTAGACACTCCTTCACAAATGCATACATTCCAATGCTTTTCTATGCAGTTTCTGCCATTTACCTCATACAAAATTGCAAAATAAGTATATCATTATTTCTTCTATCTACTAACATTCAATAACACAGCCTTAAGGAAGCAAGTGAGTTTCATACACCTACTATTCTACTCCTTTACAAAGCATGTTGAACTAACATATTTAAAGTAAAATATAAAGGAAATTGCATGCACACACTATGTTCAGATATCAAACAAGAATATTACTACAAAAACATCAAAATCAATGTCTAAATTAACATCAGTGCTATAAACACACTTCTTTCCTTTACAATTGCAGTGAAGACCACTCTCCTGAAAAGCAGCAGCATCTGAAGTACAAACAACAACTCAGAAGAAACCTGCTAATTCCACATAAAAAAAGTAAGTACAATACTACCATATTATTCTTACTGTTACTCAACCACACTGTGGGCTTGATTCATGGTATTTGTGCGCCAAGAAACAGAGATTTGTGCACCATTCTGCGCACAAATCCCCATTTGTTAAACAGGGATTTGCAGGCATAATGGCACAAAAATCCCCTTTTTTCGATGCACAAATTACATAACTCAGCCCCTAGAATGTTAGTATTGCAGAACAAAGAACTGTTTTAATTCTATACCATTAGATTTAGTATGTGTGCTTCTCCTCACCACTAGCTTACTTTCAACTGTCATCTAAACCCCAGTATAGCAACACACAACTACAAGAATAGCCTTCCCAAGTAGTTGTAGCTGCCCAATACACAATCACACACCACTATATACATCCTTACCATCATACTCAGACACTCAAGCACACAGCACACATACATTGCAGAACAGCCCAACCCATACCTTCTTTTTTTTGTTCAACGGACCCCAAAGAATGCCTACCAAAAAGAAAGTCTGTAGAAAGCAAAGCAGAAGTAGAGCAAATGAAAATAAAAGTGTCCAAAATAAACATCCATCTCTAGCAGAATTTGTACAAAAAGTTCAAACAAAAGATCTAATAGAGTCATTAAGCGAAACAAAACAAACTTCCAGTACAAAAACTTTCCGTCCTCTTTCAAAATGTATAACGAAACAGAAAGTGATTAACAAAAATTCAGCTACCACTTCTGCTAACACTGCTCCTATAAATCTAGAAAAAACGTTCCGCCACAGAGTCCTTCGGAATCTTATGAAAACAGGAGACAAATCATGCACAACCCTTAAAACCTACCGTAGAAAATCAGTGCAATCCTTCTCAAAAGGAAGTTATTTATTTTAGTGTTAAACTGAATGAAACCACTAACAAAACTAAATATTACATTACAAAAAAGACTTCTCAATAAAAAGAATGTCAACAAAAATAACTTCTTAAATATCTGTGGAGGTGAATGGAGTCACACCACAAGCACAGAACCATATTTCAATGAAGAAGCATACAAACAAAAACAAACAAACACAATTGCCATACATAGCAGTGGACAAGGGTATGAACAACCTAATAATGCCATAATCAAACAAGAAATACTGCTTACAAAAATATCCCCAGAAAACACAGTATCACCTCATCATTCGACTGAACCAGAACATCCAGTATACAAATGGCCGTACACGTCAATGTGTAAATGTGCCAAAAAATCTTTCAAATCTTTACGCCACTTCCTCAATCAGTATGTGAAAGGCAAAGACAAAATCAAACTGAAACTACTTCAAAATATGGATACCTGTCCAGTGTGCAAATTCACAGGACTACAAGGACATTAATTACTCTGCATTTCAGGACCTTTTTGCAAAAGCACCTTGCATCATATCAAAATGATATCAAGACATCATCCAACTATACGAAATCTAGTCTATAAACTATACTATGGTAAAAGTCCTGCTTTAGCACCAGCCAATTTAAATAACAATCTTCTACATGGTACAGCGAAATACCTGCTTGAAGAAATAGAGCAGATCCAGAGAAAATATTTTGGAAATGAAAGGCACTTACAAAATGCAATAGCTTTACAAAAGACTTGCAACAATTGTACGGATGGCAACCACACATACAAAAAAGAAATACTAAAATGTATAAGTAAATCTGCTGAAGTACCAAACCATGTGTGTGTAAGTTGCTGCAGAACTTTTTATAAAAAGTAACACAAACCTGTAGACATAACATACAAAATAGAAAACAATGAAGATTCCAAATGGTTTGAATTAGCTCCCTACCTTATAGCAGAAAACAAATACAAAATAACTGACCCCTTAATACTTTGCAGTTACTGCACTACAAAACTTGACAACAACCAAACTCCTTCATGTGCTATCACAAATAACTTGGAATTATTCCCACTAATAAAACCCCTGCAACAACTCAATTTATATGAGAGCATCATAGTTCAAACAGTGCACCCATTTCAAGCAATAATATGCCTTCAACCAAAAACAGCAAAATTACCTCCCTCTGAATTAGTGAAAGGCATTTGTGGCAAAGTAGTTTATTTACCATTAGATCTGAAAGAAAATGTGCACACTCTGAGAATGCAACGTCCAATAGAGCAATCTTTAAATGTCTTAGTAAATGGTGTACCTACAAAAGACAAACAAATTTAGCAACAATTCGTGGATTTACATAATGTTAGACAAGCCTTGCAATATTTAAAAGACAATAATGAATACTACGAAGACATTAATATTGAAGAAAACCTGAGGGAAACCACTGAAATAATTCAAGAGTCACCAGAAATTGGTCAATTTGAATTTCTAGATCCTGCTACAGTATGCAATATTTTAGACCATTATACAATTCATCCATTACACTCTAAAGGCACCATAGATGATGTACTAGAAACTTACCAAATGCGACAAACCAAAGGATCACCAATCAGCATATGGGAAAAAAGTATAGAAGCATGTGCTTTTCCTCTACTTTTTCGTACTGGGAATGGAGGAAGGTACGATGATAGATCCACTCAGATAACAGCATCAGAATACCACTCGTTATGAATGATTCTGAAGATCCCAGATTGAGACAAAATGTGGAATACATATTGCACCTACTGTTTGAAAGTGAACTAGCAACTCTATGCTACGGTGTTGCACACACATTGAAATCAGGTATCCACTTTCAAAATATGTCAGCTATGCAATTACTGCAAAAAGTGCAAGAAAAAGGTGAAGTTTTACAATCAAGCATTACAAATCTATCAGCAAACATGCGTGGTACTGAAGAGTACTGGTTCCAACGTCATGAAGATGTATGTTGTATGATAAGAAACCTTGGCCCACCCACTTGGTTTGTTACATTAAGTTGTGCGGAATATGAATGGTAAGAATTACATAATTTCCTACACATATCAAACAAAAACAAAACAAACATAGATATACTAACACCTGGAGAACTTTTCTCTCTAGATCCTGTTAATGTTTCAAGATATTTCCATCATCGCTTCATTGCTATGTTACACTTTATTTGTAATAAAACTGTTCCTCCCCTCGGAGAAGTGCAACACTTCTTTTGGAGAAAAGAATACCAAGCCAGAGGAGCACCACATATCCACATGCTTTTATGGATTAAAGATGCTCTTAAATTTGGTCAAGACAGTGATGCCACTGTTTTACAGTTTATCGAAAAATATGTCACTTGTGAAATTCCATCGGAAGCAACAAATAGTGATCTTCATGCACAAATTGTACAATTTCAAAGACACACGTGTGGGAAATATTGTCGTTGCAAATACAAAAACAAAGAGAAATACTACACCAAATGCCGATTTGGTTTCCCTAGACCAGTTACAGAAACAGATGAAGTGAACAACTTCATGTCTTCAGTTAGACATAGTGTTAAAGGTAGATCACCTATGAACACATATTACATCAAAAGAACAGAAGAATCAAAATATATCAATGATTACAATGCAATCATTGCCCTCTTATGGAATGCAAACATAGTTTTGCAGTACATTGCAGATGTTGCACGATAGGTTACAGCCTACTTAACCAAAGCAGAAAAACAGAGCTTCAAAACCTCTGGAATGACCTATCACCGGACAAAACACTGTCTCAGAAATTGCACAGCTTAGGCATAAAAATGCTCTCTCATAGAGAATGTGGCTGCTTGAAGCTGCAGATGGTTAAACCGGTACTGCTGTGTATGGAAAATCTGAAAATATAGTATGGCTAAGTCTTGGTCCTTCTAAATCTAGAAAAAGAGTTCTCAAATCATACGACAACATAGAAACAATAGCCAAAAATGATCCCAACAGCCAAGCAATTTTGAAAATCTATTTACTAGACACATACTACCCAATAGGAGTACCACTTTGGAAACCATGTGCCTACACTACATAGCCCAAAACTTCACATACAAAAATAATATAAAACCCGATGAAAATAAAGGTAGATAAAGAGTGACAAATTGTGAAGGCAGATAAGTGAAACTTACCGAACGAAGCTTAATTAATCATATCAAATTATCATTAAAAACTCCTCAACATAAAGAACTATATTACATGTCCCTGCTACAACTTTTTAAACCAGGGAGAAAAGAAGAAGAGTTACTAGATATCT